>NC_073305.1:88971590-89289883 GCF_027595985.1 Sorex araneus | reverse complement strand
GATTAGAACCCGGGTTGGCCGCGTGCAAGGCAAACGCCCTACCAGCTGTGCTATCGCTCCAGCCCCTCTTTGCTTATTTTTATCTTTGCTTGTTTTGTTTTTAGGTCACATGGTGCTCAGGGTTTACTTCTGGTCCTATAGTGCTCAAGGCTTTCTCTTGACTTTTTAAAAAATTATTATTCTCTTGGCTTTGTGCTTAGGAATCTCTCCTAGAGTTGCTCAGGAGACCTTGTGGGATGCCGGGGATAGAATCCAGGTCAACTATCACTGTCATCACTGTCATCACTGTCATTCCATTGCTGATCGATTTGCTCGAGCAGGCACCAGTAACGTCTCCATTGTGAGACCTGTTGTTACTGTTTTTGGCATATCAAATACACCACTGGTAGCTTTCCAGGCTCTGCCATGCAGGCGAGATACTCTCGGTAGCTTGCTGGGCTCTCCGACAGGGGTCAACTACAGTAAGGCAAATACCTTACCTTACCCACCGTACTATCCCTCTGGCCCTTTTTCTAATATCCTAAATAATTGAAAATATTTTTTAAAAGCAATTCTCTTTATTATGTAAGGCATTTTGAGAAATGAACCCTAAGTTTAAATAAGAACAATGATTCATAATAGTAAATTATTTTTGTTATAATTAAGAATTAATTATAAGAATTATAACAAAAATAATTTATAATTAAGAATAGTTACCCATGGTGTGTTTGATATGCCAAAAACAGTAACAACAAATAACAAAAACAGTAACAACAAGTCTCAGAATGGAGACGTTACTGGTGCCCGCTCAAGCAAATCAATGAGCAATGGGAGGACAGTGCTACAGTGCTATAATTAAGAATATTGTTCTCTTTTACTTCAACAAGCAAAATGGATAGGGCTAAATTTATTAGCCCCAATGGAATGATGATAAATTGTCATGTAATTTCAAGACCCTTGAATTACAAGTTGTGATGTTTTCATTCATTGATTTATTTACACACCTTTTTGAGAAATGGATGGACTTGGATGTTTCTGGCTTTTCAGGGTTTTGGCCATCTCCTTCTCGTGGTTTTGGCCAGTTCAGAGCTCATATATGCTTCTGATAGATACTTTGAATTCATCTTAGAAATGACGAGACACCAAAATAAAGTGGACAGTAAATTTGGGAGATTGTAAACTTCAGATTTCCATGTTAGTTTGAGAGAAATGTTTTTAAGAAAAAAAATTGAAATTATCTGAATAGACTCATCGTCTCTTGATATGGGTAATGAAGGTCTTGCTTCAGTGTTTCCTTCTGAGGCTGGTAAAGGCATTTCAGGGGGAGAGAGCAGGGAGGAGGGTGGAAGGACAAGCCCTGATGATAAATCAGGGCCAGATCCAGTGGTAAGTATGCAGTCTATTGTCATTGAAGTAAAAGGTTTCTTACTCAGTATTTGGAAAAAGAGACCGGTGGAAATGGTAGTAGACACTGGTTGCTTTAGAAAGGATAACAGGGAGTGACCTGGTTGATATTTTAATTCTTAGTCATCCAATGAAATAGGTCAGTTTGGCTACTATTTTTAGAAAGGGAGATGCTAGAGTGAAAGTTGATAGTTCTCACGAAGGTGTGCCCCTCCCCCAATATCAGAGGAAAATTTATCTTTTTCTCTTTCTTTTCAGTGTCTGTTTGGTTCCTTGTACTTTAGAAAATAGTTGAAAACAACACCTTTTCATTACCTCACATTTCTCCGTGGGTCAGGGGCTGGGCATTGCTTGGTAGAATCTTATAAGGTTGTAGCTAGACTTGGCTTTTGGTGCAGTGGAAAATTAGAACTAAGTAGTGACTGCAAAGGTGTTTGGAAGGAGAAAACTTCAACATTAAATAAGCCTATGATTGCTTAAAGTGGTCTTAGGGCACAGGGATAGGGGATTCATTTGCTGTTGTCTATTTTATTGGTAAGGGCTGTTTAATAAACTGCCAGCATGCTTATAGTGAGCAATCAGAGCGATTGCAGTAGAATGCTGTTGCTATGCAGTTGAACCTGAGACCCATAATAATACTTTAGGGACAAAGATAAGTGTCCTTACACATGCCATAGCTCTTGGGTGCTCTGTTAACCCTTTTCTGAACTAATACATGTAAAGTGGACGCAGCCTCTTCATGCAGTGTGGAATTTATCCAAAAGGCTTTGGAAACTGGAGTCCTGAAGGAGCATTCACCCGCCTTTCACCTTAGTTTGGTTTCTCAGGAAGTTTGAAATATTACATGTATTTTTGTTTTGGGGAAGGGTGCCAAGAAGCTGTATTGCTGGGTCGGATGGGAGTCTTATTCCTATTTTTTGGTGGATCCACGTAAGGACTGAGCCAGAGAACATTCTCACCAACATGGATGAGGGCTCCTTTCTCACTACAACTCAATTAAAATAATTAAAAATAACAGCCTGTAGATACTTCCCCAAATGTGTCTGTTTTCATCAGTTAACAGTTTACTTCCTACCACCTCGGATTTACTTTGTATTATTGAATTGAATTAATTAAATGGGAATGTGAGAATTCTAAATAAGCAAGAAAAATCTCAGGGAGAAGGAAGTGAGTTGGGGTATGGTATTAATTAGGAGAGTATTGCTTTTATTATTAGAATCCTGCACTCCCAGTGGGAAATGGAGGGAGAGGAGAAAGCAAAATAAATTACTTGATCCTAATTTTGTTCAGAGTAATGGCATGAGGCTGACTTTCATGGTGATAATGAAACTTTCATCATTTTATTATCAAATACCTAAATTATTGGGGGTACTCTTTATATCTTACCTGTCTGTATCTGTTCAAGTTCTGGAAGCTATTAATCGCAGATTAAGACAATTTTATACAAAAGTTTGTATTGCTTTTTAATTGGGATAGAAACTGCATAAATCATCATTGGTTATAGAGTGGGAAATTAGATGTGTATGGTGGGGCTAGAGCGATAGCACAGCAGGTAGGGTGTTTGCCTTGCACTTGGCCGACCCGGGTTGATTCCCAGCATCCCATATGGTCTCCACCAGGGGTAATTCCTGAGTGCAGAACCAGGAGTAACCCTTGTGCATCGCCGGGTGTGACCCCCCCAAATAAATAGCCAAAAAAAATGTGTATGGTAATTTGGACTGGATTGATAGCAGAGCAGGTAGGGCATTTGCCTTGCACGCAACTGACCCGGGTTTTATTCCTCCGCCCCTCTCGGAGAGCCCAGCAAGCTACCGAGAGTATCTAGTCCACATGGCAGAGCCTGGCAAGCTACCCATGGCATATTCGATATGTCAAAAACAGTAACAAGGAGTCTCACAATGAAGACGTTATTGGTGCCCACTGGAGCAAATTAATGAGCAACCGGATGACAGTGACAGTAAGACAGTGACAGTGTATCGTAATTTATAAGGTGCTTACAGTATTAGTTAGCTGTTGCAGTTTAATCTCAGATATACTCCTTTGCTCTCTGAAATGGTTTCAAGCCCTAAACTAAGGACAGGCAGAGGTACGAGGATTTTGGCTTTAGAGGTATCTTTCCCCTTTTTGGGAATAGTCTTTGAAGCCCGTGCTCATGGACCTTTCACCCAATTCTAAATGTGAAGATCTAATACTGTGCTGTAAAAAGGGCCTAAATTGGTCATGCTCCTTTTTGGAAAGATGTGGGATTGGCCACTGAGGGCATCCTATATTAAACTGCATGCTCTGAATGGGTATAAATGTCCCAAATACACAATTTGAATCTTCATTCTGTGGTATAATGGGTGTAACTATGGGTAAAATGAAGACAGATCTTACATAGGTACTATAGAGATAGTACAGCCTGCAGGGCACTTGCCTTGTATGTGACCGACCCAGGTTTGACCCCTGGCACCCAACATGATCCCCTGAGCCCACCAGGAGGGAGCATAGGGCTAGAAGTAAGCCCTGAGCACAGCCATGTGTAGCCTCAAAACTAAAACAAACAAACAAATAACATGTAGGGCAGTAGTTTTTTTTTTTTTTTTCTGTTTGGGTCACACCTGGTGATGCTCAGGGGTTACTCCTGGCTCTGCACTCAGGAATTACCCCTGGCAGTGCTCTGGGGACCATATGGGATGCTGGGATTTGAACTCAGGTCGGCTGTGTGCAAGGCAAACGCCCTACCTGCTGTGCTATCACTCCAGCCCCCATGTAGGGCAGTCGTTCCCAGCCTTTTCACACCTGCCGACCTGTACCAGTGTGGGGACTGGAGGCCGAGAGCCACTGATCAGTGGACCAGGTGCAGTGGTTCTTTTTTTGTGATTCCATTTTCTGTTCCTACTATATTCCTCCCCAGCTCTCTCTTTTAGGCAAAAGTATCTGAAAAAAAAATTTGCTTCATCCCCGGCATTGTCCTAAATCTTTCCCTGTTAAGTGAATGCACCTTTTAGAACCCGTTGAGGTAAGTGTCATCATTTCCATTTTACTGATGAGTATCAGTGTTTCTGCCCAAGATCATCTAAGGTCACACAGGAATTATAGCTGAGTGACAGTGCTTGGCTGTGAGGCCTGTGTTCCCTTCTCTCTACAGTCTCCACCAATTCTATTACTAATTTATCCTAACTTTTGCAGTAATTTTAAAAATTAAAAAAAAATTTTGGAGCCATATTTGGCTGTGCTCATAGCTTTCTTTTCTTTCTTTCTTTCTTTTTTTTTTGCTTTTTGGGTGACACCCAGTGATGCACAGAGGTTACTCCTGCCTCATGCACTCAGGAATTGCTCGGGGGACCATATGGGATGCTGGGAACCTGGGTCAGCTGTGTGCAAGGCAAACACCCTACCTGCTGTGCTATCGCTCCAGCCCCTGTGCTCATAGCTTTCTCTTGGCCCTGTGCTCAGGAATCACTCCTGGCAGGCTTTGGGGGCCGTATGGGGTACCAGGGATCAAGATTGGGTTAACTGCCTACAAGCTCAGCACCATATAATTGCTTTGGACCATAATTTTTAAAGTAACTTTGAATTAGTTTTGGAAGGTGGTGAGAATTCCAGTAAACGAATAGGGAACCCCACCCCCAGTATGTATTTCGTATATTTTTGTTTACTATTCTGGTGAGCAATTAAATGGCTTAAGATAGCAGATATCTTCATCAGAATTTCTCTCTTGAATCAGCTTTGGATTCTGCTTCTATTCTGGTGAATGTCTTAAGAGTGAGAACTTGCCTTTCATTTTCTTCTGCTAGTTCTGTTGCTTTGATAGGTTTTCTTTCTCAGCACAGCTGTAAGGGTGGCAATGACAGATCCTAGTGGAGGCAACTTCTGCAAGAAAATTGTGATGAGGATTGAAGAGTGGACTTCAATGAACAGTTTCCTTTGTTCCCTTACAGACTTTGGTCAACTGCTGCTCTAATGGACTGTTAGTGGCATGTGTTATTTCTGTCACCAGGATGGTCGCTGCTAATTTTTAGTACAGTGACATCCTCAAATAGAAGTGTTCCGTCATTCTCTCAATCTTGCCATTTGTGCAAGAATTCGGATCAGAGAACGTTAATTTGTAAAAAACAACTTAATGTTACATATAAAAAATACCTTGTGTAATGATAAAAATGAATCTCAGCAAAGTGAAGTCTCTCGCATTCTTCGCTTATTTTCCACATCCATTAGTTTTTTTTTTCTTTTTGAGTCACACCCGGAGATGCACTGGGGTTACTCCTGGCTCTGCACTCAGGAATTACTCTTGGAGGTGCTCAGGAGACCGTATGGGATGCTGGGAATCGAACCCAGGTCGGCCGCGTGCAAGGCAAACTATTGCTCCAGCCCCATATTCATGAATTTTATACTTAGAAAATGAAATCATGGAAACACACCTTGTCTTTATAAATGTACACACATGCACACGCACACGCACACATATGTATATAATTCTGTAACAACAGGGAATAATTCATTCTCGTGTTGGCACTATCATTGCTGTGTTGGGAATCAACTTATTTTGAATTAGTAATACAAAATCATCTTTGACATAGCAATGAAAAAAACTGAGTACTAAAGATACCAGTTCTATTTGTAGCTTAGTAAAAGATTGTCTATTGGATGATAAAAAAGTAATAATTTTAGTATTTGTACATGTTAGGCAATATGCATATTGCTTAGTACATGTTATTCGGCATTAGAATACAAATACTTATTAGGCAAATATGGAATAAGTGGCTTAAGAATTATATATGTTAAAGTGGAATTAAAATCACTGGCTTCATAAGTGATTGTGTCAAATTAAATGGAAATAGTTGCATAAAGAATTGATACACACATTATTATTCTAAGGTTTAACAACCAACATGGCTGTTTTATCCACTATTTTGCAGTTTAGATGTGAGGTATCTGATTATGTCTTATATTCAAGCATTTAATACATTTTATGTATTTAAAATGTTTTACAGTATGAAGATGTTGGCCTTGCCTCAGATATTTTTTTTATTTGGAATGCTTTAGTTTTAGCTTTTCTTCTCTTTTAACATTTTTCTAAAATTTTTTATTTTGGACTCACTGTTGATATTTCTTCTTAACTAGGATTAAAGCACTCTAATCTTTAAGCAGGTAAAAAAATTAAATCAGTAAGTATAAAAATCAAATTTTTAATGTGAAAACTGTTATATCTTATTTGGTGTTGTTATGTCTTTGTCTAAGAATTTCAAACAAAATCTTAAAAAGTTACAACCACATCTGGAATCACTACCCCAGTTTAAGGATCTAGCTGGTAAGTCTATTGCCTTAGGTTACCTATAATTTCCCTTCCTGCTCTAGCATTATATGCATGTACTAATAGTTTCAAAGGAGACTTGCAAAAAGGTGTAGGAAGTTGTTTCATGTTGTACAGAAGTTGATATTAATATTTGAGCACCCAAAATTTGCTTTTTGTGAAAGTATAGCTGATCACACTAATCACACTTTCATTTCTATAGCACATTAAGTGCTCCCCAGAAAACTAATACCAGTAAACAAAAATGCCAAAATTTTGCAAATTTTACATGGTTTCTGGAATTCCTTAAAAATATAAAGCAGAGAAGAGGCTTTAAATCTATGTAAAGTGTATCTGTTACTTTCCTTAGTTCAAGATGATGGATGTAATTGAAACTTCATCTTGCACCGTGAGTCGTTCGTGGGAGTATGTGTTATGACTTTCACCTGTTGTCCACGTGGAAGGTGGACAACAGGTAAAAATGTGCACTGTCACCAACCAATTCATATATTTAATTTTGTGCTTTTCTTTTTCAAATGAAGCTAGGAGGGTTTAGTTATTAGAGGTTCTAACTTTTGGGGCTTCTAATGTCTTGTGGCATAATACATTAATTCTTAGATGGCAGTACGTTAGAATTTAATCTAAGTACCTATCTCGAATGGTTAGATTTTGAAGCAGTGTGGTTCAATATGATCTTGCAAAACTCTGGGCTTCTCAGACTCCAGACTGCACTCAGATGTCAGCCTCTTGACTGAGCTCCAATCCCCAACAGAACAAGATGGTGGGAATAATGTAGAACTTAGACTTCACCAAGGGAAGGACAGTGGAGGTCTGTTCCCCAAGACCAACCCCATTCCATGAATACTTGTGAGTGATGAGCCTGGTGTGGAGTGGGAGAGCTGGAAGGAATTCAGGGTGGGGTACTGTCTTTGAGACATAAAGGCGTGCACCAGAGACTCAGCTAATAGGGTTGCTAAGGAGGGGATTTTAGTGCCTTTGAAGAGAGGGTGGGGAGGTTTGGATGGAGTGAGCCATAGAGCTTGTGGGTTGTCTTCACACAGTCCTTCCTCCCAGCTGTGCCTGTCTCACCACGTGCTGAGTGATTTGACATTGCAGGTTTGTGCAGAGGACTGGCAGGATGGGGGGGAGGGGAGTCTGAACCGAACTGTTGGCTTCATGGCTTAAAGTCCAGCCTCCACCATCACATTCGGCCTCATGCAGAACATTTGCCGACTAACCGCTATTCAGAAATTGCTGAAATCTTGCCATTAACTCCAACACTCTACCAGCAGGTGGTAGAAAAATGTCCAGTTTCTATTATTAGATTGTGCTCCATCTGCTAATTATAAAAATATCAGGGTTTTATTTATTGTCACCGCTCAATTGAAGGGAATGAAAGGAAAACATTGTATGATATTTTTCATTAAGAGAAATAAGTTTAATCTGGATTACACTTGATAGAGTGATGCTTCATGTTGATTCTTAGTAACCATAGCCACAGTTTTTTTTTTTTTAATGAATAAAATGTTGGGGCTGGAGAGAAAGTACAGCAGGCCAGGGGGCTTATTTTGCACATGACTGACCTGGGTTTGGTTTCCAGTACTCCATATGGACCCCCTAGCCCCGTCAGGAGTGATCCCTGCTCACACAGCAGGAGTGAGCACTGAGCATAGTTAGGTGGCTCAAAGACTCCATTATGATTCTTTTTCTTTATTAGAGTGGAAAATAATGCATTTTAAATGTTTTCTCCACCATAGCCAGCTTTTGTCAAGTCCTGACTATGATTTACTTTTAGTTTCATGTAATTTTACTATTTATTTTAGTGTTGGGGCCACACTGACCTGTTCTCAGGGCTTATTCCTGGCTTTGCACTCAGGGGTCTCTCCTGGCAGAACTGAGGGTCATATGAGGTGCCTATGATCAAATCCAAGGCAGACATATGCAAGGCAGATGCCTTACCGCATTGTACTATCTGTTCAGTCCCCCTGTTTTTAAATTTTAAAACCATCCATTTCTTTTTGCATTGGATTTGCTGAGCATTTAGTAGTGAACATATTTATTCCAATAGACTAAATTAAACTTTTGTGTCATTGAGAAAGAATGTCAGTCTGAAAGCATTTGTGTCTCTAACTAGGATACTGGCTTACGAAAGTACTTTTAGTTTAAAAAAGAGGTAGAAAGATTGAAATTTTGCCAGTGTGTGATGGGTGGCCTTGGAGTCATTTAGAGTGTTAGTTGGATGATATCACCATAGCCCAGGGCTGTCTTTTAGTTTTGTTTTGTAGAGATTCTTGTTAATGCACTCCATTCAGAAACTTACTATACTATCTTTCAACACACTAATGTATAACCAGATTGTCAGTGTATAAAATATAGCAAGGGGCTGGGAAGATACAGCTAAGTGGGCTGGAGCATTTTGCATTCAGGAGACTCTTATTTGATCCCCAGCATGATGGAGTCCCCGAAAACTGGGAGTTGCCCACTACCCCCACCAAAATAAATACATGGAGAGTGAAACAATTTAACTGTAAGTGGATGGGGTGTTAATGTCTTGGGTGACTCTATCAGAAAAGCTGGAGGAGAAGCCCTGGTGTGCATGGGAAGTGGGAGATATATAGGTCATTTGGAAGAGTGAAGTTTTAAAAAAAATGGATTATGTCCGGTTTTGGGGTTTATTCTTTTGTGGTTTCTGCTGTTGACCTCATATCTAGGGAAACACTTGTCTAACTCAAGACCAAAAGCTTTTTGCCTGTAATCTCGAAATCTTATACTTTTTGTATAAAGGTATATTTAGGACTGTGCACTATTTTGAGTTTCTGTATCTGATGTAGGTCCCTATGCTAGCTGCATTTATGAATGCTTGGTTGGTCCAGAACCATATGTTGAGGGAACTGTTCTAGGCTTGGGGGTGTTCATTGCTAGAGTATCAAAGCTTTGCAGGGTTTTGTTGGTGAGACTGTGAGTTTGCTCCCTAGCACTCTCCTCTCCCTCCCAAGACACACACACACACACACACACACACACACACACACACACACAGAGTTGCAGTGGTTTTGCTCTGGGGATCTGTGTAGCCAAGACAATGGTGTAATCTGCATGCTGCAACCAAGATAGGCAAACACTGAAATTAAAGCATGTGACACTCCCCTCCCTCTATTCCCAGCAAGTGCCCAAATTAAGAAATGAGCCAGCACTGCAACCAGGTTTATAAGTAGCATAATTGTGTACAACCCTTGATCACCATAGGAACAACAGGGAACCTGGGGGAAAGAGAAAAGATGTCCTTTCTTTAGGAATTATTCCCCACTGAATTTGGCACATTTGTTAGGAATATATTGACCATATATAGCTGGATCCATCTGGACCCTCTTATTTCTCATTGGCCCTTGTGGTTAATTTTATGCCATTGACCACACCATGTTGGTGCATTTAGATACATGTTGAAATGAGGTAGCTTGAAAATAAGCCCTCTAACTTTGTTCTCTTACAGTATTGTTTTGGCTGCTCTTTTCCTGCCTATGTCTGTATAATATTTTGGAAGGTGGTTGTTTGGGCTACACCTGGCAGAGTTTAAAAACTGTTCTTCAACATCTGCACATGTATGTTCATCGCAGCACTGTTTACAATAGCCAGAATCTGGAAAAAACCCGAATGCCCCAGAACGGATGACTGGTTGAGGAAACTTTGGTACATCTATACAATGGAATACTATGCAGCTGTTAGAAAAAAGGAGGTCAAGAATTTTGTAGTTAAGTGGATGGGCATGAAAAGTTTCATGCTGAGTGAAATGAGTCAGAAAGAGAGAGACAGACATAGAAAGATTGCACTCATCTATGGTATATAGAATAACAGAGTGGGAGACTAACACCCAAGAACTGTAGAAATAAGTACCAGGAGGTTGACTCCATGGCTTCGAGGCTGGCCTCACGTTCCGGGGAAAGGTCAACTCAGAGAAGCGATCACCAACTACATTGTAGTCGAAGGCCATGTGGGGGAAGGGAGGTGCGGGCTGAATGAGGGCTAGAGACTGAGCACAGCGGCCACTCAACACCTTTATTGCAAACCACAACAGCTAATTAGAGAGAGAGAACAGAAGGGAATGCCTTGCCACAGTGGCAGGGTGGGGTGGGGGGGAGATGGGATTGGGGAGGGTGGGAGGGACGCTGGGTTTACAGGTGGTGGAGAATGGGCACTGGTGAAGGGATGGGTTCCCGAACTTTGTATGAGGGAAGTATAAGCACAAAAGTGTATAAATCTGTAACTGTACCCTCACGGTGATTCTCTAATTAAAAATAAATAAATTTAAAAATTAAAAAAAAATAAAAACTGTTCTTGGCTCTTTGCTGAGGAGTAATCCCTGGCATTGCCCAGGGAACTGACCACATGTGGTCCTGGGAATTTGAACCAGAATCAGTAGGATGCAAGACAAACATCTTAGGCCCTGTATTATATCTCCACCCTCTTTATTTGTTTTTTTTTTTTTTTTTTCTTTTTGGGTCACACCCAGCGATGCTCAGGGATTACTCCTGGCTTTGCACTCAGGAATTACTCCTGGCGGTGCTTGGGGGACCATATGGGATGCCGGGGATTGAACCCGGGTCGGCCGCGTGCAAGGCGAATGCCCTACCCACTGTGCTATCGCTCCGGCCCCCACCCTCTTTATTTGTATCTAATTTAAAATTCCGTTTATTTTATTTTAATTATTTTATTTTAATTTTTGCTTTTTGGGTCACACCCAGCGATGCTCAGGGGTCACTCCTGGCTCTGCACTCAGGAATTACCCCTGGCTGTGCTCAGGAGACCATATGGGATGCTGGGAATCGAACCCGGGTCGGCTGCGTGCAAGGCAAATGCCCTACCCGCTGTGCTATCACTCTAGCCCCCAAAATCCATTTATTTTAAATTGAAATTTTTTCTTATTCTTGGCCAGGCCAGGCGATGTTTAATGAGCTCTCTGATGCACAGGATCAAATCCAGGGCCTCTCCCACTGGAGTCACATCCCACATCCTAGCCCTTATTTTATTCATTAGTAGCACTGTAGCTGTGTTGTTCCGTTGTTCATCGATTTGCCTGAGCGGGCACCAGTAACGTCTCCATTGTGAGACTTGTTGTTACTATTTTTGGCATATCGAATATGCCACGGGTAGCTTGCCAGACTCTGCTGTGCGGGTGGGATACTCTCGGTAGCTTGTCGGGCTCTCCGAGAGGGACAGAGGAATCGAACCTGGGTTGGCTGTGTGCAAGGTGAATGCCCTACCCGCTGTGCTATTATTCATTAGTAGGGACAGGAATTCAGATCTGGATTTAAGTCATAAGTCATAGCTCTGCCAGTTAGTAGGTGAGTTGATAACCTACATTCTCTGAGCCACACATTTCTAATCTATAACAGTGATAATGTTTCATTGGTTTTATATAACAATTAAGTGAAATATGTGTGTATCTAAAGTGACCAATGTTGTGTCTGACAGAGGCGCACAATGTTAAATTATGTGACTGGAGAAATGACTCAAAGGACTGTAGTTTCTGTCTTGCAGGTAAGAGCCCTGGGGTCGATCCTTGACAACACCTGGTCGCCTAGCACCAAACCAGGATTCATCCAGGACACTGCTGGATGTGGTATAAAAAAAGCTAGTTGCCATCATCATCATTGTTGTTGTTACTATCAAGTAATGATAGCTAGATGTAGCTTCTGCCAAGCTGTTATTCTTGCCCAGTGACCAAATGGTTGGTGGCAGCTGCTCAGGAGTCTGTTTTTTTTTTTTTTTTAATCATCCTTTCTTATAAACTCTGCCAAACTCTTGCTCTTTGGGTTCTCTTTTCTCAACAGCACGCTGATTATTCTCCAGTTTTAGCTGGTACATACTCTTGTCTTTTGAGAATATTCTGAGACTTGGCTACAGTTTTTCTTTGCATTCAGTCATGTCTTTTTTTCAGTTTTCCAGTTTTTGCCAGGAAGATTTTGTCTGAAGTATTCTACCTGAAGTGTTCTTCGGACCTCTCCCTGTCATGTTTGCTTAATGAATTTTGACTTGGAGAGTTTTGAAACTGCCTCATACCCCCAGTTTTCAAAATCTGAGTAGTTTGCAGAATAGTTGGTTATGGAATAATTTCTTTATTAAGACAAAGTGTTTTGGATGTTTATACATTATGTGCATTTATGTTTTCTCCCACTTATGAGAAAGTTGGGAAAAATAAAGATGGAATTGCATTTGCTTTTTTTTGTTAATTTTTAAAAAAATGTGAGTTTTGTAATAGAAAACAATTTATTATTGCCTGAATCGGCTTGTAGCTGTACCCTCACAGTTTGTCTTACTTAATTCAATTTTTTTTATATAACACAGTGGGTAGGGCGTTTGCCTTGCACACAGCCGACCTGGGTTCGATTCCTATGTCCCTCTCGGAGAGCCCGGCAAGCTACCCAGAGTATTCCGCCCGCATGGCAGAGTCTGGCAAGCTCCCTGTGGCATATTCGATATGCCAAAACAGTAACAAGTCTCACAATGGAGACGTTACTGGTGCCCGCTTGAGAAAAATTGATGAACAATGGGACGACAGTGCTACAGTGCTACGTCATTATTATTATTATTATTATTATTATTATTATTATTATTATTATTATCATTATTAGCCACATCTTACTGTGCTCAGGGCTTCCACTTGGCTCTGTGCTTAGATGCCAATCTTGTCAGGTCTTAGAGGACCATTTGTCCAGGAATTGAAACAGGGTCTGCTACATGCAAGGCAAGTGTCTTAGCTCCTGTGCTATTTCTCCTGCTGTATTTTTAATTTCCCTTTTTTTTTCTTTTGCCTTTTGGGTCACACCCGGCAATGCACAGGGGTTACCTTTTGGCTTTGCACTCAGGAGTTACTCCTAGCGGTGCTCAGGGAACCATATGGGTTGCTGGGAATCGAACCCGGGTCGGCCGCGTGCAAGGCAAACGCCCTACCCGCTGTGCTATTGCTCCAGCCCCATTTCCCTTTATTTTTTATGGTGCCAAGTATCAAACCAGGGCCTCACACATAGAAGGTATGTACTCTACTACTGAACCACCTCTGGGGTCTTTGTTGCTTTTCCAGACTAATGAAACAGGAAGTCCATTGTTTGCAAATGAAAATCTTCACTCATAATTTTGTCCCCACCAAGTTTGCTGGTCAACATCATGGACTATTGGTTTAAGGCATCATCAGGGACTTTTGCTGTAAGTTTATGGGAAACTATATTAGTATACAAGTGTTTTGCAGATTAGACTAAATTAAGACTTTCAGAGCAGTCTGGAATATAGTGCTTAAGTGTGAACATTTTTTTTCCTAGTTCTTCGAAGAGTAACATCCTATGCTTACTTTGTTCAGTAAAAATCACTTAGTCAAGTAGATGGTTTAAACAGTTTCATACTTTCATCATCCTTCTAAAATAGGAAAGTGAGAGTTTCTTTTAAAAATATAAGTGTACTTGCTTTAACTTAAGAGTTGGAAAACTACTGTACCACTCTACTGTACTACTGTACTACTAGAAAAGAGGTGGTCTTTTGAGTCTATGATGATATTGTTTTCAAGTATAGAAAATGTTGAGTTCAGTTTTATTTTTTAAAAATAGCACTGAAAATAACACTGATCTCTTTAACAATAGGATCTGATATTCCAAAGAGTCTTTGTTTTACCCTGTTTCTACATAACTAACTGAGTCACAGGAAGGTATTTGATTCATTAATGACCACATTGGAAATAATAACTCTTGGCTTGTTTTTTCCTCAATTCTAGATGATTCAGTTTCCCTAGAAATGGAATCATTTAGATACATATATTTTTTTATCAATTATGTGTCAAATTGCTTAAGAACCCTCAATTGTATGTACCTTGTTTTAAGGACTTAAAATACAAGCAATTTTAATGGATAAATGTTTATTTATGAGTAAATATATACTTATTAAGGGGCCTAAAGTTAAAATATAAAGTTTAAAGTATAGTAATACCCCATGTAATGAATACCAGTTTGTACTCCAAGGAATATTTGATTAAAACATTTATGATTCATTGGGATAAATATAATTTCTGCTTTTTTGTGCCATGAGATATACATCAGTTAGGCAATTTTTACTTGAAGTGATAGATTTGGATAATTCAAAGTTTTATATTTTAAACCATGCCAGTTAGGGGCTGGAGCAATAGCACAGCGGGTAGGGTGTTTGCCTTGCATGCGGACGACCCCGGGTTCAATTCCCAGCATCCCATATGGTCCCCTGAGCATTGCCAGGAGTAATTCCTGAGTGCATGATCCAGGAGAAACCCATGTGCATTTCCGGGTGTGACCCAAAAAGAAAAAAAATACCATGCCAGTTAGAACAACAGAAAAGTTGTTCATTCAGGAACAAAGAACTTGAAAGTTACATTAATGTAAAACAATACGGCAGTCAAAAATGTTCCACAAATAAAAAGTAAAATGAGAAAACAGAGTATCAAGAGATCAAAATTTGGGTTGGGGACATGGTACAGAAGAGGGTTTTTTAGTGCCCAACCTGGATTCAGTCCCTTCACCACACAGTTTCTCCAGCCTTGAGCATTATCAGTTGTCCTGGTGGTCTTCAAGCACTGCAGGACGCAAGCAGCACCACATCCTCAGACCCTAGCACTGCATCACCAGCTTCTTCGACTGAGTATCATTTGAAGGTACCCCCGGGCTCCCTGTGCATTGCTTGGGGGCCCCCTCTCTCCCCAGAACAGCAAAATTCAATTTTGAGAGACAAAAGTACAGTAGCAAACTTGTTTCTATTTTTGATGGATTATTCATGGTGAAAAAACTTTTTTGTTTTTGTGAGGGCTTACTTAATTATTGTCAGATTAAAAGACTTGCTCTAACAGGATGTGTGGGGGATCTGAGTTTGGTTTAAACAGTTGCCATCATCTTCTGTGAAAATAGATTTAACAAAGGCATTTCAGTGTGGTGTTAGCGCACTGTCTCTTCCATGGTTTGATCTTCAAGATCAGTCTGTTTTATCTGTTCAGGTGTCAGGTTTTGAAAAGGGCTGAGATATATTTAAAAGCCCCAAGGGTTTTAGGCATTTTGAGTCAGCAACATAATATTTCATTTCTTCATTCTCTTGAAATGAGAGATTTGAGTAATGCCTAAACAGTTATCTATGTGCCATAGGTATTTTAAACCTATTATATTTTTAAAATTAACTTTAACAACTTTATTTACATTAACCTGTTGTTCAGAGTTTGGAAATTGTATCCACAAATTCACACTTCTGCAGATAATCTGATTATGATCTGTTTAGTCCTTTAGGTTAAAAATAAATTTATTATATAATTATTCTCTCTCCTCTCTCCACACACACATCCACACATATTAACGTGGTCTGTTTCTTGATAGCTTGATCTCATAAATAAAATCTAGAGTTTAAATTATAGGTTCAATTTGATATCTGAAAGAAAACAGCTAGATTGCAATAGTGTGCAAGACAACTTGCTTTCATGTTTGGTATTCAAAATTGAAGAGAATCAGTGGAATGAGACTGTGATTGCTGTTCTTTACATTTATGTGGTGGGAAAACCACCTTCATTTCTAGTACCTTGATCCCCACTTGAGGATAGTGGTTATAAAGAAATTGTAGGGCCCGCAGGGCTGGAGCAATAGTATAGCGGGTATGGTGTTTGCTTTGCATGCGGCTGACCAGGGCTGATGCCCAGCATCTTATATGGTCCCTCGAGCACCACCAGGAGTTATTCCTGAGTCCAGAGCCAGGAGTAACCCCTGTGCATTGCCGGGTGTGACCCAAAAAGAAAAAAAAAAAGAAATTGTAGGGCCTGGGAGTTCCTGTGACAGAATGCATGCTTAGAAGACCCAGAGTTCCCTGTTACTGCCTGTGCCCCGAACACCACTGGGGATAGCCCTGCTGGTCCCTCAGAACTCTGGGGATGTTCCTGGTGACCCTGATTCCTCCCAAGCTTTGATGAGCCCGGTGAGCATTGCCCAAAATCATGAAGTATCTTGTATTAGGGGAATAGAGAGGAATTGTATCTGTGCTGTCCAGATTCCACACAAATAACAGAACTTAAAAAAATTTTTTTTTGGCCTAATTTTTAAATTCTTTTAAAAAATTTTTATTTTATTTTTTAATTGAAAATATAAAATTCATTATTTTATATGAGGTATAGTTACAATACTTTCATGTTTGAGTTTCAGGTATACAGTGATCAAACACCCATCCCTCTCCCACTGTACATTCTCCACCACCAGTATCCCCAGGATTCTCCCCCACCATCCCACTGCACCCCCCACCCCCCGCCTCTATGGCAGACAATTTCCCCCATACTTTCTCTCTGTTTTGGGGAATTATGGTTTGCAATACAGATACTGAGAGGCTATCAGTATTTGTATCAGAATTTTAGAATTCTTGTTGGACTGCATCCTAGGAAAGTTTCTTATGGCTTTGACAAGAGAAGAGCGACGTTTTGAATATACTAACTGTCTGGGTTACCACACTATTTTTAAAATAAAAAAATTGAAAGATTTGTGATTTATAAAATTATTGATTGTTGAGTTTAGGCGTATAATAATTCAACACCAGTGTCAGTTTCCCTCCACTAGTGTTCCCGTATGGCTGCCCCACCCCCAACCCCTGCCCTGTCCCTGCCTGTCAACTTGACAGGCACATTACAAAGTTTCAGTGGTTGCGACTTTAGAGTTCATGTTTTCAATGTTGTTGAATCTGTGCTTTGGATATATGGCTTTCCCACTTACCCACATCACCAGTCTAACTTTTCATTTAGAAAATTTGGATGTTCCAACTGATGGATGTTCCCCCATTAATTCTCGTTCTTTTCTTCCCCCTCTTGATTTCTTTCTTTCTCCTCTCTGCTAGGATAGGTGTTGACTTGCTGGTCAGTATGGTCTTTGGGGGTGAGGTACAGGGTGGCTCTTGTATTAGGGGAATAGAGAGGAATTGTATCTGTGCTGTCCAGATTCCACACAAATAACAGAACTTAAAAAAATTTTTTTTGGCCTAATTTTGGCCAGGGTCTCTGATCTACATTCCCAGCCACCACCCCTGCCCCTCCACTTTTTATTTTAAAGATTCTTATTTGGGAACTGTGGGAGGGAGTGAATTCTACTCTGGAAGACAGTTTGGTGATTTTTATCAGAGGACAGTGACAGTAGGTGAACTTACTAGAAGATGCTTATTCTCAGTTTGTTGACTCTTCATACTTTTTTCATCCAACAAAGCGAAGGAAAAAACAAAACCAAACCTTCCAAACCTCTGAGTTCTGAGTGCAGAACTGAGATTGTGAGACTGGGAGAGGAGGTGGGAGGGAACAAAAGGTCAAGACTCTGAACTGAGGGTTATTGGTTATGGGTGGTAGGTGTGGTGTAGCATTTGATGAGGTGTGAACTTGGAGTCTGAAAACTTTGGTTGTAAACTAGAATTGCCTCAATAAAAGTAAATAGAAGCAATAGAAGTTAAGGTAGTGAAAAACATCCTTTGGGGGGAAAAAGAGCAGAGTGTCAGATAAGAGTGCAGTGAAAATGTTAAAAGAGATTTCCGAAGGAAGCAGTAACATGAACTTCGTTAATGTTTTTGCCCATGTAGCGTTACTGGTAGGTATGCTGTTGTATTTCATGAGTAGAAGAGTTTTATGTCTTGGCTCTGTTAGTTTCTCTTACCTCACCTGACAAATATGGACACTATCCATTTGAAAGTTTTTTTGTAAGTACCAAATGGGATGATATATAAAACATGTGGCTGAGTGCTTAGCACAAAATGGCAGCTATTGTGTAGATTTTCATGTCAGCTGCACTAGAGTATTTTGGATAATTTGTCAGTATTGTATTATACTTTGTGATACTCCTTTTTAGGGGGTGTCTGTGCTCTAAGTATAATGATTTTCCTCTTTTCAAGCTGAATTTTGACCTTTTCAAAAGTCTGGAATCTACTGAGGACAGGGAATTATCCAATACTTCATGAATAGTGATGTTTATATTGGATTGGCCAGAAGCCAGGTGGCAAACAGCATTCAAAAGCAGACATAAATTTTTCCTTTTCGAGAGACCACATGGTGCTTCCTCCCTGCATCAGACTTCCTCGAATATCAATGGGTGTTATGTGTGCAGAGCACGGGAAAGGTCTTGCCACTAAAAAGTAGGGCAGTGTGTTGTAGGAGATAAATTAGTATGTTCCCATGAGCTCATGTTTGTTCTAAAAGATGTCTTTGTCTTGAGGTCCTTAGAGTCCAGCTAGGAGTAAAGAGTCAATATTTGATGTAATTCTCAGTGATTGAAAATTATTAGGATCTTCTGAGTTTGTGAAAAACTAGTGATATTAATTAAAGCTTGGGCAAAGATATTTATTAAGATCTAACATGCTATCCTCGGTCAATGTGATATTTGCTAAGATGTGTATATTTTTGATTAAGTTAAAAATACTGATTTTTTTCCTCGTGACTGTTATAATTGATCCCAGGATCCATAAAATTAAGATTTCTCCCCCCTCATTTCCCATGGAAGTTATTATTATTATTATTATTATTTTGCTTTTTGGGTCATACCCAGTGATGCTCAGGGGTTACTCCTGGTTCTGTACTCATGAAATACTCCTGGTGGTGCTCAGGGGACCATACGGGATGCTGGGAATCGAATCTGGGTCGGCCGTGTGCAAGGCAAACGCCCTACCCGCTGTGCTATTGCTCCAGCCCCTTCCCATGGAAGTTAAAAGATGTAATTTTAATTACCACAAAATTCTATAATTTAAATGTACTTCTCACTTAATTTGTTATAATTCATTATACTTAAGCTGAGTTTTTAAATTCATCTTTTGTTTTTTAAACAGAAAACATAAAAAAGCAACCAAAAGGTAGATATTAGACTAGATATTGAGTTAAAATCAGTTTTGTGTTTTCCCTTAATATTTATCAGTAAGATTAGAATGTCAAACGTGTTTTACAGTATAATTTTTTGACTGTCTTTATGATTCTTCTTAGAATTAAAACAGAATTTTATTAGAGTCCTGTATCAATGTGTGAAGGGTCTTTGATTTCTTCAAGCAGTTATAGGGATGAAACTGTATTGGGATGGGGAAAAGGGGGCAAATTCTTTCCTTACAAAATTCTTACAGAATTCTTACAAAATTGTTTTTGTTTGTGAGTGAAGAAATTTTTGATGCTTCATTAATATGAACAATATAAAGTAAATTTATACTCTCACATAAAAATATGTGATCCTTTAATATCATTATGTTATTAGAAAATCTCAAATCATATGATTTTCTTTTTGAGCAAAGGTACCTGAGGTACAGAGTGGTTACAATGATATGTTTTACAACTTACATTTCTTAAAACAGGTTTCTCCTGACTTACAGTGTAAAATGCGCCCTTGGAAGGGGGAGGCATGTCAGATAAATGCATCTCTGTCCTCTGGATGAACTCTTGAAGCAACAGAAAGAGGACATCAATGAAGAAACTTGTGACATCCCAAAGTCTAGAATTTAGTTCTTACAAAATGTTTAAAGGGTTTGAAAATTCTTTGGGGGACACAAGACAGAAATTTGAAGAGAAATGAAAATTTTGCATGTGTGCAGGTTGTAAGATTTTTTTTTTTAATCATGCTATTTGTTTTAAAGGAGTTACTTTGGAAATACTTAGATGCCTGTTAGTAGCATAATGGAGAAATAAGTGATTGTGTATATAGGTATTGAGTACAATATACACATTAGAAAAAATGAATTAGAATTATAGCATTGGGATGAACTCTAAAATTGGCTTTAAAGTTAGCTATAAACTGGATGGGAGTTGTGTCCTGAAAGTGGGCAAAGGACCAACCATGATGGCTCTTAGTATCTGTATTGTGAACCATCATGCCCAAAAGGAGAGCAGGGGTCGTGGGGGGTACTGGTGGTGGGGAATGGTGGAGGATGGGTGTTGGAACATTGTATGACTAAAGCTCAATCATGAAAGCTTTGTAACTCTATCTCACAATGAGTCAATTAAACACAAAAAATAAAACTGAAAAAAAAAAAGCTAGCTATAAAGAGCAGTGCTTTTATAGCAGGAGACAAATGGACAGCACCCAGACAAACTATAGAGACAGAGAGAGAGGCATGCTCACCAAGAACCCCCTGCCCCCACGAAAGTGTAAGTAGAACTTGACTCCAAGAAAGGGTGTGTGCCAAGCACCCAGCACCCGAGTGCCGCCATCCTATACTTAGAACACTAGAATGGGAAGCAAGAAACGATTTGGTCTAAACAAGAGTCAGGGACTCTGGCAGGCAGCTTCCTCTGACCTCTAACAACCTTGCTCCTGGCATTGTTGGTAGATAGTGTATTGGCTCTCACTCTCCATAGTAACTGATCCTGAGAGTAAGTCCCCCAGGAGAACTCCACCCGCCCAGCAGAGTTGCACTCGTCTGGGACTGAGAGTTACTCATCAGGAGTGCTTCTCTTGGTCACTGACAGATCCAGCCCCTGCCTGCCAGTCTGCATCTGACAGCAATCAAGCAAACCTTGAATTTAGACAAAAAAAACCAGCATACGAACTTCCCCAAACATAGCCAGGTAGCCAGCCCTCCCTCACTGTGCTTCACGGCAAGGCAGACTCGGCTCCCTGTCCAGTAATTCATTTATTGTGCTCTACCTGTTCTGTCTTCATGAATTCCTGCTCCTCTTAGTAACTAATATTGTTGTATGAAGGCCTGTGACATGATGATTTTATATATGACTTCATGGTGAAATAAATGCTATGATGAGGTCAGCTAATACCTTCATTACCTCACACCCTTTTGTGTGTGTGGTGGCAATATTTAATATATGCATATAGCAACCTTAATTATAAAACACAGGATTGTTAACTAATAACCGTGGCGCTATACATTAGCTTCCAGGAACTTATTCCTAAAAATTTGTACCTTTTTACCAACATCACCCTATTTCTCCATTACTTTGGAAACCTCCAGTCTGTTCTGTTTTGATGAATCCAAGTTTATATATATTTTTAATATTTCATGTACAAGTGCATTTATACAGTATTTATCTTTTAAATTTTTCCATAAATGAAAAAAAAGACCCGAAGGTTAAGGATTTTTCATTTTTATCCTAAATGAAAGGAATATAGATGCTCTTCTACATAACATACATCTGTACATACTATATACACTATTATCACTGTATCACTGTATCACTGTCATCCCATTGCTCATTGATTTGCTCGAGTGAGCACCAGTAATGTCTCCATTGTGAGACTTGTTGTTACTGTTTTTGGCGTATCGAATATGCCATGATAGCTTGCCAGGCTCTGCCGTGCAGGTGAGATACTCTTGGTAGCTTGCCGGGCTCTCCGAGAGGGACGGAGGAATTGAACCTGGGTCAGCCTCGGGTAAGGCAAACATCCTACCCCGCTGTGCTATTGCTCTAGTCCATACACTAATTTAATGTCACATTTGCTCTATCAATTAAAATTCATTAATAGATTATAGTTTGCATCCATCTTGGGTATTTTCTAAGTACTGTTTCAGGGACCATGGGTGTGCAGGTAGTTTTTCAAGATGGTGATTTTATTTTATTCATTTGTACAACGAAAACTGGGATTAATGTAAAGCTTTACATTTGCTTTTTGGAAAGAGGCTTCCATAATTTTCCCCAAAATGGTGGTGCAGTTTGCATTTCCACTGACAGTGTACAACGATTCTTCTCTCCACACCCTCATCAGCACTTTGTTATCTCTTTCCTGTTTGATAATGGCCATTCTAGCCGCTCTGAGGTGTAGCTCCTTGTGGTTTGGGTTGACATTTCCTTGAGGTTCCTTTTGATGCACCTCAGTATTTTCAGAGCTCTTCGCTTAGATGAGGCAGATTGCTGGGGAATACTGTTTGCAGTTCCAATCGCAGTTGCAGAGTTCACTGAACATGGTTGGAATTCACTTTGAATTCACACTTACCTTTCTCCTCTCTGACTCTTCTGCAGCTTAGAGACCTGACTTTGTTTTACTCTCTGTCAGGAGGAAACTTCCAAATATTTCAGTGGCCCAGCAACACCTGAGGGCATGAAACCTGCCTCTTAAACTTCGCCCTCATGGTTCAGCCCCTTCCCCCCCCCCCCCCCCCCGCCACACACACACACACACACACACACACACACACACTCTTCCAGAGATACCTGCTCTCAGCAGTTTTTGAGAGGTTTGGGGCATTTTCAAGGTATGAATCGCTCTTCTCTCAACTGTTCTCACTACTGGTTTAGGATTCAGCTCTAGATCAAGCCCCACGTTTGCATCCTGGCTCCCAAGTGTTCTAATGCTGTGTCTTTTGTGCTGGTCTGTCTGAGTGGCTGTATTAAAAACAAAATAAGGAAGGCACATTTCCATTGCTGTCACTGTTTGTAGGAGCAAGTCAAGGTGAGTTTAGTCTGCTTTAACCAGATCCAAGTGATGTGATCTTAATAAAATATGAGGAGATGGGGAAACATCTCAGACTGTCCTAATGCCTCTTGTTGGCATGAACTCTTCAGCCAGACTGCTTGCCATGTAGAATGTCTGCAGAAGCCGGGTGGCGGCCCCTGGCACAGCGCGCTTGGTGGTGGATCATTCTGCAGCTAGTGGGACTGAAAGCTAAATTTAGTCAAGTTATTTAAACACTTCTACTGAGTTGCAGACTGACAGTCTGTATTAAAATAAAATGCTTCATTTGGGAACCCGAAAACTCTGTATTGGCTTTCACCAAAAGAGCCTGATTTTTTTTCTTTGAATCTGTCATTGACTACATTAACATTTTAAACAGTTTATTTTCCTAATACCATGTGTCCATCCAATGAAATGTCATGAAGAATATTTAGTAGCTGCAGCTCATCTATTCTTTATTGCACTTTAAAATTAAAACTGGATGATGTAATGCTTCTCTCTCTCTCTGATAGCCCCTTCCCTCTCCTTGTTGTTGTCGTTGCAGTGGTGGGTGGCACACTTGCTTGTGCTCAATCACTTTGTGGTGGCGCCAGGGATTCTAAATAGCCGCTCCTTAAGTGTGTGGGCTATGCTCGTAATTGACCCTGCAACCTCCTGGCAACCTCATGCCCGAAGGGCAGGTGTCCTACCAGCAAGCCTTTTCTGTCATGTTTTATTTTAAGACCTTCCCTTTCCTCTAGAAAATCCATAACCTTGCATCATAATGAACTTTTAATTAAAAAAAATCTTATTTTAAAAAATGAGGATCACCACGTGTGTATCAGGAGCAATATCTGAAAAACTATATTTTAATTAATTACTTTAATTGATGTTTTTGGTTTGGGGGCCATAGCTGAGGTGCTCAGCGACTACTCCTGGCTCTGTGCTAGAAGGTCATTCCTGGCAGTACTCAGGGGTCTGTGATGTGCCAGGGACAGGCTGGAGGGGACAGCATGCAAGGCAGGTGCCTTAATCCCTCTACTCTCTCTCCAGCCCCCAGCTAGATTTTGACTTTTCGCACTAACCGGAAGCTACCTTATAAAAGTATATTTATTCTCTCCTTTTCAAAAGACACCATGTCTATGCCTACCTCAGGATCTTTTTGCAGAATTCTCTCTAGGTGGTTTGATTTCTCTTCATTTTTGTTTTTAAAGAAAGACTTAAAAACTATAGAAAAACAGAATGATGAAATGAACACTGGTTTCTTTCATGTAGTTTCACTGATTGTTAGTGTGGAACTGTCGAAGTAAGTACATATTTTTAGCATTTTGGTTCTTTCATACTTGGCACATATACTTAAACGTTTTTATACATCATTAAAATCAGCCTATTTGAAAAATAATGGACAATTCTCAAAAAAAAATAAAACCTAAGAATTGAGCTTCCATGTAACCTAGAACTTTGATTTCTTGTCATCTTGGCAGGGCCCCCAAAAACTATTTAGAAGAGACATTTGTGCCCCATAATCTTTGTAGTGCTATTTACAATAGCCAAGATTCTAAAACATCTCAGGCGTTTGAAAATAAGTGTTTGTATAAAGAAACTGTGAGGTGTGTGTATGAGTATGTGTTATTGTGTGTATGCGTACACCCCTAAGCCAGAGTTCTATAATGCCAGTTCATATGTACATTTATACCCCTCCCCCTACATTTTCTTCTTTAACTCTCTCTTCTCCTCTGCCCCTAGGACTTTGAGATTCAAAGGAGGATCGCACATTGCATATGGGTATTTTTTTTTTTTTTATTGGCCATATCCAGTGATGCTCAGGAATTGCACTTAGCTCTGTGCTCAGAAATGATACGTGGTGGTGCTTGAGGAACTACACTGGATGCTGGGAATTGAACCCAGCTTGGCTGCATGTAAGACAAATGCTCCACCCTCTGTACGATCTCTCTTTGGGTTCACGTAATCTAGAGAAGCTGCTCACCTCACCTATGTCTGTCTTCTGCAGAGTCCCACAAGCTGGATTTTAACTCATTTTATTTATAGCTGGGTTAAGCTTGAACATTTTTGGCAAAAATACTGCAGGGGGATGGTATATTTCCTACTGCACCATTCAGGAGGCATATGCCATTGTGTCTCATCATGGTAGTATTTAACTTGATCACCTGGCGAATATGATATTTGCAGGATCAGTCTTTCACAAAACTATCTTTTTGTTACCACTTCCATCTTGTACTTAATGCATTACATCTTAGTGATTTGCGTATATTCTTTTCCCTAGTAGGCTTTTACCCATGCTAGTGTTCTTTGATCCAGTTATTTATTTTACTGTGATCACTTCTGTCTCTGTATATCGCTATCACTGTCATCCCATTGCACATTGATTTGTTTGAGCGGGCACCAGTAAAAGCTAGTTTTCATCTAAAAAGAGGATTCCTTCTGATTCCCCCTTTCTCTTTTTTTCTTTTAAAAAATATTGCTGTTGTTTCATGAATTTTTTTTTTATTCAGCATGTTAGATCTATTATTATTGCTTTTCTTTTTTTTTCTTTTTGGGTTACACCCGGCGATGCACAGGGGTTATTTCTGGCCCATGCAGTCAGGAATTACTCCTTGCAGTGCTTGGGGGACCATATGGGATGCTGGAAATCAAACCTGAGTCAGTAGCGTGGAAGGCAAACACCCTACCCACTGTGCTATCGCTCCAGCCACTATTGCTTTTCTTTTTGATGGTTAAATCACCCTAAATTTGGCTAGTGGGAGTCTCTTGACTCTGTCTTTGGCTTCTTTTTATCATTTTCTTACTAACCTTTAAGCACTTCTTTGTTTTCTGGCATATTCTTTCAGCTAACTTTGCACTTTCTTTCTCTTTTCTTCCTTTTTTTTTTTTTTTTGCTTTTTGGGTCACACCCAGTAATGCTCAGGGTTTACTCCTGATTTTGCATTCAGGAATTACTCCTGGCAGTGCTTGGGGGGAGCGTATGAGATGTTGGGGAGATTGAACTTGGGGTCAGCCACATGCAAGGCAGACACCCTACCCGCTATACTGTCGCTATGGCAGCCCTACTTTACATTATCATTACCCCACACCTGAATCAGTTATTGCTCGGTCAGTGTTTCCTAAAATGAGTGATACACTGGATGAAGCTTAAACATTTTTGGCAAAAATATGACAGGGGGTCCCTGTGTGGAGGTTGATGTGGAGGTCTCATCCTGTTCAGCAGGGAGAACCCTTTGCAGCCGAATGAACAGACGCAGAGCCCGGAGAAGGGAGAAAAGGCGTTTCTTATATGGCAGTTACAGTATTTATACCTCCCTGCTGGGAGGAGGTGGCATAGTATGTATGCCGGGACCCCCAATAGAAATGCAGGGTGTGGCATGGGTGTTAGCTAGTGATAAACAAATGGTGATAGGATAAGATCAGTAAGATCAGGAGTGCCAACCTTTGCTAGGTGTGGCGTGGGTGTTAGCTAGTGATAAACAAATGGTGATAGGATAAGATCAGTAAGGTAAAATGGCTCCCTACATCCCTGGAATGGTGGGGTCGTGGAGGCAGTGGCAGCCTCTGGAGGCTTGGAAGCAACTTGGATGCCCTTACTGTTTTTTTTTTTTTTTTTTTCTGAAAAGTTGTTGACCAAAGAAGTTTATTCATAGATGGTGGAATGATGCTTACCAGGGACAGAGCTATTGCTTAGTGAATTCTATTATCTTTTTTAAGTTTAAGTAGGTTTTATTTGGGCTGGAGCGATAGCACAGTGTGTAGTGCATTTGCCTTGCACGCGGCCGACCTGGGTTTGATTCCTTCACCTTTCTCGGAGAGCCTGGCAAGCTACCAAAAGTATCCCGCCTGCACGGCAGAGTCTGACAAGCTACCCGTGGCGTATTCAATATGCCAAAAACAGTAACAACAAGTCTCATGATGGAGATGTTACTGGTGCCCGCTCTAGCAAATCGATGACTGATGGGATGACAGTGACAGACAGGTTTTATTGAGAAATTTTGAGGAAGGGGGGGGAGAGAGAGAGAGAGAGAGAGAGAGAGAGAGAGAGAGAGAGAGAGAGAGAGAGAGAGAGAGAGAGAGAGAGAGAGAGAAAGAATAACCCGCTCAAGAAAGAACATGAGCTTCTCCAAAGTCAAGAGGGAACTCGAGCACACATCCCAGCATTAGATATTAAAATATAAAAGTAAACATCTCAAGAGGGGAGATGGCAGGTAACACATGTGCCCAGGCACTGCATGTATTTGGCTGCAAAACATGGACTCAGGCAGCATATGTGCCATGCTTACATATTTCCAGTGAAAAAGCTCTATGAATGGGTTTTACAACTGTATAAATAACATTTAACATAAGTGAATAGTAAACTCAACAATGGTTTGGAATAACAAATTTTATCTTTGTGAAGGTACAAAGTTTATACTTATTTTGTCACAATAAAAGTGATGAAAAATGAGCATAGTATAGCAGATCCTTGGATAATTTTATTTTTGTTCATTGTCCTTTTGTTTCAAAGTTAGAAAATAAAACAGTTCTGGGGCTAAAGCAATAGCACAGTGAGTGGGGTTTTTGCCTTTCATGAGGCTGACCGGGGTTCAATTCCCAGCATTCCATATGGTCCCCTGAGCACCGCCAGGAGTAATTCCTGAGTGCAGAGCCAGGAGTAACCCCTGTGCATCGCTGGTGTGACCCAAAAAGAAAAAAACAAAACAAAACGATTCTGGTGGTGCCTCTGCATATTTATCTGGTTTTCGTGTTATCTGCATGGGCTTTCTTCTTGCAATCCAGTTGCTTTCACATGCCAAGGCCATGCTTACAAGGTTTATTGTCATGCTTCAGTTGTCCATGTGTGTATGTACGTGCATGGTGTCCCTCCTGCTATGAAGAAGCTGCACTGCCCAGGCTGGTACCGGCCTGGTGGCCACTGTCACTGGAATAGTCCAGGCACCTGCCATCCTGAACTGGAAAGAGGTAGTTGGGAAATAAATGAACGAATGGTTTCAAACTGTTCAGACTTAAGTCTTGTTTATATTAATTAGCTCATGGTAAAATTGGGTCTGCTATTTATTGTTTAACTTTAATTAAAAATTGCAATTTCCAAGAACTATTGAGGATATTATAAAAGGACATACCTGTAGAAGATAGGTTGTGTAATAGAGGTGTGTGTGCATGTATAATGATCCGTGAGATACAAATGTTTTGAAATCCGTATATTCATGTCTTTCATATTGTGTTGTGTTAAGCAGTATTTCTATTTAGAATAAGGTGATGCAGTCATTCAGTAGGACAAAGTACACATTAATGTTGACTGCGAAATTACTCCTAGGACTGACTATAAAGGAAAGATAAGTATGTTCAATTATTTAACAAGGGTATTGATTAGAGCACTACTTACATTAGTGATGGAAAGTTGAAGACAGTTGTAATTGTCTAGCATTACGGAATCGGTTAGATTATGGTGTATACATCATTTTGTTGGAATCAAGTGCTATAGAAATATGTTTGGACATAGAAAGATACCTTGACTGAAGTTGTGCTTGCAAAAAGTATAGGTTCCACATATAAACAACATAACTCAAGTTCCTTAACTATGTACATTGTGTCATAGCCATTATAGCGGAGTTTCTCCTAATTGCTACAAATAATCTGACTCCTCTTCAAGAAACTTTGTAATTCATACTATACAATTAAGAATAATAGATTTTTTTTGTATGTTCTATTCTTTTTTTTTTTTTTTTTTTTTGCTTTTTGGATCACACCTAGGGATGCACAGGGTTTATACTCCTGGCTCTGCGCTCAGGAATTACCCCTGGCAGTGCTCAGGGGACCATATGGCATGCTGGGAATCGAACCCGAGTCGACCACATGCAAGGCAAACACCCTACCCGCTATGCTATTGCTCAAGCCCCTGTATCTTCTATTCTTTTTTTGTAAGCTTTTGCTCACCAAAATACTCGATGAGAAATAATAGAACATTTTTCTTTGTAACCATCATAATTAAATTTAAGTGTTATTCAAAGCATAAGATTAAGTTTTTGACATTCAAAGAATGCCATAATAGAGAAAGCTTGGACTTCCCTTGGACTTTTATTAATAGTCTTCATTTTGAATTGTGTGCACTACCATTGCTACATCAGTTTGGTATCAGTGTTGAAAAACTACCAGTTATATTTGCTGTTTATAATCTATATGTAGATTAGGATTAAAATGGATTTTATCCATTTTTAAAGCTGTGTGAATTTTTCTAAACAGAAACAACTATTTGCAGTATGGGTTTTCATTGTGACTAACTAATGATGACTTTTATTATTAGAAGTTGAGAGCACATGTTCATATAGCAATGTAAAAATATATTAATGAGTATTTGGTAAATTCCATCAGGCTTTTACCATTAGCATAATATTGTGTCGTACAATTAAGTTACAATTACATCTAATTTTGGATAACATAGATTAACAATAAAGTGATGAAAGCTAAAAAAAAAATTAAGTTTTTGAGAGGAGGCACATCCAGCAGTGCTTGGAGGCGACTCAGTTCAGTGTTTGGAGTGGACTTCCGGTGTGGCTGGGGGTTCTGTGGTGCCTGGGGTGTAAGGCTTTTCTGGGGATTGGCCCTGGAGCTTCTGCCTGCAGAGCACACATTCCAGCCCTCTGAGCTATCTCCCTGGTCCCCAGACTATGAGTTTTTATTTTGTGAAAGGGTTAGGCTTAACTTGCTTCCAAAAATGCTAAATTTTTTTTTTCAAAGTTCACATCACAGGAGTCACTTATATAAAGTTACTATGCTTTCTCTATGAAGTTTGTATTGAATATCCTGTGGAACTCTGAAAAATTTCCTGTTAGAATCTCTTGATAATTGTTATTTCTTTTTAAAGACAGTCCGGGATTTATTTGGTCGTTAATAATTTCAGTTATAATAATCAGGAATGATTCCTGGGTGATTAGCTTGTTCTTTGTAAGATTTAATATTAATTCTGAATGATGGAAAGTCTACATGTTGTTATAATATTTCATATTTTTCTCCATTAACACTGGTAAGAATTGCAGCCTGTCTTAGATTGTGAAGCACTTAAGCCCATAAATTACCTCAAGCCATTTTGTATCATTTAGCTCAGTGTCTAGGAATGCAGAGAGAGCATTTAGTCTAGTTCTCTTCAGCTGATATTGAATGTCCATGTAAAAATCTTAGTTTTAGTGGCTTCGATTAGATGATTTTCTCTTTTTGAGCATCTGTGTACTTGTCTGAGATAGAAACAGAGATGATCAGAGGCACAGTTTTTGTGAATGGGATATTTTCTGTTCCAGGCCTGTTTACCATGGGCAGTTACACTTTATAATCCCCGAAGTAGAGTCGCTTTTGTCACTGAGTGCTCTAATATGTCACCATGGCTCCTTGGCGTTATAGCCTTTTCTTACCATGCTGAATATCATGATGTTTGTAAAATGGGTTGGACAGTTGTACCTACCTGAGAGAGTTAGTGGAGGGGAAATAAGTTATTGCCTGTAAATATCTTGGACAGTGCCTGGCACGTGGTGGTAACTCTGTGGTACAACAATGTTATTCTCTTGGAGCCTGTGATCACAATTTATAATTTAAAGTGTTTACTATTAAGCAGGGCTGGAGCAATAGTATAGTGGATAGGGCGTTTGCCTTGTACCTTGCCGACCCAAGTTCGATTCCTCCGTCCCTCTCAGAGAGCCCGGCAAGTTACCGAGAGTATCCTGCCTGCACGGCAGAGCCTGACAAGCTACCCATGGCGTATTCGATATGCCAAAAACAGTAACAACAAGTCTCACAGTGGAGACGTTACTGGTGCCTGCTCGACCAAATCGATGAACAACAGGATGACAGTGCTACTATTAAGCAAATAACTCACGTTATAGCCTTTTCTTACCATGCTGAATATCATGATGACTACAAGAAAGTGTGCCTTTGGACTTATAATCAAGTTAGATTCTGTGCCCCTCTCCACCTTTCAGGAATGCATTCCATTGTAGTAGACCATAAGAGCAGAAAATTTCTACAAGTCAGAAATCTGCCTGACCTTGGAGCTGAACAATGTAGACTGTCTTCTCTTGAATATTTTGATTGCCATAAGGTCTCCCTAAATTCATTTTCTCAGCCCGTTTGTTTGGTATGGCAAATGCCATTCCACCTTTTGTGAATTAAAGAAAAAATAGCATTTGGCACACATTCAGGCTATCACTATTTCTCTCCCCCACCCCGCCACAGTACCCCCCCCCCCCCCTATTATTGAATCCTTAGTATAAGTGCCCAAAACACTTGTTATTCTTAGGTTCACTTTGGGTTAAAAATATGCTTGGATTGGGATGCTGGGTGCATGTTCTCAAGAGAATGATCTGGAACTAAAAGGTTTGGTGCTATAGATACATTCAAGTCAGCGAACTGTATTCAAAGTCAAGGTCTTTGACTCTTGTTACAGGCTGATCAGGAATATGAATATTGGAACAAGGTCAGCACAGATTTGAATTAAGGACTGGGGAGATGGTTAAGGTGGCTGGAATGAACTCTTTACATATGGGAGACCTAGATTTGGCCCTGAGCACTAGTGAGTGAGGACCCCCTCGAAAAAAAGGGAAGGAAAAATATTAGCAGTAAATTCTGAAGTATTTAGGCTATCTAGTAGTTGAACAAACACACATACAACAACGGCAAGGAATTGCAAAGATATGATGTGACTCCAGAAAGGTCCACATTATGTCATTGTCCAAATGAGGAGGTGGGGAGGTAGATCATGTCTTGGGAATAGACTCTTGTTATTACAAAATTTGAGATAATTAAAATATTTTAACTCATGTATGGTAGGCACCGAGGTAAATGCTAAGCATGAGAAGATGATCCTGCAGAGAGTGAGCTGTCACTCAGTGACATTGTGGTAGAACCACTGCACTGTTGTGTGTGAAAGACCCGTAGCTGCTCAGCTTCTTGAAAGTGGAAGGAAATGAGGTTAAGAATAAAATGAGAAAATAAGGAAAATGCTGGGCGAAACAGGAACTCTACTGTCTGTAATCCCTTTGTAATATTCTTGCTATAGTTCTGTACTGTTAATGCATTGGGCAGGTTTTTTTTTTGCCTTGGGCAGTTTTAAAAAAATCAGTGCAGGGGCTGGAGCAACAACAGGGCATTTGCTTTGCATGTGGCCGACCCCGATTGATTCCCAGCATCCCATATGAGCATCACCAGGAGTAATTCCTGAGTGCATGAGCCAGGACTAACCCCTGTGCATCGCCAGGTGTGACCCAAAGAGAAAAAAAATCAATTCATCATCATTTTTTAATACTGTAGAATTTTCAGTGGATGTAGCTTATACCTATGTATGAGTCTGGGGCTCACTTACACTCACTGCCAAAATTCTGGTGACATCCTTTGCCCATGAAGACCCCTCTTCCCATAACTCCCAGCTCTATCCTCTTTCTCTTGTATAAATACCATAGTTTTCTTTGAGTCTAGGAGTGAGTTTTGTGTTTTGTGCCACTTTGCTTATTTATTTGTATTCCACACATGAGTAACACCATCCTCTAATAGTTGTCTTCACCCCTATGTTTTCGAATAGCAGAATGACTTCATTTTGTCTATCCATTTTGTCTCCTCTGGCACAAGCTTCAAAAGGCTGGAGAGAGAGTACAGGGTTAAGAACTTGATCCTAGTGATCCTAGCGATTAACTCCAGCTCTCCTGAGCATTTCTAGGGAACAGTCTTGTGCACAGAGCAACTTGTGCCCCAGAGTTTTCCACCTGTATCCCAAAACTTAAAAAATAGAAGACAGAGGGACTGGAGTGATAGCACAGCGGGTAGGGCATTAGCCTTGCATGCGGCTGACCCAGGTTTGATTCCCAGCATCCCATATGGTCCCCTGAGCATGACCAGGAGTAACTCCTGAGTGCATGATGTGCATCACTGGGTGTGACCCCAAAAGAAAAAAATAGAAGAGAGAATTGCATGGTAATATTCCATTGAATATATAGGCCAACTTTTTTTTTTAATCTATGATGTGTTGCTGGGCAGTTATGTTCATTCCATGTGTTGACTTTTATGAATAAGGTATGAATAAGAATAAGGTAATTGTGAACATAGGGGTACAACTTTTTGAGTTAGTGTTTTGATATTCTAAAAATAATTGGCTAGGATGCTGATGGATCACATCGTTTTTCTATTTGTGATTTCTTTTTTTGGAGGGGTTGTTTTTGGGTCACACCCAGCTGTGCTCAGGGCTTACTCCTGACTCTTTGTTCAGGGATCCCTCCTATAAGTGCTCCGGAGGCCATATGGGTGCTGGAGATGGAACCAGGGTCACCGGCAAGCAGGCTAGTTTCGTACCTGCTGTACTATCTCTTCAGCTCACTTTACTTTCTCACACTAAGAGAGCTGCTGTTTCCCCTTCTCTTCCTTCTTTCTTCCTTCTTCCCTCCCTCCTCCTTTTCCTCCACCATCACAGAGAACTTTGGTCCTCGTTACTGGAGGAGAACCTGAGAGCTCCTGAGAGCTGGAGCAGTGGCTCAAACACTGAAATGCATAATTTGTTTCTCGGAGTCTGGGATTTTATTTAGGCACCACGTGGCCCTCTGAGCATCACTGTGGTGTGTTTCCTGAGCACTGTTCGATATGGGCATTCCCCCATCAAGAAAAAGAAACCAAGGTCTGTACAGTGGGCCTGTGAAATGTTTTGTCAGTTTCATTGGGTCACTCAGAGAGGAGTTTATGCAGTGCCAGGGATTAAAGCCAGGACACCCACATGTGAAATATGTGCTCCAGCCACTGCCTGGCGCTTGTCATCTATTGTTAAGAATAGGACTGCTATTTTGGGATCATCCCTTATAAAACTCCAGACTTGTTTTCAGATCATAGGTGAAATGTTGGGGCTGGAAAGAGAGTTTTGGGTAAGGGACTTGCTTTGCATACACTGGCCCAGGTTCAATTCCAGGCACCATGTATGGTTCCCTGACCCCCACCAGGAGAGATGCCTAAGCACAGAAGGAGGAGTAAGCTCTGAGCACCGCTAGGTGCGGCCCCCCCAACAAAAACGAACAAAGAATTGAGATATAGAATGATAATGGGCTAAACAGACTTATTTCTCTTCATTTACGTATCTAGAAGTCAATTAATAGTTAAGTGGATATAGTCTTTCTGCCCTTCACTCTTCTACCTTATCCTCCACCAGTACAGAGTATTGCTATAAGAAGGTTGCTTTGGGAAATTTATCATGTTTTATCTATTAAATCATGTACTTTTAATTTTTGTCGTATCACATGAAATAATTAAGATGTTATATATATTTTTGGTCTGTATCTTTCTGTATAAATTTTGGCATGGGATTCTACCCAATAAAAACAATATTTTATATACACATATTTTAAAGGTGGAGATTTTGATGAATCAGCTTTTTTGCATTGCTTAAATTTATTTTTGATTTGTGTGTATGTGGGGGGCATACCCAGCCGTGCTTGGGCATGGGGCAGGGCTCAGGTGTACTAGGGTCTCTCCAGGCAGTGCTCAAGGACCATGTGGTGCTGGAGATAAAGGAACCTCGGCCTCATGCATGTAAACTATGTGCTCTGCTCCTGAAGCCTCATTCCCTGCCCACATGCTCAGTTGCATTTTATTTTTATGTTTTTTCAGGGACACACTCGGCTGTGCTCAGGGCTTACTCCTGGTGGTCTCAGGTGACCATATGGGATGCTGGGGACTGACCCTGGGTCTCTCAAAAGGCAAACACCCTACCTGCTGTACTGTCACTCTAGCCCCTCAATTATATTTTAACTATTGCCACTTGAAAGTAGCTTGCACCCCACAGGGAAGGGCTTACCCTTTCCCTGCTTCCATTGCAATTTTTCTTCTACTGTACACTTCCTTGGCATCGCTGATAGTCCCTTATTTCCTCACTGAAGCATTAGCTGGTTATATGTGTCATTCCCTGCCCCAGTGTCGTGTCTGACAGGTTAGAGCACAAACCTAGTGCCTCTTTGATGCAATCCTGTAATTTTTTTTCTTTTTTCAGATTAGGAGATCATTTTGTCATATATTATAATTATAATTATTATTACTGTTATCATTATTTAATTGAATCACTGTGAAATACATCGTTATAAAGCTGTTCATGTTTGAGTTTGAGTCATGCAATGTTCCAGTGCCTGTCCCTTCACCGGTGTGTATTTCCCACCACCAGTGTCCCCAGTTTCCCTTCCACCATCCTCCCCACTTGCCCCTTTTCCCCTTCTCCCTCCCCCACCCCAGCCTGCCTCTATGGTAGATTAGAAGTTTTTAAATGGAGATTGAAAGGTCAGGCACTCTTGAAAGTTTCAAAAGGAAGTTTGTGTTCATGTATGTATACTGTGAACATTTGGAAGAAAGCTCACATGTTTCACCAAATTCTTGCAATCTAGAAACTACTCACGATGCCTGGTGTTTGATACTACTTTATCCTAGAATTGTGGTTAATTTTGTTCACATTCTGTTTGTGTTTGTGGTAAATATGTTATAGATATTTCTAATTCTTTTCATAGAAATATATAGTCTCAAATTTTTTGCCTTCAAATACTTAAAAAACCCTCATACTTTTGAATATTTTAAACTGGAACTTTTGTACTCATCTTATATTTTATACATTGAGTATTATTAGAAATAATTTTTTCGCCTAAATGTTTTAGAACTATGTTTGTCTCCAATGCAGAAAATTGTGGTGTCTCCTCACATGACACCACATTCTTTTTCTGACACCACATTCTTTAACTGTCACATATAGACAGACCAGGATGTCAGCAGGACAACTGCTCTTTGGAGGCAGTTTTAGTTACATAGCAATGTGAGGATTAGCCTTAGACTAAATTGGGGGGCCCAGAGTTAAAAGCGTTTATGAGCTTCTAAAGTAATACCCCCATTTTCTTAGGTTGGTGTTTATCATTCTGTATCCTTTTGAAGAGACTCGGTTATGTAACAGGAATGTAGTAACAATATCTCTTGATAAATGTGTGGTCAGAGATTTTAGAAGATAAATTATTCTGGGATATGGGAGCTCAAGTATTTACAGAAATACTTTTGTAAATAGAGCTTCCTTCTCTCCAGCTCCTACCTAACCACTCCTAATTTAGGTTTCTGGCTACTTCCTTGTTTATATTTTTAGAGGCAGTAAGTCTTTTTTTTTTTCTTCCTTCATTTTATTTATTTATTAAAAAATTTTTTTATTAGTGAATCACCGTGAGATACAGTTACAAACTTATGAACTTTATTGTTTGCATTTTAGTCATACAGTGATCGTTTACCCATCCCTCCACCAGTGCCCATTCTTCTCCACCAATGTTCCCAGTATCCCTTCCACCACCCCCACGCATCCCCCACCACCCCACCTTGCCTCTGATCATCTTTTAAAATATTGATTGGAGATAGGGATGTAGCTAAGTGGTAGGCACATACTTAGCATATGTGAGACTCTGTGTTCATCCCTGACATACTGTGTGGTTCCCCAAGCACTATGGAAGAAAATATCCCAAATCTTTATTTCTTGTTATGTCTTGAATAAACTGAGTATAATAGATTCATTTTCCAACTATAGTATATCCCAGTGGCCAGCTCTGCATAGAGCGTACAATAAAATAGTGCACTCCGTATTCTGGATTTCAATAGGAATGTTATCAGGGTTAATAATTAAGATCATGGCTGGAAATATGGCTCAAATATACATACAAGTTTAATGTATACATACAAGTATACATTATACTTGTATGTATAATGTTAAGGGTTCAATCCCTGACACCACATACACACAGACACACACACACCATACCACATACCACACACACATTAGCACTACACTGTAGCACTGTCAACCTGTTGTTTATCGATTTGCTCGAGCGGGACCAGTAACGTGTCCAACAGTAACAAAACACACATTATGACTTAAAAATTGTTAGACTGATTCCTGGCTTAACCATTAGGTTATATTATTAAGTTACTGCATTGGGTAGCTTGAAGATACATTACAGCAGGCACAATCATAATATGTAAGTTATAGCTGTACATAAATGATATCATACTTGTTGGCATATAGCCTAGGTCTTGAGGACTTGGAGTCCAACAGACTAAGAGTTAAATCCTGAATAATGCCTTTTTATGAGCAAGACCACTGGAACATTCATTATTTTACTTCCCTGTCCCTCAGTTTGCTCACCGAGTTTATGGTTTCCTGGGTACTATTTATCCTTTATCTACTTTTAAGTGGTTTAATGTGCGGTCTGGCATGGATGACAGCATCGCTCATAGTTGTCACATTTTGATTGGATTTGGTGCCCCGCAGGATGGATTCGGATTCATGGAGCAGCAGGAGAATAAACCAGGTTTTATGGAGGAAGGTTAAAGAAGGAATATTGAAAGCAAGTCTTAGATTATGTTTTGGTATAGTTATATTGCTTTTCTTACATATTTTTAAAAATCTTGTTTACTTTGTGTTTTATTTTTTGGAGCCACATCCTGCAGTGTGGCCTACTAAGGATTTACTCCTGGCTTTGAGCTCTGGGATTACTTTTCTGAGGCTGGAGAACGTATGTGGTGCCAGGGATTGATCCAATTGATCTTGTGCAAGACAAATGCCTTGCCCACTGTGCTAGCCATCTGGCCCCTGTAATTTTATTTTTAAGTAGCTTTTTTGGGGTATCACATCAGGTACTGTTCATATGCCATGCCTTGCAGTGCTGGGGAACCATATGTGGGCCAGGGAACTAATTGAGGTCATAGATGTAGCAGCATGCTCTGCAAGTGCCATGTCCTATGTATTGTGTCTCTGGCCCTTTATGTAATGCTTATTGATTTGTCATCTTAAGTTTTGGAAATAGAATATGGATAATAGAGTAATGAGGGGTAGGTCTGTAGCTCAACTGTTGAGCATCTACCTTGAATGTGTGAAGTTCAGGAAGGTTTGATCCCCAGTACTGAAAAAAAACTGTAGTAGGAAAATGTGCATTTGAGACAGTAAATATTTTTAGTCATTGACCTTCCTTCCTTCCTTCCTTCCTTCCTTCCTTCCTTCCTTCCTTCCTTCCTTCCTTCCTTCCTTCCTTCCTTCCTTCCTTCCTTCCTTCCTTCCTTCCTTCCTCCCTCCCTCCCTCCCTCCCTCCCTTCTTTCCTTCCTTCCTTCCTTCCTTCCTTCCTTCCTTCCTTCCTTCCTTCCTTCCTTCCTTCCTTCCTTCCTTCCTTCCTTCCTTCCTTCCTTCCTGCCCCTCCCCTCCCCTCCCCTTCCCTCCCCTCCCCTCACTCCAATTTAATCATAGCTCTGTTAATTTTTTTTGTTTTAAAATTGGGGACACACCCAGCGATGTTGGAGTGGCCAGTCTTGGTGATATTTGGTCCATTGGTGTGGGGCTGACAGTTCAGTATTTGGGTCTCTTGGTTTGGTCTTGTAATACTTAGGCCCAGAAGAACTTGGGGCCCACACGAATTATGCCCAGAAATGTTTTAAGGGACCATGTAGTGCAGTGGATTGAATTTAGGGCTTTGCACATACCAGACATGTGCTTGACCACTTTGAGCCATCAATCTGATCTCAGATTTGTCTTTTCATTGTGTTTCATATCCTCATGTTGTCAGTTTTATATTCTTACATAGGTGAAATCATCTAATACTTTGCCCCCCTTATGACTTAATTTACTTCGCATGATTCTCTCATTTTGTTGCAAGTGGTGAGATTTTGTCTGAGCAGCTGAAGAGAATTTTGCTGTATCAGTAGGCAGCACATCTTCCTTCACAATTCCTTCATTTATAGGCACTTGGTTTGCATCAGTTAGATTTTGTAAACAACAATGCAATAACAATGTGTTTGGCATGTTTTTTTGTGTTAATATTTTCATATTCTTTGGAAAGACATCCGAAAGTGGCATTATTGGGTTATATGGATTGTAAGCTCTGTCTTTAGCTTTTGCTCAGAAGCCTTTTCCAAACTGGTGGCACCTATTTTATATTCCTGCGAGCAGGTCACTGGCATCTTCTGTCTCCACGTCCTTTCCAGTACTTGCTGATATCTCAAGTGTTTGAAATATGAAGTATTTAACTGTTGTCTTAATCTGCATTTCCTTGATAATCAGGGATGGTGAACTTTTTTTTTGTCTGTATATCCGCTCTGGAAAAGTATGTAAATCTTCTGCCATTTTTTGATTGAGTTGTTTTGTTTGCTGTCAAGTTCTGTGAGTTTATAGATTCAAATCCTTAGTCTTAAAAGTAAAACCCAAGAACTGGAGTGATAGTATGGTGGATAGGGCATTTTCCTTGCACACGGCTGACTTGGGTTTGATCCCTGGCACCCCATATGGTCCCCTGAGTACCACCAAGATTAATTTATGGTGCAGAATCAGGAGTAACTCGTGAGCATATCAGGTATAATCCCCTTTACCTCCCAAAAATACCAAAGAAAACCCAAGTTCAATAATTACATTTTAGTAAACTGATCTAGATACTCAAATATAAAATTTGTATTATTATCTTAGTAAAACTTAATTTCCTAAAAGACACTAGGATGAAACTTCAGAAACAGAGATGATAAAGCATGGAATGGGTTTGCCTTGCACAAGACCAATTTGAATTCTTATATGGTCCCCCCAAGTCCACCAGGAGTGATCCCTGAGTGCAGAGCCAGGAGCCAGCCCTGAGCATAGCCAGGTGTGGCCCCAAAAGGAAAATAAAAACCAACCCAAATAAAACCAAAAAGAATAAAAGGAAATGTAATCAACATGAAGTCCCCTAGGATAAAATTCCACCAACACTGAAGATTGCAGCTTCAGTTCCTCATGGAGAGTAAGATCTAAACCACTTTATCAGTAACTCCATTAGAAAGATTATCTCATGGGAGAAATTCTTGATGTATTACTTAATTTAACTAGATTGAAATTTCAGTTACCCAAATCTGAGAGACTGATGATTGTTGGAGATTTCTATTCTTTAAACCTCTTATCTTTTAGATATGTTTTATTTTATTATTTATTTATTTATTTATTTATTTTTGCTGTTTGGGTCACACCCAGCATTGCACAGGGGTTACTCCTGGCTTTGCACTCAGGAATTACTCCTGGCGGTGCTCAGGGGACCATATGGGATGCTGGGAATCAAACCCAGGTTGGCCTCGTGCAAGGGAAATAAAAGGGCATATTAAAACAAAAGGACAGGCAGGAGGGGGTTACTGAGACTTTTATCTTCTTTTTGTTGCTTATTGGCCCTAATTAGCTCTGTCATTTTTGTTTACTTTTGTTTTGGGGCTACATAGGCAGTGCTCAGGGGCTACTCCTGGCATGGTACCCTTTGAACTATCTCTCTGGCCCCTTATTCATTTTTCTCCCTTCTGGAAAATTATGATTTTTGAACTTAGCATAAGAAAGACAGAATTTTGAAGCCAAAAAAGCCCTAGATGCCCCTGTAACCTCTGAGGCATATTTGGTTTTATTGTAAAAACAAGATTTAATCTTTGTGAGAACATGATTTTAAGTCTTAAAATTTATTAACGCTGGTAGGGAGCGATGATGGACATCTCATTGGGCAGCTGAAGGAGGGCGGGATGGTACCAGCTCAACTAGGTTCTGTCTGCTTCTGCCTAAGATATACAGTTCTTCCTCTCCTCATTTTATTATTTTTTTTCCCAAGAACAAATTAGGATTGAGAGCTCTCTAAATTCTTTGTCAAAAATTAATATATAGATTTTCCAATTGTGACTTAATCAATGAGCATTTAAATTTGGTGTGTGTGTGTGAGAGAGAGAGAGGGAGAGAAGAGAGAGAGGGAGAGGAGAGGGAGAGAGAGGGGGAGAGGAGAGGAGAGAGAGAGAGAGAGAGAGAGAGAGAGAGAGAGAGAGAGAGAGAGAGAGAGAGAGAGAGAGAGAGAGAGAGAGAGAGATTCTGTTTTGTGCTCATGGGACTATGTCCTTCTTGGGATCAAAGCATGTAGTCTAGTTCTTTGGGCTATGTCCCTGGCCCCAATAAGCAAATTTTTAGAGTCTCAAATGGATCCACTCAAGCTAGTTCCCAGTATAAGGCAGAAAAAAGGGAAGATTCAATGTACATGAACCTTTTTCAGCTAGGTCTGGGATGTATTGGAACTTAGTTGAAACTAAGTTGCAACTCCTGGTTTTCTAAGCAATATAGATTTTACTTTAGGACAAATTAAGATTTTTTCTTTCTACAAATATAACACAAATTGGGCTAAAGAGATGGCACAGGTGTTAAGGTGCTTGCTTGTATGCAGCCAACTTGGGTTTGACTCTTGGTTGTGGCCGAGCACAGCCTGGAGTGACCGCAAGTACGCCACTGCGGGTAGCCCCTGTTACCAAGTACCCAGCCAGGGGTAGTCCCTGAGCACCTCCACCCCCTGCAACAGAACAAGTGTATAAAGCAAAGCAAAGCAAAAAAAAAAAAATAGCATGGAAGGCAGAGCTGGAAGGGTCGATACCTTTACTCAAACCTTCAAGCCTACAGTGACAGTGAAATGCAGAACCCAAATGTCCAAATGTTCTACCTTTGAAGCGGAATTGAAACACGTATTGAGATGGAGGGAGATCTCAACTCAGGTGAGAGTTTAACTCTCAGCCTTTATCAGAATGTAAGAACTTTGAGGCCGCCATGAAAACCCTTCCAGATGTTTCAACTCACTGCCTGTTTAGCTTACTCCCCATCCTCCACTCCCTCGCCATACATGTGGGTGGGTCCACAAGCCTCTAGCTAACACATAAATGAACAAAACAGATCCAAGAGACCAAAAGACAGACAGGAAAAACAGTATCTTCTGCTGAGCTGAGATAAGGCTCTGAGAGGAGCAAAACTCAGAGAATTATTCATTGTTCAGGGCGCAAGCCCTTAACCTAATCAAATTATTACCTTAAGGGACTAGTTTTCACCGTTTCTAGTTCTCACGTTTTCGAAAAGGCCTGAGATAGAAAAGCCCCGTGTCGGGCCAAGGGGCCCAGTGCTTAAGGCGATGGACTTCGAGAATAGCCCTGTGCTCTTCCACCGAGATCAAGCTAGAAGAATTGAAAATGCTTCAGAGACGAATGGGAAGAATTAACCCTCTTGGAGTGGGAAGCAGGCATTCAGAGATGAACCCCAAATCATAGTGTCTATAAGTCACTTGACTCAGAAACTTGTGTTACTGATCTCTTACTGAGGTAGAGATTGGAAGTCTCACTCATACCCTCTGAAGTTTTTTTTTCCCCCACAAATACTCATAATTGACTTGAGTCTGTCTGGTAGCACCTTAAGACCTGTCATTGTTCCAGTTCACACCCCCCATCATTGCCTCTCCACCCTGAGCACAGTGGTTTCTGTTGCTTATCATCTCTGTCTCAACACTCAGACTCGAAAGCTTTTTACATGCCCACTACCTTCTGCATGTACCTGTAGAATCTTCCCCTCTTTGATGTCTTAAGATCCTATCTGACATCTCCCAGTGGTTAGAATTCATTCATTTTGTTAATAGTTCTAATTCCTGACTTCTTCCTAGAGGGATTGCTAATCATAATTCTAGAATGGTAATTTGAAGATAACACAAATTCTTAATTTGTCATGAAATGGGTGGAAAATACTTTAAATCATAAAATGAGAGGGAAATAACATCTACAGAGAGGTAAAGAATAGGAAAGAAGGTAGAGACTTTGTTTAGAAAGTCTCATTGACAGCGTTTTCTGTAGCGAGTCTCTGTAAGTGCAGGAAGCATGTATGTAAGACGGTAAAATAAGTAATAGAGTATGCAGGTCACAGATCTCAGAGATCGTAGGCTGTAGCAATGTTATATCAAGGATTGATCCCATGCTTTCTAGCCAGCTAGTGGCAAACAAACATAGACTGATTTGCTGAGTCTCAATTTCGTGTCTATTGGTGAAGAGATGATAGGGCTGGAGCGATAGCACAGCTGGTAGGGCGTTTGCCTTGCACGTGGCCGACCCAGGTTCGATTCCCAGCATCCCATATGGTTCCCTGAGCACCGCCAGGGGTAACTCCTGAGTGCAGAGCCAGGAGTAACCCCTGTGCATCGCTGGGTATGACCCAAAAAGTAAAAATAATAATAATAATGATAATAATAATAAATAAAATTACATTACTTGTGCCCACTTGAGCAACTCGATGAGCAATGGGATGACAGTGATACAGTGATACAGTGGTGAAGAGATTGGTGTTACAGCATGGTAATGCAGCATGGTGTCCAATTATGGATAGGTTGGTCACTTTATGACTCATGGTGATTCAATAAAATAAATTTTAAATTGTGTCTGTTGTTTTTCCCTTTGCTTAAATCCTTTCTAACACCTTTCCTTCTCAGTTAATTTCCTAATTCCTTTCCTAATTTTCATGTTTCTATAAATATTTGAAAGCTTTCTCTCTACTATTTACTGTGCTGGTTGCTGGAAATAAAGGTAAATGAAAGAAGGTTATTGTTCTCACAATTGTACCATGAATAGTGGGGAAGCTGGACATCTAAACAGAGACTTGGACATCTAAACAGAGCTAAAGGATCCTGAAGGGGTCCTATAAAAACAGAGGGTGCATAGGAGGACGGGCAGTATGTGATAGGGTCCCCGAAATGTCAAGATTTTTACAGTTACCAACTGAGGTGGAAGAAAAGGTTCCTAAATAAGCAAAATAGAAAATGTATTTGCTATGAAAGTAGTTTGATTAGAAAAGTGTGCTGGAAAACAAGCTTGTTGCATTGGTGATTACCTGTATTTTTAAATTTTGCCACCAGGGAGCGCAGGAAAACTGGGCATTCAGTGGGTAGATGTAGACCTGACAGCCCTTGGGGGCAGGTACAGTGCAATGCACATACACACTGAGAAAGGGTCTTGGCTTTGAGGAGAGGTACTCAGGAACAGTTAGGAACAGTTAGATTTTTACTGGCTGGTCATTCATTGGATTACAACCTCTGTGTGGATTAGGGCGGACAATGTAGCTTCACAGCAGAGCACTTGCCTTACATGCCAGAGGCTCTGGGTTTGGTCCTTGGCACTGCAAAAGGAAAGTTAGTTTGGATTAGTAATCTGTACATGTGGTCAGTTCAGTGGCATTGGGTGTTTAAATGGAAACCTGGTCACTCCCATATGAGAAAACAAAACTATTTTCCAACCTTAGGTAATTGTGTACTTAATCTCAGTACATTCTCCGCAGTAAAAAAGTGTAGATGATAAGTATCTAGAGTTCCTTGTAAGTCTGATATCTAAACGATAGTTCGCACATGAGCCTTTCAGTACTTGCTTGCTCAGTTCTTCACTCCGCCTCTGCCTACTTTGGTCTTAAAGTAAAGGATAGATGGATTTTATCTAAGCAAAGAGAGAAGCACTTGGCTATATTTGATAATCTCTAGGAAGATGGGACATGAGTTGATGCCTATATGACTGTGCCTGGAATAGATATGGAAGGAGAAAATTAGAATGCATGTGTGGCCACAGCAGGCAAGCTGCAAGGACATATAAGCTGCAACCACTAACTTTCTGTAAATATGGCATTCTCATCAATTCATTTTACCTACAGGATTGTGCATAGTAGTAGTTAAGTTAAAAATGGTGCTTGTTTGAATTAGTGCAGTTAAAACAAAATTCAAGAAAAGTCACATATTAGGTAATATCATAGTTTTATTTTTCTTTGACTTATTTCATGTAATGCCCTCAGTGTCCAGCCACATCTCAAATGGCAGGATTCCTTCTGTGTCATGGTTGAATAATCATTGTGTGTGTTTTTACATAGATGTTCCTATTTTTCCTTTCATTAATGGATACTTCCCATTTGTAGGCTTCTCTATCCTACCCCCCTCACCATCCATAAATTAGCTATTGTGAATATTTGCAAGGAGTATGGAAGTGCTGGTAGCTCTTTAAGAGAGTGATCTCATTTTCTCTGGACTTAAGGTTTAAAACACAACCTCTGGAAAGATCATCTGGGGGGTTGTTCTCCTTTGAGCTTTTTTGAGGAATCTCTGTTCCTCAGTGACTGCGGCAGTATATGTTCCCGGCAGGAGTTCCCCACTGTCCTCGCCTATATCTTTAACCCCAGCACTTTGGCAGGATGGCTGTTGGAACAGGAGGAAGGTAACATCTCATTGTGATTTTGAGATGCAGTCCAGAGGGTTTTTATGTTCAGCATGGCTGAGAACCATTCACAGGTGCTTTGCCAACCTGTGTTATGGAGACTTGAAAATATTAGTGATATTTGTAAAAATGGTAGTTTGGTTCCATTTCCTACATCAATATAGCTGATGTACTAGTGGCCTTAGGTACTAGAGGCCTAGATTTGATACTGGCCTTTAGCTGTGTTTCAACTGACTGTGTTAATCATTCCCTAGCTGCATGATACGTTTTCCCTCAAACTTTAGAAGCTTGAAGCTATAAACGTTTTGCTTGTCTTCTTGGCCAGGAATTCTGAAGTAGATTAAATGAGAATTTAATCTGCTTCAGAAAATGAAAATTTGGCTCAAGGCTGTGCTTATCTGAAGATTTGACTGGAGCTGGAGGATCTGTTTCATGGGCAAGCCTCTGTGCCTCACCAGCGCAGTCTCTGTTGCTGCCAGAGTGTCTGGAAGACAAGGTCACTGAGGCGGGAGCTCACACACACACACACACACACACACACACACACACACACACACATGCACACACACACATACACACACAGGCACACACACATACACACACACGCATGCACACATACACACACACGCATGCACACATACACACACACACACGCATGCACACATACACACAGGCATGCACACATACACACACATACACACACAGGCACGCACACATACACACACACACGCACGCACACACACAGCACATAGCGGGTAGGGTGTTTGCCTTGTACTCGGCTGACTCAGGTTCATGTTTATACATATATATATGTGTGTTGTGTGTGTGTGTGTGTGTATATATATATATATATATATGTATATATATATATATATACATGGTTCTTCCGAGCACTGTTTGGAGTGACCCTTGAGCACACAGCACTCAGCTTCTAGCATTTAGTTAGTGCTCAGAGAATGATACTTGTATTACTTGAAAGGTATTTTTTTTTTTCTTTTTGGGTCACACCTGGCAGTACACAGGGGTTACTCCTGGCTCTGCACTCAGGAACCACTCCTGGCAGTGTTCAGGGGACCATATGGATGCTGGGAATCGAACCCGGGTCCACTGCATGCAAGGCAAAGGCCCTACCCTCTGTGTTATCGCTCCAGCCCCTTGAAAGGTATTTTTAATAGTATTTATGGTAATCATTCTTATATTGGTGGGATAAGGGAAATCTCAGGATCTATTTTTGGTATAAAGTAGGTAATAGTATTATTAGCTTTGACAACGAATGATGACACATTGTTTACTCTATTAGACATGTATCTCTGTCACCTTTCCTTTAACCATTAGGACATTATATTTAACATTAGTTTTTACTTTCCCTTGGTCCTGCTGCATTGTTGTTCTGGCTCCTCATGTTTATCTCCCCCTAAATCCAGGTAAAGCCTATTGTGTCATAACCATCTTCCTTTGAAGCAGTCTGATGTGTGCCAGAGTTCTGGGGTCGTGCTGTTTAGCTAGAATGCAGAGAAGTTAAAAAGATAGGCTGTAGTTAACACATGGTACTGGCATGATTTTGATCACAAGCACAGTTACATTTGCTCCAGTTCTTGCCTGTAAGGCAGCAGTGAGATAATTTCCTGTATTGAAGCACCTACTTTCAAGGCAGCCTCTCTGATCAATATCTGACTGCTATATTAGACAGTGTGTGCAGTTGGAGTTCCCATCAAGAAATTAGCCAAGGAGAAAGCATTAAACATATATATATATATATATATATATATGTTGCCATTAGGATTATGTTTTCTTAATCTTCTCTACTTCTCAAGAAGGAGTACAATTTATGGAAATGAAACATTTCTCTTAAAATCCCATCTTTTTTTGGTATGTTATTTTAGGCAGGAAGAATGAGTTGCTAGTATTATGGTGGAAAAGGATCTTGACATTTGGAAAATGTGGATGAAGGAGTATGTGGGCATTCTTTTACTATTTTTGTGACTTTTGTAATTGAAATTGGTTCAAAATTGTTCAAAAATAATAATTGCTAGTGTAACTTAACAGTTTTACAGTATATAGTGATTGAACATTTCATAGCCGAGAGATTTTGTTTGATTTTAGTATATTACAGCTAGTTTTTAAAAAATGACTATCTTTTTAAAGAAATTAAGAATGGTGAGGGGGCTGGAGAGATAGTACAGTGGATAGGGCATTTGCCTTGCATGTGGCTGACCAAGGTTTGATTCCCATCACCTTATATGGTCCCCTGAGACCCTCCAGGAGTGACCCCTGGAGGGGGCATAGTGAGGAATAAACCCTAAGCATCACTGGGCATGGTCCCAAAAGCTTGAAATAATAAAAAACTGTGGGCTAGATAGAATACAGGGGTAAGGTGCTTCCCTTGCAAGAGACTGACTCTGGTTGATCTCCATCACTGCAAGTAGTCCTCAGAGCAGCATCAGCAATGATTCCTGATTCCTGAGCACAGAACCAATAGTAAACTCTGACATGACAAGGTGTGGCCGTAAAACTCAACAATCTCTCCCCACGCCCCTTAAGAAATACAGAGATGGCTTTTTTCATAAATACTTAAAACATCAGTTAAGTCCTGTGTGTGTGTGTGTGTGTGTGTGTGTGTGTGTGTGTGAGAGAGAGAGAGAGAGAGAGAGAGAGAGAGAGAGAGAGAGAGAGAGAGATGGGGTGTTGCTTGGGAGTATCATCTTTCTATAGGCAAGATCTCATTTTAAATATGAATTATTTTATATCTTAATTTCTGAGTTTATAGAGAATTTTATTTTGGGTATATCCTTTTTGAGCTATAATCCTACATATTCTACAACCCACCCATTTATTTATTTATTTATTTATTTATTTATTTATTTATTATTTATTTATTTATTTTGCTTTTTGGGTCACACCCAGAGATAAACACAGGAGTTACTCTTGGCTCATTCACACAGGACTTACTCCTGGCCATGCTCAGGAGACCATATGGGATACTGGGAATAGAACCTGGGTCGCTGCATACAAGGAAAACGCCCTACCTGCTGTGCTATTCTATTGCTCCAGCCTCAATCCACCCCTTTACAATGTAATGGATTCTAGAATACTCAGTTTCCAACCATCACTGTAATTAAGTATTAATAATTTAAACCCCCCCCCCCCATGGCACTTTTTACCTGCCAGTTCCTGTTCTCAACATCTGTCCAATACGAGGCAACCAACTGATCTCCTTTTAGGTTTTGTTTGTTTTTTGGAGGGCTACACCCCATAGTGCTTAGGCTGTCCTCCAGAACAGATCTCTATTCTGCACTCAAGAGAATCACTCCTGACAGGGTTGGGGAAACACCTACGTAATTGGGGGTTGAATCTGACTCAGCTGTGTGCAAGGCAAGTGCCCTGCTGCCTGTACTATCACTCTGGTGCACAGATCTCCTTATTCGCTTCTCTGGAATTTCATCCTTTGAACATTTCATATTAATGGACACGCATAACTTGTGTTCTTGAACCACTTGCATTTTTCTTTTTTGAAGGGAGGGATACACCCGGCGATCCCTATACCTTACTCTTTGCTCTGTGCTCAGGGGAACATACAAGGTGCTGGAGATTGAACCAAGGTCGCCATGTGCAAGGCAAGTGCCCTCTCTGGAGCACTTGCATTTTTCACCCTCTTGTTTTTCAATCTTTATTTTCTGTATTAAGGAGAAAATTGTTCCTGAAGTCTCAAATTTTCAGTCCCTGGCTTCTAAAAGGGTGGTCCTCCTGTTAACTGCCATTGCTAACATGCAAACACCAGAGATCAGTGGGGGGCACATTTGTAGATACTGAGATATCGCTGCCTGGATGTGTGATGAAATTAACCATCCTTTTATCATTTTAGCTATCTGCTAGAATTACACTTTTTTTTTTTTAGATTTTTGGGTCACACTCGGCAGTACACAGGGGTTGCTCCTGGCTCTGCCTTCAGGAATTACTCCTGGCGGTGCTTAGGGGACCATATGGGATGCTGGGAATCGAACCTGGGTCGGCCATGTGCAAGGCAAAAGCCCTACCCGCTGTGCTATTGCTCCAGCCCCTAATTACAGTTTTAATTTTTTTTCTTCAAAAGGTACAGTATGTACTGTACTAGTGTTTATTTACCTGTCAAAACATTTCTTGAAATACAAACATTTTAAGGATTAATATGTAACTGAATTCTATTTCTCCATGCTCTGTGGCACGTTTTCGTTTAAAGTTTACGTGTTTGAAGTCTTAGAATTAGTGACCACTTCTTTTACAGTTCTTTCTGAATCTAAGCTGGAAGGAACATCTCGAGGCTCTACTTGTTTTCCATCTTCTCCTTCTAGCTACTGAGCTAGCAGGGAAGACAAACCCGCCAAGGCTTCCCTTAGAGCAGGGCTCTGCCTTCCTCCTACTCATCTTTTCCTAATCTTCAGCGCCTTCAGTGATTACAAACCAGGGTGTTAACTTCTGGCCACTCCATGTAGATAATTACCCATATGTGACGTGGTTTCTTAAAAAAGGGGGAGGACGCTTATCTAAATACCAAGTTAGTAATTAAAGGGCACTGTGATACAATTGAGAAAACAAATTAGAGCAGGGGTGTGGCTTAGTGGTAGGGTACATACCTCACATATGTAAGGCCTGAATTTCATCCTCACCACCCCCACCCTTCTCTTCCCTCCCGCCCCGCCAAACACACACACAGAAGGAAAGGGAGAAAGAAAGCAAGGGAATGAGGGAGGGAGGGCAAAAAAAGAGAAGGAAGAAAAACTAAGGGATTTCAAAGCTAGGGTGCAAACCTTTTGGGTGTGCAAATCGTGTCTCATAAAGTTAATTCTTCCTTTGTGAGCCTTCTGTTGTGCAAAATAAAAGGCTCTAGGGTTCTGGTTTATTAGATATTCTTTACTGCACCACCCTACTCCTGGCTTATGAAGTAAGTGATTTATCTTTTGTCCCTTCTAAACAATCTTTCCATCAATATGGAAATGGAGAGGGTTGTCTGTTAATAACACACACGCATATTATGAGGGTAATGATCTATTCAGAACAGGCTAAATGATTAGACAATAAAACAATTTGGTTGCTTTCTCCAGTGTTTGTTCTGGTGGGGATCCTTGTGATCTGAGATGCTGAGGTGAGCATCTCTTTCACCACCCCACCAGGCTGCAGTTTCTGGCTGTGTCAGCATCTTCATTGTCTGTGCTCAGAATCCTCTCTAGTCCCCTAAACCAGGAAGGAAATCAGTAGAATGCAAATGCTATAAGGACTATGCAAATGTATTTGGGATTTCTGATTTTTTTTTAATGTCTAAATAGAAAAGAATATGCCAGCAACTGGTATGAAATAAAGATGTGAGATAAAGCTCCTTAGATCGAGGTCATTCTGTGGATGAGAAAATGAATTTCTGGAGATAGGGATGTCGTTTACTGTGTTTGATGATTTAGTTTTAAATATATGGAGGCAGGGGAGACATAAGTATTTTCTAAAAATTTGCTTGCTACCCAAGTAGCAGCAGTATAATGAGGGTCGCTTTTCTTTCCACTCATGTAGCAGGACAGAGATGAAAGTTCAGGGCAGCTGTGCGGTTTCGCCAGGGCTGTGACACGTCAGGTGATAGATGGGGTGATGTCAGAATACGTGTGCAGTTTGCTGTTTTTCCCAGGAAAAAATTGGGGTCCTTGTCTCTTCTCCTTGTATCAGGCTGGGTACTCGGCTCACTTAGAACCCGTGGGGTGTGGAGTTAGTGATGGGTGGGAGCGTGAGTTTCAAGAGGAGGTGAGGCGAGGCAACTTCTTCCTTGTCACAGTGACACGTGCTTTCAGAATCCTGAATTTTTGCAGAAAAGAATTATTACAGCTCCAATTGTTTACTTTTATTTTGGTGTACTTTGCTTTGGAAGTCAGATCATTCAAGACCCCTCTGAGGGCCATTTCCCTAACATTTCCCTATGTTTTGCTCAATGCTTTGTATGGATTCTGGCCCAATCTTAAGATTTTTGATCCATTTTGAGTTAATTTTCATGAACGGTCTGAGGTATGGGTTCAGTTAAAATTTTTGTTTTGTGGGGCTGGAACGATAGCACAGTGGGTAGGGCGTTTGCCTTGCACTCGGCCAACCTGGGTTCGAATCCCAGCATCCCATATGGTCCCCTGAGCACCACCAGGGGTATTTCCTGAGTGCAGAGCCAGGAGTAACCCCTGTGCATCGCCAGGTGTGACCCAAAAAGCAAAATAAAATATATATATATGTATATATATATATATATATATATATGTATTTTCTTTTTATTTGAATGTTCAGCTAACCAGAGTCTAGACAGTTGAAAGGAGAGCAGTACTGACCTGGCACTGGAATACAAAATGAATTACCAAGTAGTTGGGGGCAGTGGAGGGAAACCAGATAGAGGAGACGTAAACACAGGGGTAAAGGGTCGTGGGCACTGTGGGGGTGGTAGGGTATAGTAATTGTATATATTGATACCATAAACTTTAACAAATCCCAACTACTTAAATGATAACATTGACCTGGATGGGCTTTTTTATTTTTATTATTTTTGGTTGGGGGATGGTGGTGGACCACACCTGGTGATGCTCAAGGTTTACTCCTGATTTTGCACTCAGGAATCAGTCCTGGCAGTGTAGTGCTCAGGGGGGCAATATGGGATGGTGGGGATTGACCTGGGTTGGCCACATGCAAGGCAAGCACCCTATCTGCTGAACCCTGGGTCTGGCCCCGGGGTGAGCTGATTGTCCTATACCAAGATCAAGCTATTCTAGCTGACTAGCTGTTGAGCTTTCCCAGCTGAGACCCAGATGTGGACCGGAGACAAGATGTCCCCTGTGCCTGTTTTGAATTTCTAACTCACAGGGCTTGGGGGCATAATAAAATGATTGTTTTACATAGTTGAGATTTGGAGTGGTTTGCAACCAGTAAAAGTCATTGAATCAGGCTTCTGAGCTCCTTTGGGTAGATTGCTTTGCCATCTCAGGTTGTTATCCTCACACATGGTTCTTAGGTTTGATAACCACCATGGCTGCTTCCAGCCACCTCAATCAAGGAAGTACAGAAAAAGGCATTGCAGAAAGGGCATTGCCTTTCTCTTGAGGGACGTTCTCCAGAAATAGCACACTTTCTTCTGTTCACATCTTATTGCCCAGAATGTAATCCAGAACATAACCACACTTAGGTCAGAGGAAGCCCTGGACATCTGTATTAATTCCTGATGACCATGCTGAAAATGAAGAAATTTGGTTCCTTTGGATAAGTGAGGAAATTTAGAATTGTCTTTTTTTATTTTTTCTCTTTTTGGGTCACACCCAGCGATGCACAGGGTTTACTCCTGACTCCACACTCAGGAATTACCCCTGGCGGTGCTCAGGGGACCATATGGGATGCTGGGAATCGAACCCGGGTTGGCTGTGTGCAAGGCAAACACCTACCCGCTGTGCTATTGCTCCAGCCCCTAGAATTGTCTTAATTTCTAACAGCTTAATTTCAGAGTTATGTAAGCTTGTTTATACTATTTTTTTCCTTTGCACTTTGTCAGTGCTGTTTTTCTCCCAGCAAATGTTGAAGAGTGCTCAATAACAGATGTGGGTTGGGAAACACTATATTTTGATTAGGATTAGAACCAACCATTAACAATCCTATTTTGCAAATCAGAACAAATCTACTGTTAACTTTATTTTTTAAATTTCATTTTGGCACTGTGGCTTACAAAATGGTTAGTGGTAGAATTTCTTGTATAAAACTAGCACCACACGGTCCACCAGTGCCAACTGTGTTTTAGAGAGTAGGCTTTGTGTAAAAGGAGCCAGCAGGAGGCAGCCCAGGACCGGTTAATATTACCACTCTCGGCAATGGTGGCTCCTTTTATCTTGCAGGAGTAGCCTTAGAGTGCTTCCCAGTGGCTCTGGATGACTGCCTGCATTTTATCCACCAACACTGGCTTTCCAGCTGGTGAAAGGAAGAGAAAGGGAAGAGATAAGGAGATTGCCAGGTCTTTCATAGAAAATTCCTTGAAGTTAACATCTGACTCTTCTACCTTTATTTCCTTAACCAAAGCTGTCATTTGAGGGACTGGAGCCATGATAGTAAAGAGAGTCGGGCATTTGCCTTGTACGTGGCAGATCCGGGTTTGATCCTCAGCACCTCCTATGGTCCTCCAGCACTGCCAGGAGTGATTCCTGAGTGCAGAGCAAGGAGAAACCCTGAGCATCACTGGGTGTGACCCAAAAAGCAAAAAAACAAAAACAAAAAACCCACAAACAAACACCTCACACCTCATCTTACCATGCCTGCCCGTGCCTGTTGAAAGTATTCCTGGGGAAATATAGCATTTATTTCATGTGGCCCCCGTGGAAATCAGTGTTTCTGTTGTTTTGAATATGGCATGAGCCATTAACAGGCTCTGCTATAGGATGCCAGTTTGTAGAGAACTCTGGCTTGCTGGATTATGTATTGAAACACAGAGAGAAAATAGTTAGAAAATGCACAGGGAGTTTAAAGCCGATTTACACTTACGTTTATACCAACTAGCAGTTATTCCTTTTCCATTATTAAAATATTTGGGTTTGTAGGGACAGCTGATGTTTTCATTTTTTTTTTCTTCAGCTTTTTAATTAAATCACTGTGAGATAGACTTTTACAAAGCTGTTCATGATTGGGTTTCAGTCATACAGTATTCCAACACCCATCCCTCCACCAGTGTACATTTCCCAGCACCAGTGTCCCCTGGTTCCCTCTCATCACCCGCTACCTTCTACCCTCTGCCTGGCTCTATGGCAGAAGCTTTCCTCTCCCTCTTTTGGGCATTGTATTTTGCAATATCAACATTGAAAGGGATATTCAGAATATCCCTTTATTTACTTTTAACCCTCAGATCTTGTCCAGAGTGACCATTCCCAACTATTATTGTCATCCTGGTCTCTTCTCTCTCTTATCTATCCTCAGTCCACAAACACTTATTATTAGTTTCATGCTATTTTCTTTTTATTTTTTGGTATTTTAATAACATTTGTTTTCTAAAATTAAGAAAGAAACTTTCCAAGGGAAGTTTAAGCCTTTGTGATTTATTCAGTCACATCAGGAAAACTTTTTTTTTTCTTTCTTTTTTTTTTTTAAATTGTTTATTTTTATAAAGTTTTCATGATGATTTGTTACATTGAGTGTCTCAGTACCAGTCCCACCACCATTGCACCTTCCCACCACCATTATTTCCAATTTTCCCAACTGCCAAGGACAGCTGATATTGGCTGACACTATACACAGTCGTGCACAAACTCGCAGTTTTAGCCCCGACTCCCAGTGTCTTTTCCCGCAAAAGAACAGCCTCATTTCTGGTACGCACACAATAGGGCCGTCTGTCACAGCTTCTCATTTGTCTCCAGTTGCATTGTTCAAGCTTCTGGTTTTTTTGAAAAAGTGCTTTTTCAAGGGGTTTAGTGGGGGTGCCTCTCTGGAAGAATTTTTTCCTCTCTTTTAGAATTGACATAGTCTGAATATTTGAGTCATTTCTGTTACAGGACTGAAACTGGTTGCCAGGCATTGATTCATCTCTGTATCCCCAACGGTTGCTATGGCGCTTTTGTCTCGCTAAGCTCCTCTTGGGGAAAGACCGTGTCTCTTTGTTGTTCTCCTTATAAAGCAGCTTTTCTGCCTTGAGGGGATGGTTGAGAGATTTTTTATTCACTATTAAACTTGGAACTGTGAAAATGGTTTTCTTTATTTTAAGGTTGCTCTGATTATGTTGGTGTGACCTACCTTCTGACCGACCAGTAGCGGAAATGGCTTTTAGCCGAGTCTGTATTAAAACTTAGTTCACTGTGGTCATCTGGATGGTGTGTCTTGTTCCGACACTCCTGGGGGAACTATTTTCACCTCTTCTCCCTCACGTTTCTTCTGTAAGTCTGACGGCGAGGTAGCCTTCGGTGACCTTGCTCAGTCCACGAGTCTTCCTCCTCCTTTTTCAGTCCCTCCCAGGTAAAGCCTTTTTGACCCTCTACCCAAAGCCTGTGGGGGGCTGTTTGCAAAGTCTGTTTGCAGTGAACTTGGCTGTTTGCAGTGAACTTGGGACTCATTCTCCTGGCTCAAGTCACATTCTTTGTCTCTTGACTTGACCTTGCTTGGTTCTAGCTGCTGCTTGGTTTCTGGTAGGTCTGGCTGGGAGCTCAGTCAGTCGTTGCTACTGACCTTACTAACTCAGCCACTTCTGTTGCGTGAATATTCATGCAGTCGGAGGCGCTGAGACAAGGAACGAGGAAGAAATGTATGTCATGGAGGGTCCAGGTTCTCTCTGACTCTATGACAAAGGTAGAGAGCCCTGAAGTGTCCTTTTATTACTATTCTATAATTCATAGGGCTCAATACAGTAAAGTCATCACCAAAAGGAGTTACAGGAAGATCAGGCAAAGTGCATACGGGAAAACAAACAATGTAGGATGTGCATACTGACAACAAATAGGCTTAGTACCTAGGATCTACATACTGACAACAAACAGGTTAAGCATAACCAGGGGTCTGTGAGAAAAGGAAGACTGACAATTTTGTTATAATTTAGGAAATTATTTACTAAGGCAGCCAAAAGAAGATGTTCAGCCTTCTGATGTTCCAAACCAATGGGCTCATCCTGGTAGCTCAATCCAGCCCAAACACACTTCTCCCTGCCAGGATGGTCCCATTGACCAGTGCCTCAGCCAGAACCATAGGTGCTTCTGTAGAAGAAATCACGCCAACCTTCTTTCCTGAGATCCTAAATTTGGAATGGAGTTGGAAGTCTCCTCCTCTGCTTTCCCCATTATCCCTATTGTACTTCCTTCCCTAAGGCCCAAAGCCTGGACAGAAGAGATTGTTTCTTGCTTCTTGACACTCTCTTTTGCGCCCCACCACCATATACCTATTTCATACCCGATATTTGCTCCTTTTAACTAGCCATGTGACTCTGCTGTCATGCCTGCAAGGGTTGTCTTTCCTACCTGAAGATTTTTTTTCTATTTGTTAAAAGGAGTGGGTGAGGGCTGGAGAGATGGTACAGTGGGTAAGGGTGCTTGCCTTGCATGTAGCGGACCCAGATTCGATCCCTGGCACTCCCAGGAGAAATCTCTGAGTGCAGAGCCAGGAATAAGCCCTGGGCACTGCTGGGTATGGCCCCCAAACAAGCAAGAGGCAGGGAGCAGGAAAGCAATAAAAACAATTTGTAGAATTCTCTAGCAAAGTCTGCTAAATCATTGTATTTTAGCAAGATAGAAGTGATTTTCTGTCTTTCAGTAGCATTTCTCAAGTCTTACTCCTGACTCTGTGCTCCATGGTCACACCTGGTGGTACTTGGGGATCATATGTGGTACCAGGTAGCAAAGCCAGGTTGTCCACATGCTAGGCAAGCAGTGTTCTCATTGTTCTATCTCTCTTGTCCCATCTCTCTCTATCTCTATTTCTAAAGATATTGTACATTTTATGTCAACAAGAAAGAGACTATAGGGATATTTTTCAAAATATTACTGGGCCAGGGATGTAAGCTAGTGGTAGAATATTTGCCTTGCAAGTATGAGGCCTTGGATTTGATCTCTAGCACCCCCCCCCCCCCACACACACACACGCACACACACAGAATTAATTTTCTTGTTTGCAAGGTATAAAGATTTGGTCTTGAACTTTGTGTCAGCTAAATCATTCTCATTGCTGGTTACGTTTAGCAGTGAAACATGGTATAGTTCAGCTCCTGGTTATCACTTAGTGATGTTGGATAGGTTGTTCTCATCTACTAGTGCTTTGGTTGTTTCCATCACTGAAAGTGAGTACATAGCTACTTGGCACAAATGTATGTGGCCATCAAGCAGGATGATTATGCGAAAGTGCTCTGCAAACTCCAGCATGTGACATAGTTTTGTGGTATTAGTTTCCTATTTCCTGTTGCACTTCTTCCCCTTGGTGTACTTCTGGGGCTTTTCCTTCCTCCTGTAGCTTGTCTTGAAAACCTGCCATTGTGTCCCAAGTACACAGAGCAGCAGCCAAACTGGGCTGGCTGCTCTCGGTCCCCAGTCTACATGTGGCCAATATGATTTTCATTTCGGGTCACGTATCTTATGTTTGGTTTTGATTTTCTGGGTTGGATTTGAAATGCTTTGATGACACAGGTTCTATTTTATGTAACTCTGATGTATCCCAGAATAAATCTGCTATGTGTACCCCTTTTGCTAGTCCTCTTTCCTTCCTATATTTTTACTGCCTTTTAATTTATTAATTTCTTATTTTCTGTAGTCTTGGGGTACACTTCAGTGCTGAAGTCATTCTGTGGTATTTTGGTATTACTGCAAGCCAATGAAATAGAAGGGTAATCTAATTATATTTACTTGATAATCCTATTTCCTGCCTGATCCCTTCCTGATGCTGAAAGTACCTAACTCTGAATAACAAGTTGAAAATAAAGAACATATGTTTTTACTTAAATACTCTGTACATATAAAATTTTGGACTATTATAAAATAATATCAGACTTTAGAAGTTTATTTTGAAACTACACTAATTTATACTATTTGTAGCTAAAAGGTTATTATTATTTTTAGTTTACTGAGTCAAGGTCTATTATATATATCTGACATTTTGATTTTGTTGGTCATATTTATATATAGCTCTTGGAGCTTCTCCGGGACTATGTCTTCAATAATCAAACATGCTCAGATTTGACATACATTGAGCCAGTAAATATATATGTGACTGCTGGGAGATTGAGTAATGAACAGGATGGTCTGAATCAGGATCCACTGAGCACATTTACTCTAAGGCCTTGTGGTAGATGACGTGCTAAGGTAAATTAAAGGAAGTCTGATTTTTCAGTTTGAGCAGAAAATAAAGTGCTTGCTTCAGCAGTGCATATACTAAAATTGGAACCACAAAGAAAAGAGGACAAATCTAAAGAGAATAAATCCCATAGATTCTTGTCTACAAATAGATTGCTTCTTTAAAATGCCCAAAGCTAGATAAAAATGTACCTTCGTTTATGAGTGTTAGTGTATTTTGTCTTTTCTTTTTAAAAAGTTAGCCTTTGCAAATAGTTGTGTGTTTCTTCTGTTGAATTTAAGGAAATTGATTTTTAAAGTTTTAAATTGGAAGATGGAAAAACAGATTTTAAAGTTTCACTTTATCAAACTTGCTGGGCTGGAGCAATAGCACAGGGGCAGGGCGTTCGCCTTGCACGCAGCTGACCCGGGTTCGATTCTTCCGCCCCACTTGCAGAGCCCAGCAAGCTACCGAGAGTATCTCGCCCGCACAGCAGAGCCTGGAAAGCTACCTGTGGCGTATCTGATATGCCAAAAACAGTAACAAGTCTCATGATGCAGACGTTACTTGCGCCCGCTCGAGCAAATAGATGAGCAACGTGAGGACAGTGACAGTGACAGTGACTCTAACTGGATAACCAGGCTTGTTTTTGTTAGGATAGCAATAACTGAGAACAAGTGTCTAGTTGGTGAATGTAGATAGCCATGATATGTGGCCTTCCAAACCTTACTTTGCTTATTGTATTTATGCTTAGGTGTCATCCTATAAAGGTTCTCTAGAGAAAATTGAGTAATTTAATCCCCAAATAAATTATTAGCAGTTCTATGGACAAATCTTGATTTTTAAAAAAGTTGCATGAGATTAGCAGATGCCATGAAGGATGCTTCTGACATTGCTGTTGCCAGGATTAAATTTACTTGCATTGCAGGAAATGTTCAGAAAGGCTGCATTTAATCTGTCAGACATCAATAAAAGGAACGACCATTTTTGCCAACTATTCTCTTGACTGCATAACATTCAGTGTTAATTTTTTCAATCTCTCTATAAGTCTTTGAAATGGGTGGCATTATCTCCATTTTTCTGACAAAGAACTTAATTTTGCTTCAGCCTACTGAACAAATAACCGAGCAGGGAATTTGGGCAACATCTTTCTGAGGATGAAATTGGTGTCTTAGAAACTCACTGAAGTTCTAAGAAAAATGCTTGTGCAGTTATTTGAAGGCATTATTCCCAATTCCAACTCCTTTTGCTTGGCTTATCCTCAGAGACCTTTAACTCTTGCCTTACCTTCCCAGACTGTTTTTGCATCACACATTTTGCCCATGCCTGATCACCTTTAATTATCTTTGTGAGTTTGCCTTGTCTGTTAGCTCTGCACTTGCATCCTACTTCATACTCTACACTTTCTCTGTCCCTACATTAAAACACAAAAATATGAATCAAAGGCATGAAACATTTCATAGACTATAGTGTGTTTTATATTAAAAATAGCCAACATTCATTAACTGGTAAATGGCTAAACAAATTGGTCTATCTGTGCAATGCAATACTCTCAATAATCACAAAAATAAAATCATAGAGACATGCATAGTAAATAATTATATTTATTGTGAAACAGACTTGCAAAGACTACGTGATTTTATAGATGTGAAATTTTAGAACAAGCAAAGCCAATCTATAGTGATAGAAATCTGTTTGTCTTTGGGATGAAATGAAGATTAACTGCAGAGAGCGCAAGGAAACTTTCTTGGGTTTAGAATTATTTTCCTTGTCTTATTTTAAATGCTTGACACAGGATGCAAATAAAACAGAACTCTGAACTAAATACTTAATTCTTACTATTTGTTTTCTTTGTTAATTAAAACATGATTTTATAAAACAAAAGTCCCACAAAGTTTAGTCTAGGCTTATTTTGCATGTTTTTTGTCATAGCATTTACCAGACTGTTTTGTAAATTTTGGTTTCCAGATCTCTTTCTCACTGAGCTCAGAATCTGTAACTTTGAATCTGTAACTTAGAATCTGTGACTTACTCATTTTTGTGTCTCTAATACTTGGTCCTTGGTGTTGGCTTGTTTTTCAAGAGTTGTTTGTTGAATGAATGGAATACGCTACTCTTCCAAAGATGCGATTTAACAAAAATAGTGGGTTTGGTTTTCAAACCTCATAGGATATTTATGTAAATCTAAGCTTTGTAGGAGTTTCAAATCATTATTATTTTCTGTGCAGTAATAGAGATTTGTATACAAAGGAATGGAGACTGGGTTTGTGTCTTTTTTCTTTTTTTTTTTTTTGTCTTTTGGCCACACCAGGCGATGCTACCTTAGCTGCTGTACTGTCGCTTTGGCCGCAAGTTTGTGTCTCTTAAGTACTTTGTTTTTTTTTTTTTTTTAATTTTATTGAATCACCATGTGGAGGGTTACATAGTTCTCAGGATTATGTCGGTTATACAGTTCTCAAACACCCTTCACTTCACCAGTGCCCATCTTCCATCACCAACCCCCCCAGTATACCTGCCGCCCCCTCCCACCTCCCCAGTCCCAACCCTTGCACATGATATGTTTCACTTCGTTTACTCCTTATTTCGATTACATTCCATGTTTCAACACACAACTCACTACCGTTGTTGGGGTTTCCCCCAAAAAAGAAAAGCAGTCCTATTGCCAAGGAGGCATTTGATAGTTCTCCATTGCTAAGAATATAGAGATATTAAGTCCCGCTGTTTGTTACATAGTTTTTCTTTTTCCCCCTTGCCCCGCGCCACCGAGTTCACGCCTGTTTTAGTAATCGCCACGCTGCCTGACAAGGGAAAAAAAAAAACCGAAAAGGATGGTTATTTCCCGTCATCAGCAGGCGTGGGGCTCTGGCTTAGTTGATAGACTTGTAGAGTATCTGCAAGCAGTCTCTGGAACCGACGGTCTTGCGCTGGTGTCGGCTCCGGCTCGAGATTCCACCAGCGTCCCGCTGTTCCTTGTACATAATTTTTCCCCTTATATCCCATTCCCACGCCACCAGGTCTGTTTGCTTAATGGACATCACACTGTAGTTGATGACACACCGCGTTTCTTCCCGAGAAAGAAGAAAATTTCTTCTCAGCCGGCGTGGGGATATAGCTTAGTTCAGTCTAGTGAGATGGCTACCACTTTGATTGCCTTCAATATTTCAGCAACAGACTTACTATTAGGATCTCCCGCAAAAGTCCGCCCCATTAGAAAGGAACCATTACATATTGCTCATACTAAGATGACATTAAGTCGCGCAGCCGCGGCAGCGGCCGCGCGGTTTTGGGTTTCTGTATAAAGTCCAGGGAAAGTACAACCAGAAATAACATCACTATAAACTTTTACCCTTTTATGGTGCTCATAAGATGGAGAAACCTAGAGAGAGGCTCGGCGTCTCCGTTTTGCGCTCAGGAAAACCGCGGCCCCTGCGCTGTGCTCAGGAGGGAGGAGTTGAGAGAGAGACAGGTTAAAAGAATAGGGGGATGCCCGGGTCCCACAGCTTCAGCACGCCGTGGGGTCTCTGGTCCCATGCCGGAATTAGTTCAGTGGGCTGCTTGGGGTCCGAGGGCGCTCCCTCGGGCCCCTCCATCATGCTCCTTCCACAGCCGGGTCCAAAAGCTCAGTACTTTGTTTTAAACTTTTTAGTCACCAAATGTCAGATGATACATTTAGTTTATTATCATTTCTCTTCCCTACTCAGCCATTTTTTTTTTAAAGCAAAACAGATTTGGGCTGAGCAGATTTCTGAGTCATAGCTCTATCTATCTTTGGGGCCTTAAAAGTACTTTATCATTGAATTAAGCTGTATTCTACAAATTTGATTCCGGTCTGACTGAGGTTGCTGAGTGCCCAGTTGGTTTTTACAGTGGCTGGACCACATGGTGGTGCCCTGTTGCCTGAGGAAATTCAGTAGCTTATCTTTTGGGAATGATTTCTCAGTATCTTAAATGGATGCCTGAGCCCACTGTCCCATCCCATGTGTTCTAGGTGATGTTTCTAAACAAAGTTGTACAAATTGGGAGATTTCTTAAAATTCCTATTTTTAAGAAGTAGGAATGTCTATATGCAAACCCCTCTTCTAATTAAAAAAAAAGTTTATATAGTCCTTGAGAAAAATTGAAAAAATATTGATAGTATAGTGTACATGTTTCTTGTTGTCAAAACTCTTCAATACTTATATAAAAGATGTATAATCATGCTTTTTGGCTTGCAATGACCTGATCTTTTTTTGTTTTGAGGCTATATTCAATGGTCTTCAGGGCTTATTCCCGGATCTCCACTAGAGATCACTTCTAGAGGAACTTGGGGAACATTTAAGGTGCTGGGATGAGCACCCTGTTTGACGATGCAGTATATCTCTGGCTTCAACCTCATCATTATCCTTGGAAATTTATAGTTTGTATTTTTTGTATTTTTTTTTCTTTTTGAGTCACACTCAGCAATGCTCAGGGATTGATTGTTACTCCTGGCCCTTCACTTAGGAATTGCCACTGGTGGTGCTCAGGGGACCATATGGGATGCTGGGAATTGAATTCAGGTCAGCCACGTGTAAGGCAAATGCCCTACCTGCCGTGCTATCACTCCAGATCCAATAGTTTGTATTTTTTTATCAACAGTAATTTGGTTTGTAAATATTGACTATTTATTATTAGGCAATAACTTAATAATTTTTGAGATGTTGGGGATGGAACCCAAGGCCACACATGCAAGGCAAATACCACTGAACTACAGCCCAGTCGTTGTATTTAAAGTTGAAATAAGGACGGGGGTGGCAGCCATAATACAGAGGGTCGGGCATTTGCCTTGCATGCAGCCCACCTTGGTTTGATCCCTGCCATCCCAAGCCACCTCCAGGAATAATTCCTGAGTCCAGAGTCAGGAGTAATCCCTGAGCATCGCCAGGTGTGTCCCAACTTGCCCCACTCTGCTCCTAAAAAAAAAAAAAAAAAAAGTAAGGAGCCATAGATATATTACAAAGGTTAAGGAGCTGATTTAATATTCAGGTCAGCTGCCACCAAGACCCCGGTTCAAATCCTGACAGTGTTGGAAGAATTAGAAGAACCCTCTCTCCTACACTCCTCGGGCCCCCTTCCCCCTGCAAAAGTTGAATATCTTATAGAGGCCTTAGTATGAATTTTGTTGTTGTTGTTTTTAAAAAAACAGACCCTAGTTCAGAGTTAGTGTGGTATCAGCGGTTAACAGTGCTGCCCAGGTTTGATCCCCAGGTTCTTCACTCACAGCTTTTTCTGACTAGCTTTCCTCATCTGTCAAATAGGAGTACTGTTACACCTCCAGTGCAGATACACAACGCCACACTTTCATATAGAAGTGCTGTGATAAATATTGTTGGGGAGCACACACTGCCCCCTGGGAATTCTTTGGCAAAATATTAATTTCACAGGAGGAGCTCTGAAGGTAAGAGGAGAGGTGGAGATTGTCTTTTTGAGACAGATATTTGCATGTGAAGGCTCAGTCTCCGTTTCTCTCCTGCCCAGAGGACCCCTGTGTCATCTCTGTAGCAAGCAGGGCACTAATCTGCATACTTTGGCTATTTGCCCCCATAGTAAGGTTCCTAACTGACCTTCCTCCTATCCAGGTGGCCTCTAGGCTCTAAGTATTTAAGGATGATGTCTGAACTATGTGAATAAATTACTCAGCTTTGCTGGGTTTCTCTCATGAGTGAAAGCATCTTAATCCCTACACTGTCTGTCTGGCTTCTCCATTTCTATTTCTATTTTATTTTTGTGGCCACAATGGTGGTCTCAGTGATTGCTCCTGTTCCAGTGCTCAGAGGTCATTCCTGTGTTCAGGGACCTTGAGGTCCTGGGCATCTGAAACTGTTGCTTCTGCCTGCAAAGCATGAACTCCGGTCCTTTGAGCTTTCTCTCCAGCCCAATCTCTTGTTTTTAAAGGGGTTAGAATATATATGTTGCTTTCTCATGAACATAGGTAGGACTGATGGATTTTTTTCTTTTTGGGTCACACCCAGGGCTTACTCCTGGCTCTGCACTCAGGAATTACTCCTGGTGGTACTGCGGGTGTTGGAATATTTCCCCTTTTTCAGCTGCCTTCTGGAGATAATTTCAGAGGCAGTTTCCCTTTTCTCACTAGAAGCCTGGCTGGTCTTTGACATGCAGATTTTAGGTGCTAGCCAGGCCTGACTTGACATTGTAGATTCCAGGCTCTGGCCTAGCCTAGTCTTTGGGATGTAAATCCGAGTGCTTTCAGCCCAAGGTAGGCTTCGGTTTTGGTTTTTTATCTTCTTTGTGGGGGGGGGGGGGCGCTAGATTAATGGCCTGCAGAACATTATGTTGCCTCAATGTTCTTCCTGTAAGATCTTTTGGTGCCTTTGGTGATGTCAATGTATTGCGCCCTTTGGAAGGGCATGATCAATAAAAGGAGTTGGGGGAGAGAGAGGGGGGGGAGAGACAAGAAAAGGGGGAGACTAGGGAAGGAGGCGGCGGTAGATCCAGAGAGAGGCCGGAGCTGGGAGTGCGGAGATGGAAGATTAAAGATTGAATAAACAGTAACTAATCAGCAACCAGCATGTTCCTTGTTCTTCCTTCACCTTTCCTTGACCACTGGCCATCCCGATCCAGCCCACACACAGCGGATCCAGGGCACTGAACGCGGGCGGTGAGACACAGCCACCCGGAGAGCCTGCGAATGCACTCGACCCTCTGCGAGCCTTAGTTTTTTACACAGTGGGGACCATATGGGGTGCCAGGGATCGAACCTGGGTCGGCTACGTGCAAGGCAAACGCCCTACCTGCTGTACTATCACTCTGGCCCCCAGTACTCGTGGAATTTAAGTTCAAGTTCCGTAATCTAATAGTAGACAATAAAGTCAGATTGAACAACTGAAAAATGCCTGCAAGAATATATAAGAGGGGTTGGAAAGCTGAGATGGTGGGTGGGGCACAACTCTAGTCTGTGGCTAGTGACAGACTAGAGTTTGATCCTTGGCACCCCATATGGCCCTCTGAGCCCCACCATGGTAGAGCCGGGAATAAGCCCTGAGCACTGCCAGCTTTGGAAACCATGCCCCACCCCTCACCCCCAAATATATGAGAAGAGTTTCCACTTTATCAAAGTTTACCTTTGATTTTTCAAGAGGAAAAATGGCAAAGGAGCAAGGCAAGTGTTCTATAAGATGGAGGTATGGAAATGTCGGTGAGGTGGGTGCTTTGGGGTTGGTTGGAGTCTGCACGCGCTCCTGCTCTGAGGAACATTCAAGTCCTGCCAGCTCAGCTGAGGCAGTTGTCAAGCTGCACTGAGAACACCCCCTGGTCTGGGGGAGGGGGTAGCTGGTCCCTGCCAGCTGTGTTTTCAGGGAGTAGCCATGCTGCTCAGGCCTTGTGCTCTTGGCGGGAAAAGAAGTTAGTCCCAGCCTCCACCGTTGTTCTCACTGGATTATCTTCTGAGGCATTTGGGCAGGGTCGGTGAGGGCTTTGGTTGGTTTGCTTTTGGCTATACCCCCACAGTGTTTGGGCTCGGGATCACTTGTGGCACCTGAGCTCAGGGCACCTATGGGTCCTGTGTCTCTGAACCTGGGTTGGCCTTGTGCAAGGTAAGCATCTTACCTGTTGTACTGTTGCTCCTGCCCCGACTGGGTCAGTCTTTTTAAAAAATTATTATTTATTTTGTTTTGGGGGGGTCATACTTGGCAGTGCTCAGGGCTTACTGTGATGTACTCAGGAATCACTCCTAGCGGGGCTTGGGGAGTTCTATGGGATGCCGGGGATCAAACCCAGGTCAGCTGCATGCAAGGCAGGTGCCCTACTCTCTGTACTGTTTCTCCCACAGGGCTGGGTCAAGCTTCATTTCGAACCTCAGACTTATTTTTGTTCTGGGCTGGGCCCTGTGCCATGGGCTTGGATGGGGAAGAACTCCCTTTTTTTGTTTGGCATCTTGGTTTTCATTTGACATCCTGCAGTTCTTTGCTAAGGGGCCTCTATTAGCTGCCAGCTTCATAATTGATGAGCTCAAGGTGACGCTGTCTCCTGGATGAAACTCAAGAAAAGCTCCTTTTTTCATTCTTGGTTTCAGTCAGAGCTGTTTCTGTCTCCATCTGTTTCATCTCTTCCAGTTCTGGGTCAGCTTTGGTTGGGAGAATGCAAACCTGGTGAATTCATACCTGTTGTAAGCAGCCTCCACGCACGCCCCTCTGAACCCACATTCCCCCCTCCCCACAGCCCCACCTTAGGAAATGAGTCTTAAGGGGAAGTCTCCTGGCAACCAGCTTCTTCCTAGCTTGTGTACCTTTCTGCTCCAGTGTGTCGTGGGTGTGGCTGCTGTGAGGGACGATGGTAGAGGCAGAGGCTGAGCCCTTTCTGGCACGGGGTTTGGATGGTCTGTGGCTTCTGGAACCCACCGGGTGTGCATGACGTAGCTAAAGCTGATGCCGCCACAAGCTGTGAACTGCATTCAAGTAGAAGCAAAACAAGGACAGCTAGGGGTGGGGGGAGTTTCTTTATGGAACAAGTCCAGGCCATAGTTTTTTTCCCCCCAGTGGTTCAGGGAGGTTGTCTGTTGGTGTTCCCCGCCCTTTTACCCAACTTCTGACTCAGGGTGTGAAGAGTTATGCATGTGGAGAGTTATGCCTGTGAATCACTCTGAGTTTTCCATTGCTTTGAGAGGTCTCCTCTCAAGCTGAAGCAAAACCTCTTCAACTTTTCTTTAAGAGTCTCATAACTGTGTGAAAGGATTTAACTAAGAATCGGAACCCATTCTGGTGAAAGCGAAATTTATTTTTTGCAAGAGTAGGACATGAATATATTTGATTTTAATCCCTGGGCACTTTGACAAATTCACCGTACCAGCTAATACTTATCAAGAAAGACTGATTGTATTCAAGGTAAACCCAACAGTCCATTGTGTAACAACCCTCCAGAGTCCAGTACCAGAGAGACAAGAAGTCCCAAGTTCTTATTTTTGTCCTTGTGTTGATTTAAACTCTCTCACCTTGAACGGAATGTAGAACTTCCCTATAACTTTTCAGTTTCCTGTATAAGGATATAGGAAATTTATATAGATAAATTATGCATTTTGTCTGGTGAAGGGATAATTTTCTCAATAGCTGAGAACATTGGCATTTTATGTCTTTCTTTCTGATTGTTATGGTTAGAAATTAAAGAATCAAATATTTGTTTCTTGCCTCCCCCTTTCTCTTGACCCCTAATCTTGTTGCAATAATGACTGGTGTTATATACTTTTTTAATTTTTATTTTTTGGCTTTTTGGGTCACAACCAGCATTGCTTGGGGTTACTCCTGGCTCTGCACTCAGAATTACTCCTGAAGGAGCTAGGGGACCCATATGTCATGCCGGGGATCGAACCTGGGTCTGCACCATGAAAGGCAAACGCCTTACTCTCTACTGTTTTTCTAGCACCTGGTGATCACACACTTGGTTTCATATTCCAATATTCCCCAAAGTTCCAGCTTACGGAGGGTCACACACTTTAGTTGTGGAGTTTATATGAGCGCTTAATTGGTGTGCACTGGGCATTGCAAATAGCAGTCTCACCCAGCATTTGGGGAGGTGCTAGGGATGGAACTCACACTTCACAAATTGAAGGAAGGTGGTCTGTGATTGAAGCCTATCCTCATGGTCCTGTAGCACTGTAGCACTGTAGTCCCATTGTTCATTGATTTGCTCGAGTGGGTACCAGTAACGTCTCCATTGTGAGACTTGCTACTGTTTTGGCATATCGAATACGCCACGGGTAGCTTGCAGGCAGGATACTCTCGGTAGCTTGCCAGAGTCTCTGAGAGGGACGGAGGAATCGAATCCAGGTCGACCTTGTGCAAGGCATACACCCTACCCGCTGTGCTATCGCTCCAGCCAATGGTCCTAAGCATCTGCTTTTCTTATGTCCTTTTCTAGGTTCTTTGATTTTGGGCAGTATTGAGTTTAATTGACCCTGGTATCATTTTTTCCTTTGTAGTAGAAATTGAATTAGAAAATCTAGGTCAGTTTTCAGGCTTTGTTTCCTTGAGCGAGTGTGAGTTATTTGAAATTGGTTTATTTTTACTCAAATAAGAATCATGATACTTTAGTATAGTTGTGGGATTGTTGTGCAGTCAAGTTTTGTAGTGCAAACATAGTAAGTTTGCTCTGACTTTGATATTGGCTGTAGGTTTCAGTTCATGTTTATTTATAACTTGAATTAAAGTGGCTAGGAAATCAGTAGATTTGTTGAGGACCTACTCTTATCACATTTATAGTCACACAGTAAAGTGTCTGCAAGTGGTTACTGTGTTACAGACGAGGCGGCTTGAGTTTCACACAAATAAAACTATTTTCCAGACGGAAATTGTAAGCCAGTGTGAATACCAGTATTTTGACATATGTATAGCATAGATTCTTTAACCTCCAGTTGACCCCTAAATCTCCTCTCTATTTTGCTACCACCACTTCCAGAATCTGCTCAATGCAGGTTGTCTATGTCCTATCTGTTTAGAGATAGGGAATCTTTTTATGTTTTAAAGTCTTAAGGCATCAGATGGTTTCATGATGAACATATATAGGGATTAAGTTCTAAGTAAGATTCAGAGGCAAAGAGGGAAGTTTTTCCTTATCACTCATCACCTAGGTTGATCAAAACATCACAGCATCGGGGCTGGAGCGATAGCACAGCGGGTAGGGCATTTGCCTTGCATGCGGCCGACCCGGGTTCGATTCCCAGCATCCCATATGGTCCCCTGAGCACCACCAGGAGTAATTCCTGAGTGCAGAGCCAGGAGTAACCCCTGAGCATCTCCAGGTGTGACCCCAAAAGAAAAAAAAAACACATTTACATATACATATGTAAAACGTATAAAAAAAATCACAGCATCTGGAAGATTACTAGAAGGAAAAATGAGCAAATTTAATTGCACACACTTAGAGAATTTATATGGCTTACAGTTAACATTAATACAGTAGAGTTTTTTTATCATAAAAGGGCATCTAAGAGGAAGGCTACTCATGATGAGGCATGACGTAAGGACAAAACCAGAAGCTCTCGAGCTGTTTTCCATAGAGGTAGGTTTCTCTGTATAAATAGATAGGAAAGAAGTTTCTGGAGAGGACCTCAAATCTGTATAAACATTATTCTTCTAGGTAGTTAAAGTAATGATTGACGTTACCTCAAAATGTGTGAAGATAAATTTTCAAAAGGTCTGTTTGGACGTCTTCTGGAAGGCCTCTGCTTATTGGTTTCTCTGTATTCCTTGTGACAGGAAAGAAATTACATATGTCGAGGGTATATGATTCTTTCAGAAAACAAGTCACAGGGTTTCATCAAAATCTGTGACATTAGATGCATTTATTTAGATGTGTTGTCTGCATTCGTATTTGAGATACTGGAAGTCCGACTTTGATTATTTTTGACATACCATTTCATGACAAATGGTTTTTATTCTCTGCTTATGTGTAATAGTCATTGTAGAATTCTTTCAGTAGTAAAGGGACCCCTCCCCCAACACATACAGTGTTGGGGACCAAATCCATGGCTTCCAAGTAGTTGCCACTGAGTTGCATCCCCAGCTCTCAGTACTAAAGACTCAAAACCCCCAGATTATCTAAGCTATAGTAGTAACATAGTGGATTTATCTTGCATATCAATAGTGTGTGTGGGGGGGAAGTGAATTTGTCATCAATTTTATGAAGCAATATTTTTATTTCCCTTCTTCCTTTCTGTAATTGATGTGATGACGGGGGAAGGGGGTCACATGCTTGGTTGCTGTGCCTGACGCTTATGTCCTGGTGTGCAGACGCACTTGTCTGCCCGTCTGCTGAAGGTCTCACACTCACTCTCAGGCTGGGGGTTCCCAGATGGAAGAAGAGCTGACCCCTGACTTGAGCATGTGGGTGTTGCTGGTGTGTGTGGTGGTGCCTCTGTGCTGGTGCCATGAGATTTGAGGCTTTCCTGCCCTTAGACTTGCAAGACCTTTTGGTATATTGGCAGGGAGGTGCAGGGGGAACATCTAGCAGTACCCAGGGCCTACTCCTGGCTCTGTGCTCAGGAATAACTCCTGGCGGGATTCAGGGACCACATGGAGTCCTGGGGATTGAACCAGTGTCAGCCATGTGCAAGATAAGCGCCTTACTCCTGCAGTATCTCTCTGCTCCCATTATAGGAACTTTCAGTGGTTGAGCGTCCCTGGATTCTCTGGATTATATTCTTTCTTTTGGTGCTGTACCCACTGGTTCTTGGGAGCTATTTCTGACTTCCTGCTCTCCTGGTGGAGCTCCATATGGAGCCAGGATTGAACCTGTGTCTTTCCCTGGGATATATTCTGAAATAGAACTCCGGATCTAGACAAAAAAGCAAAGACTCAAAATAAAACAGCCAACACTCTGAATATCTTTAAGTTAGTATAGCAAATGAATTGCAGAAACTTTTTTTTCTTACCAGTGACTCTTATTCTATTTAAATGTAGTTTCACTATAATCAGAAGGGGTGTGTGTGTGTGTGTGTGTGTGTGTGTGTGTGTGTGTGTGTGTGTGTGTGTTTGTGTGTGTGTGTTAACCTATTTTTAGAATGCCGAATTGGAAGAGTAGATTAAAAGCAGATTCTAGCTCAGAGTTTCATATTGAATTCTTGGTCAGTGTAAGAACAGACACCACTTAATTCCTCTTAGAGCAGAACCCAGGACCTTGTTTCCAGCAAAGATGCTGCAGTTCCTCGGCTGCACAGACCTGCACCAGCAGGAAAGTGGACGGTCTGATTATTGATTGGGGGTGGAGAGGCGGGCAGGGAGGAGACAGTAAAAGCATTTGTGGAGAGAGATTTATGGCATTAATGTTCTTCACCATTTATGCCTTGTCTTAGAGCAGTCCTGTCTTCTCTTTTCTGAATTTGTGACAAATGAGGGCAAAGCCTACTGCTTTTTGTTCTGTGGCAGTTGAACTTGAAACAGGGATATCCAAGGCAGGGCAGTTTCTAACTATATTGATTCTCTTTTCAGAGACATTATTCAGCCTCATCATTCTGATTCTCTGGGTAACCATTCTCTGAAATATATCACAAGTTGGTTTTCCTCCACCTCTCCCAACCTCTTGCTCCCCCTTCATTCCTTCCTTCTCGTCTCACCCACCTTTCCCTTCCCTCTTCTTTCCCTTCTGTAGCCACTAGGCTAAGAGCAAACTCTTCTGAAATGTTTAGTTCTGTGTGCAGTGGCCCTTATTTAGGCTGTTTCTATACCTTCTGTAGAATTTGTCTGGAGTATTGTATACATAAATAAATAAAATAACTTGAAACATTTTCCTCTCATGGTTATTATTAGTCACTGTCACTGTCGTCCTGTTGCTCATCGATTTGTTCAAGCAGGCACCAGTAATGTCTCTCATTGAGAGACTTATTGTTACTGTTTTTGGCATATCCAATACACATGGGTAGCTTGCCAGGCTCTGCCTCGAGGGCTCGATACTCTTGGTATCTTGCCAGGTTCTCCAAGAGGGGCGGAGAAATCGAACTCGGGTCGGCCGTGTAAAAGGCAAATGCCCAACTGCTGTGCTATTGCTCCAGCCCAGTTATTATTATTAGTACACATATATATTCCTTATGAAAGATTCAAACAATTTTAAAAATACGCAGAATGAAATGTGAAAACTCCTAGTCTTTCTGCCTCTATTTTTATTTGAAAAACTGTTTTCTCAATTTGTGTACATCCTTTACATCTTAACTATAGCACTGTAGCACTGTTGTCCTGTTGTTCATCGATTTGCTCGAGCGGGCACCAGTAACATCTCCATTATGAAACTTGTTGTTACTGTTTTTAGCATACCGAATATTAACTGTATTTACTGAAATATTTTTCATGTCATCTTATATAGATTTTTCCCTTGCTAGTAGGATAGAAGAAGTATAGTTCATTCATTTCATCTTCATTGAGTTGTTTTATTTTATTGTTTTGATTTTGAGCCACATGTGCTGTTCAGGTTTTACTCCTGGCTCTGCAGTTGGATCACTCCTAGTGACCTCAGGGATGATATTGATGCCAGGGATCAAACCCAGTTTGGTGGTTGCAAAGCAAATGCCCTACCAACTGTACTATTGCTCCAGTTCAAGTGAGTTATTTTTAAATGGTTCCAAATATCCTGGTTTGTTATATATACATGCAGACATTATCTAGCCTTTCCTTTAAGTAGAGTTGTCTCAGAAAGTTTTATATAACATCAATGTGTACATAATAAGCATATATAATCTATGTATATATATATATATGATTCTGACATATTGTCCTCAAGTTTAATTGACATATAGGACCACCTATATATTCTGCATTATTTTATCATTTTTACAGATTTATACCAATATAAGTCATTTGCTTCCTCTGTATTTCCTGATTAGAAGGGTGGTTGAGTATTTCCCCATATTCCAAATATCAGTTTGTATTTCTTCTTTCTATGCTCATGTTAGTTTTAATTATCAGGGGCTTAATGATTAAAAGTATTAATATATTCCTCTTTTTTTTTTTTTTTTTTTTTTTTTTTTTTGCTTTTTGGGTCACACCCGGCAATGCACAGGGGTTACCTCCTGGCTTTGCACTTAGGAATTACTCCTGGCGTTGCTCAGGGAACCATATGGGATGCTGGGAATCAAATCCAGGTCTGCTGCGTGCAAGGCAAAAACGCACTACCCGCTGTACTATTGCTCCAGCCCCCATATATTCCTCTGTTTTGAATGTTCTTGGTATATGTTATATATAGAACGTTTATTTTTTTTCTTCCATTGGGAAATAAAGGTCTTTGTTTAGCGCCTACAGTTATATCAGTGCTTCATCAGATTGTCAGCTTTGGCCTGGGGAAGGCTCAGAGGGCTGGAGCAGCACAGGTTTTGCATTCCGGAGTACTGGGCTTGGTCCTGGCACTCCATGGTTCCTCAGCGTTGCTGGGAATGATCCCTGAGCACAAGCTGGAAGTTCCCTGCACTGTCAGATGTGGGACAAATACCGACAAGGAAAGCAGTGGATCAGCCACTGAAGCCTCAGTTTCTTTTTTTTCTTTTTCTATTTTTTTTTTTGTGTCACACCTGGCTATGCACAGGGGTCACTCCTGGCTCTGCACTCAGGAACCACCCCTGGCGGGGCTCAGGGAACCATATGGGATACTGGGAATCGAACCTGGGTCGGCCGTGTGCAAGGCAAATGCCCTACCCGCTGTGCTATCGCTCCAGCCCCTGAAGGCTCAGTTTCTTTGGGATTTTGTAACTTTCTTTTTTTTGATTTTGAGCCACATGCGCTGTTCATGTGCTATTGTGTGGAGTTCGGAGTTCACATCTAGTGAGTGGTGTTTGAGCCACCACTCAAACACCACTGTGAATTGAAAAGGGGGTACTGTGAATTGAACTCAGGGCCTTGCCTAAGCAAGCCATGTGCTTTATCATTTGGGACCACATTTCTGGACCTTGTAAGTTGTTTGGAAACATTCTTCTTACCCAGATATTTTTGTTGTCATTGTTGTTTTGTTTTGGGGGCTCACATCTGACAGTGCTCAGGGCTTACTCTTTCTCGGTTCTGTGCTCAGGAATCACTCCTGGCAGTGCTTGGAGGATCAGATGAGGTGCTGGGTCTAGAACCTGAGTTGGCCACTTACAAGGCAAGTGCCTTACCTGCTGTACTTTCTCTCCAACTCACTACCCAGATATTTAAAAATTTCAATTTTAGATATTTTCTTTTGTTGATCTTATGCATTTAAAAATTGCTTATTATCACTTCTAATATTATACAGTTTCTTCATGTTCTGCCAAGTCATATAAATCTAAAGACCTCTGTGTTTGTGATACATTGCCAGTTCTATGTTTATATTGAAATATCTCCTTTTCTTTTGTTCTTGGGGCCGCCCTGCAGTGCTTTGGGGCTACTCCTGGCACTGTGCTTGGAGTCATTCCTGGCTGTGCTTGGAGGACCAGATACTGTTTGTCATTGAACTTGGGCCTAATGCGTGCAATGCATGTGCACAGCCTGGTGTGTTGTATTTCCAGCCAGGAAATGCCTTCTTTTTCACCTTCCTTCATTTCCTTGGCAGGAAAATTTGGGTTTTTTGAAAGTGTAAGGAGCTGATTTATGAAGTTTATAACTTAGATTTATTTGCTAATAACACTTTTCTTCCTTGGTGTAAGAGGTTGAACCTAGTGACTCACACATAGAAGGTAGGAACTGCATTGCAGATTCTCATCACTGATAGTAACTTACATTAAAATGTTGCTTCTAGGGGCTCAAACCATAGGCGAGTGCATAAGGAGTTTTCCTTGTATGTGGCTGACTCCAGTTTGATCCCCAGCACCACGTATAATCCATGATCACCTCCAGGAGTGACCCCTGAGCTTAGAGCCAGGAGTAAGTCCTGATCACCACTGGTGTGCCAAATCAAATATAAATAAATAAAATATCAGGTATTGATCAAGAAAAAACTGTGAAATCACTGTAAGTTTTATTCAGAGGTATCACTACAGTTGTCCTGTTGTTCATTGATTTGCTCGAGTGGGCACCAGTAACATCTCCATTGTGAGATTTGTTACTGTTTTTGCCATATCGAATATGCCACGGGTAGCTTGCCGGGCTCTCTGAGAGGGACGGAGGATTCGAACCCAGGTTGGCCGCGGGCAAGGCAAACTCCCTACCCGCTGTGCTATCACTATATACTAACAAAGTATAGCAGAAAGCTAAAGATCATCAGTGTTAGGGATTTATATTGAATTTATATTGATAAAGCCATTGATAAAAAATGGACAATCTCTAGTATATTTTCACGCTGTCAGTTCTTTTTGTTTTGTTTGTGTGTTGTTTTTGTTTTGGGGCCATGGCCAATGGTTCTTCAAGGTGGTGTCTTCCTTGCTGTACTCTCTTCAGCTGTCAGTTCTCCTGGAAGAGGAGTCATTCTATTTAAGTCATGGGGAGAGCCTTTCTCAGCCGTCTTAAGATGCTTCTTTGCATCATAAAACCTGTTGTGTGAGAATCTGCAGTTGCCAGAAGTCCTCATAGCAGAGGCAGTATATAATAGAGGCTGATCTCTTTCATTGGGGCATCAGCTGAAGGTATGTAGATGGGATTTTGCAGAGGTGACTAAGCTAGGAATTTATTGGGAAATAACTTGTTTTCTCACTGTGAAGTCTTTTGGTGTTTTGCAAACTTTCTTTTAATTATGAATGATTTAAACACATAACTTTGGTGGACTTTTCTTAAAAAGTTTACTTTTCACACAGTTGGGAGAAAAGGATTGACTAGTAAGTTCATGGATTTTAATTATGTTCCTCTAGGAAGATATTTAAGTACCTTCTTGTAGTTACAGAGAGGTGGGTCATTTGTACCACTGGGAGAGAGTCAGAACCAGAAATAAACATTGGTTGTAGTTTTGTTCTTATAGAAATAAATAATAATAATGTTCCAGTGAAACTATTGGTCTGGCCATAGAGATTGTGCAGGGGATAGGTTGCTTGCCTTGCATGCAGGAAATCCCAACTTACCCCAATGTAGCAACCCATGTGGTTCCCCTAACACCGCCAGAACTGATTTTTGAGCCACTTACCTGGTTTGGCCCAGAACAAAAATAAAACTAAATACAAATTAAAAAGATACATATTTGATAAGATTTTTCAATTAAAATGGTGAGGAAACTTCCTTCTTTTACCTGTTTCATCTCTAACCTCTTGCCACACAAATGATATTCAATGAGGTCTCTGGGTGAAGGTTGTGTCAGGTGGATCAGAAAGTTGGTGCTGGGCTGAGGCACAGAGAGCCCCAGGTGATTGGTGCTGAGGGAGGTGGTGTGTCTGGGTATTGGCAAGGTTGGTCGTCTGCAGCTCGTCTGATTCAGTCTTGCCTTAGCAACCTGGTCCGTCACCAGTACACAGTGCCCATTGGTTTCAGGAGTGATATTTTCCATAATCTCCACTAGTCCCACTTTCTATCTTATTAATAACAGAAGACATAACTCTTCCCTTGCTCTTTTATTTTTACTGTGTTGCACTTTGGAAGCCATTCCAGTCAATGCTGGAGAAACTGGCTAGATTACGCTTTTTCCCATTTGAAAAATTTCCTTTATAAAGTTGGAACAGTTTATAATTGTTTCCTTTTAAATTTTACTTTCAGTAGAGAATAGGAATGATTTACTAAGGAATAGTATGCATTCAAGAACCGGAGCACAGGCACACTCAGAGACCGAGCAGCCGTTTTTTTCTTCTTTCAATGGGGCCTTTTTGCAAAGTGTTTCCCAATATTTAAAAATTTATACCTGATCCTTAATAATAAACACGGAAACATATCTTTGCCTATATTCTAATGTGACCCCACAGGAAGCATTGCCATTATCATCTTACCACTCTATAATTTTGAATGTACTTTTTCAAAGTCTGCTTTTACCCATTATCTGTCATTAGTAGCTTTGTGACCCTGGGTAAGTTGTTAAATGCTTAGTGCCTCAGTTTCTTTTTCTGTAAATGGGTTTAATCACATAAAGTTGTTGGAATAGTAATATTAATGTATCTCTGTTACATGAATTTAACTGAGAACAATATTGGCACATATTGATTGTACCCTGTGTGTCTGTGTTCACTGTTATTACTACAATTTATCCTAATTGAAAATAGGCTCAGGCTTTTTCTGTAGGAAAGTCAGGGGACCCAAAACAAAGAACTGGGAAAGGAGAGAAAGGAAGTAAAGGGTCACTTGCTATATGGATACTTTGAACATTTTAGCAGAAGTTTGGGCAGGTTTTTTTTTTTTCCCCCACTTACAATTTAGAATGCAGGGAAAGTCATATATGAATGCTTCAAAGCATACTGGCAACTATTACTTTCTGTGTTTTTTCCTTTCTCATTATAACTTTTTGGTTCTCTAGAGGAAAGAATGGCCATTCTTGTATATTCTCACTGTCACTGTCATCCCGTTGCTCATTGATTTATTTATTTTGGAATTATTGTTTGTACAGTTTCTGTTCAGGCACATCTGCCTAATGTTTCAGGCACTTGGATTGTTGTTTCTTGAGAACAAGAGTTTCACTCCTCGACTTTTTTTTCCCTTTATGTTCAGAAATGAAGCTCTCCTCGGTTGGAGACTGCTTGTTCTGTTGTTTGATGATATCAAAAAATAGTGGGTTTTGGAATCAGCCTTAGGATCCTATCTTGTTTGTGAAGTCTTAGGCTATGTTGTTAACCACTCTAAGCTTTGTTTTTGCATTTTTTTTTAAAGTGAGGATGGTGCTAGCCAACTCAAGAGACCGTCTGTGAACTATGCATTAATAAATTCTTTATTGTGGCATTCTCCCTGAAGGGTATGAGGGTATGTGTCTTACCCCTGAAGCTGAGATCACCTTTGTAGCATGAAAATCAGGGATGAGTTTAACAAGTTAGGCTGGATTCTTTTTTTTTTAAACCTCCCTAGAGGAATTCTACCGCAGGTGTTTTAAAAAAAAGCAGTAGCCAATAAAAACTTTTTAAATGACTCCATATAAACTGATCGAGAGATTAACAGATAATGTACACTCCTGTTGGTAATAGTTATTCATATCCGCAACCCAGAAGGGAAGGAGGCTGACTTTGCTAATGTTTGTTTAAAAGGGGGAGTTGACTGGTTTTTGGCTCCCAAGGGGGAGTGTCTAGTCAGTGCTTTCCTTTCCACACTGAAAGTTAACTGGAGTCTGACACGCCGGCGTGTGTGCACAAAGGGTTTACGAGGCTATTGGATAGATTCCCCGCAGAATGATGGGGCAGCTCCTGAAAAATGATCACGACTGGAACGCAAAGCTGGTGGGGCGCATGTGCTGTTTGGGTTAGTAGTATTCTCTGTAATCTCACTTATTTTCAGAACTGAGAGAGGGGAAAGGTGCACGGCGTGTGTTGGTTTACGTGGCGGGAGCTTAGCTGACTGTGGGACACCTTTTAGAAATCTGGACAGGCACTCAGCAACCCAGAGAGCACTTACCCCTTATTACTGTGCATCATGTGTGTTTTTAAATAATCTCAATGTTTATTGGCTGTGTGATATTTGAGTAGCCTTCATTCTGGAATTCATTGAAAACCAGTCACTGTAGTAGTATTATTCTTTTCTTGGTACATTTGGGTGTGTTCCCTCCTTCCAAATTTTGTTGCTTTTTCATTCTTTGGCTTATGTATTTTCAGCCACTTAAAAAAAAGTCATAAATGTGTATTTTTCTCAAACCTTTTTTTATAAATGAAATAATTTTCAAGTAGGCAAATGTAGTAAAATTCCATTCAGAAAATTAACTGGATCGTCTGTTAAATGACTAGTTAAAGTAACAGGAATATTTTTCCCTTTTGTTGTCATAGCAACATTATCCTAAATATAAATTTCAGTGTAAGACGTCCCTCACTGGAATGAAATAAAGGACTGTTATGAGACTTATAATTGGAAAATTAGATGGTGTAATCTGGAATACTCCCTTTTGAAATAATGTGTATGGAAAGTGGTAAATCACAGTCTTTGCGTACCTCAGTTATTCTCTGATTCTACATTACTTTTCTGAAGAAAATTGAGACCTTAAAATTAATAGTTTCTTTTTTATACACAATTCATCTTGATTTTTTGAGTATGAAAAAAGTTCTGGTAATTAATGCCAATGGGACTCATGTAGACTTGCTAGAATTTAAAAGGAGATGGTCTCTATCACACACTTCAAGTGCTGTGTATTCTAGTTGTGGACATAGTCCCCAAACACTTCCTCAATATTGCCTGCCAAATTTAGTGCTAACCTTACATGCTCAGTACTGCATTTGGGCCACTAGCAACAACCTTCCAACAAAATCTCAGTGACCAAAACAGCCTTTTTGTATGGGAATTATTTAGGTGAATACCTTTGTTGTGCTTGGAACTAAATTGATTGCTAAAATCAACATTCTTCTTTTTTTTTTTTCCAAATCAACATTCTTGATATAAGTCACCGGGTAAGAAATTAATAAGTAAATGATTGGTCTTTAGAATACATGTCTACTTCATGCTTTTTTTTTAATCTACAAGGAATATTAATTTGGAAAATAAATATATTCCACTAACCATTTTATAGGAGAGTAGTCTATAGGTTTGATATATTTAATTTTTATTAATATTATCATATGATTCAATGAATTACTTAAATTTTGCAGGATAGAAACAGGAATATCTTAATTTCAGATTTTATAACTTGATATTGATACCTTCTTTTCCTGAACTATCAAAAATTTATTACAAATAGTACATTGTAAATCTTTTTTTTCTGGACAATTTAATTGTGGTCCAAAGTTATTAAGTTGTAAGTTATTATGTGGTCCTAAGTTGGGAATAATATGAACATCACCAGAAAGTTAGTGTTTTGCCACTGTTTTCTTTTGGGGGGGTTTAGAAAAACATTTCTGAAAATGTGATATGACTACTAGATTTTAGCACAGTGGTTCCATTGTTTGAATTCACTTGTACAAAGTTCATATTATCAGGGTAGGGCCAGATTCCCCAACATGTCTCGTCTGTGATTGAAATGTGTTCCACCCTTTGTTTGAAAAATGAAACTCTTGAGTTAGTGGGGAAAACTTTGGAGGAATTACAGCACTTGTGTGTACTTGTGCTTTAAAAAAAACAACAACAAACTTGAGTGATTAAATTAGGGTTCTTGTTCTAATTTTAATTAATTAAATAATTTTAAAATTAATTGAGGTTCTGTGATTTGCATTTACAGTTGATGATGGTTTCCCATTCACATAATTTCAACACCATACCCATCAATAATGTATCTACTTCCATTCCCCAAGGATTCCAGTGCCCCTCCCTTGAGCACTCTGCTCTTAAATTCAGTCTTGTGGACCATTTCTCTCATTTTGTTGCCTTTGGCCCTTTGTTGCTATCTTTATGTCTATTTAAGGTTCTTTATATGGGAGAGATCACTCTGTACTTATTTCTTCCTTCAGACTGATTTACTCAGCACGGTATCTTCTGGTTCCAAATGGCATGATTTTGTTCTTTCTCGGAGCTGCATAGTATTCCACTGTGCATCTGTCCCACAACCTTTTGATTCATTCATCTATAGTTGGGCATTTGGGTTGTTTCTATGTCTTTACTATTGTACTAAGTGTTGTGATGAACATTTGTGTGTGTATCCTTGTGTATGTGTGTGTGTGTGTGTGTGTGTATCCTTTTGAATGTTTTCGCCTTTTGGGAATTGATGCCAAGAAGTGATATTGCTGGATTGTGTGGGAATTTTATTCCCATCTTTGGGATAGATCTCTGTTGCTTTCCTTAGAGGCCGAGCCATTCAGCATTCCCACCAACAGTGGGTGAGGATTCCTTTTTCAGCACTTGGGTTTCTTTTTTTCATGAAGATGTCTGCACAAGTCTGGCTTCAGTCTTGCCCATCTGCTTTCTCTGCTTTAGACTTCCCTTGACTTCCCTGAACAGGGCTGGTCTTTCTTTTGTTCATGCTTGCCTTCATGGTGAGTACCACATCTTTTGCTTGGGTGGCATACTTTATCTCACTTGCCTTCATGTCAGGAACCCTTTCTAGATGATGAACTCAGAGAGCAAGGCAGTGTTCTTTCTGTTCAGCATGGTGTTCCAGCACTGCTGTGGCAGAGGGCTCATCAGAAGATGGTGGAATGAGGTAGTAAGTGAGGGAAGCAGAGGTTGTATCAATACAGAATTGATACAATTGATCAGTAGATGGATTTTCTTGTTTATACTTTATACACTAATAATTTAGGTTCATTTTCAACACTTCAGGCAAAAAGATGGATAAGAGGCTCCTACTGCTTTGTGAGATACACTCTGTTATGTGGGAACATATTGCTATTCTGAATTGGATTGTTCTATTTTGAAGTGTTCACATCATAGACTTTCATTTGTTAATGACATATCACTTGTATCACTTGTTGATTTTTGATTTGCTCGAGCCAGTAACGTCTCCATTCATCCCTCTGCGTGCTAGTGTAGCCCAATGGTATCTGCTCACTCCAGGAACACGAAGAGCCTCAAACCATTTGTTCAGGGTTTTGACGAAGAAGTCTGACCATCTCGTAGTTGGGTGGCCATGCGGTCTTTTGAGTCCCGTGGAATCCAGTCGGTAATAGCTCTAGTCCAGCAGTTGTCTCCAAATCGCATTACGTGTCCGGCCCATCTGATTTTTGATGCCTTGGCAAATAAGGCCATGAACCTGATTCTTGATCGTTAACAGAGGTCGGAACTCTGGATTCCATGTCTCACTTGATTAAAACGTGATACTCCAAGCATAGCTCTTTCGATTCCTCTTTGGGATACTAATGACATGACATGAAGGCATTATAGTATCTCCTATAAGGTAGACAAAGAGTGGTGTAGATTATATTGCAACATGACCAGCAGAAGAAATAAATATTTTGTGAATAGTATTATTGATCACCATGCATAATCCCTAAAGATTTTATATAGAAGATTGGACATAGTAAACAATTTTCACATAAATTCAGAACACTTAATATTCATATTTAGCCAGTTTCTATTATCTGAGTCTGCTTCTGCAGTCTCTTCTCCAGTTTAGTTCACGAGTAGAAGTTTTGGTTCGCTGGAGAGGAATCTGTTAGGGGCAGAATGTAATGATTGATTATATTTAGGCACCATTTGGATGATTCTAGGAAACAGGGTCTCAGTGAGATACTTAAGAGAAGAAATACTTTGAAAATGAAAAGGAAGAGGCCATAGTGGATCATTGGCACTTAGCTGTGTCTCTGGGTTCTATCCCTGGCAGCACCAAAAAGAAAAAGGATTGCATACCAGGTTTGTGGACCCTTCCCCAATCCCTTTAGCTAGGAGAGTCCAAGCAATATGTCATCACTTGAGTAGTTTTGTAAAAGATCGAATCTAGACACACTGTTGGATTGTTGTATTAAAGTGTTTATCCATTACCATTGTATCGACCATTAATCAACCCTGCCAAAAAGAAAATAAAACCTTTTTAAAATTTAAGTACTTCCTTAAATCCTAGAAATTTTTCTCACTCTTGAAATCCTAGAAGCCTTTCAGGGCTAGGAAAAATAGACTATAAAGGTCAAAAGAGAAAAACATTCAGTTATGAAATAAATGCATCCTGAGGATATAGCATTGTTGCGACTGTAGTTGAGAATGGTATATTTCATGTTGGAGAATGGCTAAGAAGGTACATTTACATTCTTAAAAAAATCTTTATCACAAGAAAAAATAATGTAACTATATAAGGTGACACATGTTAACTCTCCTCATTGTGAGGATTGGTTCACTGTATGCAGTGTCAATCAGTATGCTGTATACTTGCAATTAATACAATGTTAAATATGGATTATGCCCCATTTAGGAAAGAGTAGTAAACATATTCTTAATGATCATAGAGGAAGTAACCTGATGCTGTTTTAAAATTCTGTCTTACAGAGTAACATTGAATTTAAAAGGAAATGTAATGAAAGATTAAGAACAAGTAAAGAGTAAAGAACAAGAGACTTTAACAATTTTAATTTTCTCTCATATGCTGAATTTTTTTTTTTTTTTTTTGCTTTTTGGGTCACACCAGGCGATGCACAGGGGTTACTCCTGGCTCATGCACTCAGGAATCACCCCTGGCGGTGCTCAGGGGACCATATGGGATGCTGGGATTCGAACCCGGGTCGGCTGGGTGCAAGGCAAACGCCCTACCCGCTGTGCTATCGCTCCAGCCCCTCATATGCTGAATATTTAAGAAACTCCACAGGGGAACATCAGGTGCCCAAAGGGAATAGAAACAAAGAACAGGAGAACTGTCTTTGGTAGGAAGCTGCCACTTTGGTGCGAGGGGCATTGGGGAAGGAAACACTAAGCCAATGGAGGGGAGAAGTGCCCACCGCTGAGGCAGGCCAGGGAGTGGGAGGGAAACTGAGGACATTGGTGGAGAGGAGGAGATGCTGGCGAAGGGACCAATGTTGGAACATTGTATGCCCCAAACAATCCTAAGTAGCTTTGTAGCTTTGAACTCACCGTGATTCAATTAAAAAAAAAAAAATCAATTGAGGGCTGGAGTGTTAGCACAGCGGGTAGGGCATTTGCTTTGCACTCGGCCGACCCGGGTTCAATTCCCAGCATCCCACATGGTCCCCCGAGCCATGCCGGGGGTAGTTCCTGAGTGCAGAGCCAGGAGTGACCCCTGTGCATCGAGGGGGTGACCCCCCAAAAAAAAGAAAAAATCAATTGAAAATTCCTCCCGCTTCACTATTATTGTTGCTGCTATTATGATGATGATTGGGCGCTGCACGCATGTATGCGCTGCCTTGGCACTTGTGCGTTTTCTTAGAGTTGTGGTGTTGCTAGTGATTGCACCCCTTTTTGTGATGTTCACACATACACGACTGTGCTGCTGCCAGAAATGACTTCAGACAGTGTAGGTTTCGGGCTTCAGTAGCAGAGCTGTCGGGGTTGTATTTGTTGATGTGGGACTCCAGGAATTTGAACTTGGGAGCATACACTTAGGAGTCCTCCACCTTCACCTCTCTGCTGTCCCCCAAAGGGAAGTGTTTTAAAGTGGTTCATGGTTGTGAAAGTCAAAAGTTAGTTCTATGCCCATGTCAGAAAAATAAATCATAAGATATGTCTTCCCTCACCGTTTCTTTGCACAGCCCTTGTAATCAGAGCTATATCACTCACACTCTGCAGCTGGAATCTAATTGGACCATTTTTGTTGACTGGGTAATAGCAACATGATTAGTAATAAAACCAGGATCCATTTTAAGCCAAAGGTCTAGACTGTAAATCTTGTTTTTAGAAAAACAAGGTTGGAGAGCATGTTTTGCTTGCTGGAGATCCAAGTTTGACCCCGGGTACAACATAAGTTCCCTGAACCGAGCTGGGAGCAAACTCCAAGCGCAAAAGTGGATGTGGTACCCCTTCTCCCCAGGAGAAAAGCATAACAAAACAACTGACAGCATAACATAAACAATCAAGGACTAATCTTTGACTTCTGCCTTTCTTGGTTTCCTCTTAGGTAATGTGGGAATAACATTACCTTGTCCTTATACTTGTGATGGCCAAATGGAATGTGATGTGGTGCCCAAGAGTTTTTGTGAAGTTCATGCAAGGGCTAACTTGAAGCTAGTAGAATTTAGGTTAGCCAGCTTCCCAAGGGGGCAAGGGTGGTGGGTTTATGTAGCAGAATGCGCAGAGGCATTTGTCTAAAGTGGTAATGGTGACACATACAGTACTGGGAAGAGACCATCTGACAAACAGCTCTTTTCAGATAGTCTAGCGTCTAACAATTTTAACAATTTTAATTGTTAAAATTAAACAGGAACATCCAACCTACCTTTTGAATACCATATTTTTGTTTATATGCATAATCACAACCAAAGTTTTCTATTCATAGACTTTTACCAACCATATTTGTATCATTTCTTTTTCAGATGAACGGGACAAAGTTCAAAAGAAAACGTTTACAAAATGGATAAATCAGCATCTCATGAAGGTCAGTTAGATTTCTATCATCTTACAGTGGCTCTGCATGCTTTAATTTACTGTGAAGTAATTGTATAACTCGGAATATAGCTTTGCAATATCAACTGATAGCTTAAATTCTAGAGCATTTCGCATGCATTTTAGGCATCTGTAATTATTTGGTGTGTGGTCTATGGGTAATGATGGAGGTGGGAAGATAAAAACTTGGTGATTGCAGGGCATTCAGTGACATTAGTAAAAGCTGTTATTATTGGACTCTGAAAAAGCTCTGCAGTTTAACACATGTAAATATTTATATGCTAAAGCATGGAAAAGTTGCAGTTCTCAGGAAGATATCTTTAATCTCTCAAGATTGAAACCAAGTTCTGGCATCAGATTTAATATAAATGCAGAGCATAAGATGAGGATAGAGATAAAGGTTAAAGAGTCGGAAGTCTGGATGCATTTTGCTTTTAATAGTTATGGCCCAGGGCCTGGTGTTGAATATTTCCTTTTTTTCAATGTAGCAGTAAACATTTGTGGCTCTTGAATTAATATTTATTTGTGAGCCATGGATTGTTTTGAGAATCTGAAATAAATTAAAAAAAATTCTCCTGCATGTTAATTATTTGTATGCACATGTACACAAATTTATTTGTATGTACATGTCCATATAGATGTTGCATACTTCAATGGAATTGTTGAATTCCTCTGAAATCACTCTATAACTGTTAAGCAAAGGACTTCAAGACTCTGCAATGAACTATTAAACCCTTTTAGAAGCATTGCTAAAGTTGAAATTCAGTAATACTTTAAGTCCGTTACTTGAGGCAGTATTTTCTCACACAGAAACATTATTTTAAACATGACTAAGCTCTCTCAAATGTCATTTAAACAATCACATATTGTTGAAGTGCTACTGATAATGTAATAAAATCTGATGACTTTCTGTAAAAGTGATTCTTATTTAAGGGGCATATCAGAATTACCTGATAGGCGATTTAGTTCTTTGTCTTGTACTATCTTCTATCAAATGCTTTCACCAAAATTCTGGAATTTTCTTCAGGAAGAGTATGTGACCCACTCCCCACCTGGGGAGATCTTTTGGCGATTTCTCTTCCCACGTAGGGGAGCTGGAACCTCTGTTAGATTAACAAGAGATAAAGTCATAAAGGTCTGCTTTATGACCTCGGTGAGGAAATAGATTGTGAATGCTAATGAAGAATTCAGGCAATTCACTTATGCTTTTTCTGAATTTCCTGTCATCCTGCAGGTGCCCTGCACAAAGTGTCAGCGGGGAACCTGTTTTACAGGGCAGAGATGGGCTGAGATGAGGGTTGGGGTGTGGAACCTTCAAACTGACAATTCCTAATGGATTTTCCCATTCCTGAGGGGAAGACAAGAAAAGCGAGGCTTTGTCCACGGCAGCTACAGGCCAACAAGTTTGTGTTTCACTCTTATTGGTTGCTTTTGGGACTACAGCCAGCAGTGCTCAAGGCTAATCCCAGCTCTGTGACGGGGGTCCCTCCTGGCACTGCTCAGGGACCCTGCTGTACTGGGAATGGAACCCGGGCCTCCTGCATGCAGAGTATGTACTCAGGCCTTTGACCTCTCTCTATAGCCCAGTTTTTTTTTCTCTTTGGCATTTAATTTTTTAAAAAAAAATTTTATTAGAGAATCACAGTGACGTACAGTTACAAACTTATGAACTTTTGTGTTTGCATTTCAGTCATACAGTGATCGTTTACCCATCCCTCCACCAGTGCCCATTCTCCTCCACCAATGATCCCAGTATCCCTCTCACCACCCCCACCCCATGCCCCACCACCCCACCCTGCCTCTGTGGCAGGGCGTTCCCCTTTGTTCTCTCCCCTTTTGGGTGTTGTAGTTTGGAATAGAGGTACTGAGTGGCCTTCATGTTTGGTCTATAGTCTACTTTCAGCTCGCATCTTCCAACCCGAATGGGTCCTCCCAACATCCTCTAGTTGGTGCTCCCTTCTCTATCTGAGCTTCTAGCCTAGTTTTTAAAGCTGGTGGTGGCTGTCTCCAGAAAAAAATTTCTGGATATTTCTGGATACTTCTGGAAGATAGTTGCTATGGTTCCAGTTAATAATAATCATGTCACAACTGGTGGCAGTATATAGGCGATAATAGCAATACAAATAGGCATCACCCCTTGGGAACTTAGTGCTCACACTAGAACAGAAATTTACTGGGGACCTATTCTTTGTCAGGCGTGTTGGACTGGGCCATTCTTATGAATGGTTCATACGTTGGATTATTAAGTATGACTTTGCTCTCCTTTTTGCTAAAAAATGTCAGACCTCTAGTTAAGTCATTTGACAACTGTCTTGATTCACACCTAGAACTCATCAGAGTGCCTGGCAGCCTTATTCTCACTGTGTTTATACACATACATCAAACAGTTTGATTTTCCCATCAACCCTCAGGAGTGGATTATTAGTAATCATTTTGATGTAGCCTCCAGGTCTTAACAAGGGTTTAGATTCTTATTTACCTAGAACTTTTATTTATTGTCACTTTTATTTATTGCGAAGATAACAAATCTCAAAATTAAGACTTAATTCTGTCACATAAGAATTGGTACCTTGGGGCCACAGAGATAGTACAGTGGGTAGAGCACTTGCCTTGCATGTGGGGCAGAACCAGATTCGATCCCCAAGACTGCATATGGTCCCTCAGGCAATACTAGGAGCGATCCCTGTGCCCAGAGCTAGAAATGATCCTTGAACTGGGTGTACCTCTTCCAAAGGGGAAAAAAAAACTTTTGTATATGTATTACATGTATCTGAAATATGTATTTTAGGTCCAGTAGCTACTAGACTGTGTAATCCAGCTGATTGGAGTTGTAATTAAATTACCTCTTTTTTTTTTCTTTTTGGGTCACACCTGGTGTTGCACAGGGGTTAATCCTGTGCACTCAGGCTCTGCACTCAGGAATGACTCCTGGCGGTGCTCAGGGGACCATATGGGATGCTGGGACTCAAACCCAGGTTGGCCTCGTGCAAGACATTGACAGGAAATTTTTCCCCTCATCATCAATGTTAGAATAAAAACGGGGGTGAATGAACCATCATTTAACATCCTGCTCTAGCCTAAGAATTGTGCACAGAAAATTCTGATACAGCACTTAAATACATGAGAACATACTTTAAAGTCATTTTGCTTTTAATTTTGAAGTTACAGTGTTAATTGGAAGAAGAGAAAGACAAGTATCCTAAAATGTTTGGACCAACAGACAGTTAAAATTTGCATTACTGTTGGTTAACCTGAGAAAATTCAGCCTTGTGTGATCTTACAAAATTTGGTTCAAGTGATGATACAGGCAGTGTTATTAGGAGTCAGCTCTTGTTGCAGCACTAATTGGCATGCTGGACACTTTTGTTGTAGATGGCCTTTTGGTCATAGTCCTGTTAATGGGAAGTATGACAAGTTTAAGAATTTTGGGTTAAGATCTCTTCATGCTAGAAACGTTTCTTCCCTACTTATTTTCTTATAGACTTTACTTGAAATATTGAATATGTTCAGCAAATGAAAGAAAAGCAGATCCCCTGTTATTGCCTGTACCCTATTCTTCTCAATTAATTAAAGGTCTGTGGTTGGAGGAAATTTTAATAGAGAAGGATTACTGTATCACACTGTCACTGTCATCACTGTCATCCCATTGTTTATTGATTTGCTCGAGCGGGTGCCAGTAATGTCTCCGTTCGTCCCTGTCGCATGCTAGTGTAGCCCGATGGTGTATTGGGGGCTCTTTCAGGATCAGGGGAATGAGGACCTTCATTGTTACTATTTTTGGCATATCGAGTATGCCACGGGTAGCTTGCCAGGCTCTGAGAGCAGGATCATGTTATATAAATGTTAGGAAAAAGGGTGACCCTAAGAACAAGTTCATAAAATGAAAGAGTAACTGGTGAAGACGGAGAGAGAGGATAAGTGGGACTATAATCATATAGAGAAAAATAATCATATAGAGTAATTCTGCATGCATTACTCTATATAAGTAATGCATTACTCTATATAAGTAATGCATGCAGAGAAAAATAATCATATAGAGTAATTCTGCATGCATTACTCTATATAAGTAATACTTATACTCTATATAAGTAAAGCATGCAGAGTTATAAAAATGCATGCAGAATATATAAAAGAGAGGATAAGTGGGACTATAATCATATAGAGAAAAATAATCATATAGAGTAATTCTGCATGCATTCAGCATCTAGTCAGTTAATTGTAAGAAGGCCTTAAACTGTGGGGGAATTTGAGGTAAGAGCAATGCAGAGAAAAGCAGCAGCAACAGAGGAATTTCAGAGAAAGAAGAGCAAGGAGGAGATACCTTTAGCTTCAATGTCATAAAGTGATTTGGTCTTGTTTTCCTTAATATATTTGTGGAGTTTGGAGCCAGAGAGATAGTACAGGGGGTGGGCATTTGCCTTGCATGTGGCCAGTCAGGGTTCGATGCCTGCCAGGAGTAATTCCTCAGTGCAGAGGAATAACTCCTGAGCAATGTCAGATGTGACCCCCAAAATATAAATAAATAAATAAATGGATAACTTTACAGATCCTGGTTTGATATCAGGGTTTTTAACCCATTTTGATTTGACTTTTATGCTTGGTGTGAGAAAGGGTTCCACATGTGACCGATTGGTTTTCCGAACATTTATTGAAGAGGTTTTCCTTGCTCCACTTCATTCTATTTGATCCTTTGTTCAAGATTAACTGGCCATATAAGAAAGGACATAAATCATGCAACTTTCCCCCACTTGGATGGATCTAGAGAGTATCATACTGAGTGAAGTCAGGCAAAAGGAGAGGAACAGACACAAATAATCTTTCTCATGTGGGATATAAGAAACATAATAAGAACAGACAACTGGTTAAAAAAATGATGGTACATCTACACAATGGAATACTATACAGCTGTTAGAAATAATGAAGTCAGGAAATTCACTTATAAATGGATGGACACAAAGAGTATCATGCGGAGCGAAATAATCAGAAGAAGAGGGACAGACATGGGATGACTGCACTCATTTGTGTGATATGAAAAAACAGTATGAGATTAACACTGAAGGGCAGTAGAAACAAGGGCCAGGAGGATTGGCCCATGGCTGGAAGCTTGCCTCAAGGGCGGGGGGAGAGAGCAGTTGCGATAGAGAAGGGACCATGATGACAATGCTGGTTGGAAGGGATATCTTTGGATGGGAGAGGTGTGCTGAAAGTATGTAAAGAACCAAACATGATGTCCTTTCAGTATTTGTATTGCAAACCATAATGCCCTAAAGAGATGAGTGGAGAGAGAGAGAGAGAGAGAGAGAGAGAGAGAGAGAGAGAGAGAGAGAGAGAGAGAGAGAGAGAGAGAGAGAGAGAGAGAGAGCGAGAGAGAGAGAGAGAGAGAGAGAGAGAGAGACGGAGAGAGAGAGATGGAGAGACAGACAGAGACAGAGACAAACAGACTGAGAGACAGAGAGAGACAGCCTGCTATAGACGCTGCTGGGGGCAGTGGTGGGCGGTGGGTGGATACAGGGAGGTATTGGTGGTGGGAAATATATCCTGGTGTACTGCAGTGGGTGTTGGAACATCGTAGGACTGAAACCAGATCATAAAAGCTTTGTAACTGTATCTCATGGTGATTCAGTTGAAAAAAAAAAACCTAATAAGGGAGTAACAGATGGCCAAAGGCAGTACATCTGAGATTGATCTACAGAACTAAGCTTAGGAGGTGAGGGGACAGGATGAGAGGAGGGGGGTATGGATGAGGAGGGCTTGGGCCAGTTGTGGAGGGAAATGGACCCTCCAGCCTGGAGCTGTGTACTGGAGGGTGCAGAGACTCCAGGACACCTTCCTTGCTCCTGTCTCTGCCGCCGCCTGGGACGGCTGACTTGGGCAAGGATGCGATCCCCATCTTGGGAAGAATTTTTCTTTAAACTGCTTTTCTTCAGTCCCTTGCACCACAGATGGTCCCTTGAGTATTGCTGATGCAATCCCATCACTGGGAGAATGATTATTTTTGTAATTGTCCTTTTCTTTAATCCCCTGCAACGTATGTGGTCCCCTGAGTGATCAAACCATTAGCACAGTTGGATGTGGCCCAAACCTCCCCTCACCCAGTTTTTCTTTTTTTGTGAGAGAGCTGGCGTAGGGCTTAAGGTGCTTGCCTTGCATGCAGTTCTCCCTGGTCTGATCCCTGGCATCACAGGATTCCCCCAGAATTGTTTGGTGCATCCCTGGGTCTCCCCTTTCTACTGGCTCAGCACTGCCCCTAATCCCTGGCACTGAAGGGCCTGCCTGAGCAGCCCTAAATTTGGGGCTATTGCTTGAACTTCTGCCAAAAGGGACCCCTTTGACCTCCTTAGAACAGTTTGGGAGGGCTCTTCCCAAAATTGCCCTTCCTAAATTATTACTATTTTTTAAAAAAAATGTTATTTAAATGCAGTGTTATATAAGAATCACTTTACCTTGTTTCTCTTTGCTTCAGTTTTGCTCAGAGGAGAACTGTTCTTGACAATTCTCTTCCTTTTGTCAGTGAGGGGGTGGAGAGGTTCATCCCACAGATTTTTCTTTCACTTTTCATTCAATAAAAGCGTCCATTCTGGGGCTGGAGCGATAGCACAGTGGGTAGGGCGTTTGTCTTGCACGCAGCTGACCTGGGTTCAATTCCCAGCATCCCATATGGTCTCCTGAGCGCTGCCAGGAGTAATTCCTGAGTGCAGAGCCCGCAGTGACCCCTGTGCATCATCGGGTGTGACCCAAAAAGTAAAAAAAGTCAAAACAAAAAAAAGCCCCAAAACACCAAAAAGCGTCCATTCCGCTCACTTCGAACAAATCAGCTGTGCAGGGAGACGGTCTGCTACAGGGTCATCAGCACGTGGCATGAGATGTAGGGAGGGTGGAGGTACTGTAAGACCACAGGCAGATTGAGGTGTTTTGGGGTTGCCCCCAAACCGCAGCTTCTCAGACAAATGAACAAATGAGGAAAAGCTGACCAGAGATGTGCGTCAGTGGCCAAGCAAATGCCTTGAATGTCTGAAGCTCTGGATATATATTCTTGCCCCAAAGGGGAAGAATTGCACTGGTCTGTGGGGGTTCATGATCCATTGTTATCTTGGTCTCAGGCTTTAGGGCCCTGAGATAATTTTGCCCTCCCTTAACCCTTCCTGCCTGGTCTCCACTCCCCAGCCATTTTATGGATTGAATTTAGGGCCCAAGTCCCTTTTCACTCTCCTCCCTTCTTCTGCTCCCACATACGCTCCTGGGAAAGGAGGCAGAGAAGCCTCCACCTTTGGACACTTTTGGTTCTTGTGTTCATTTCACTGAGATTGCCATTTGAAGAGCATCTTCTGAATCATCCAGTTCACTGGCCTCATTTCCCAGCAGGGAGAGCCTGCCGCAGTTTCTTCCCCATAGAGCTGCACAGCAAGTCAGGAAGTAAAAGGGATGGTGGGAGGGAAGGTGCCCAGCATTTGATTTACTTGTGCTCTGTTCAATGTCACAGATCTGCGTGGTTTTCTGGCTGTGCTTACTTTTCTCTCCCATATTCTTTCAGGTATTTCCTAGTTAATCCCTGTAATTTAGAAAGTTAGGATTTATGCAGCTGTAAAATTGCATATACCCAGAGCTCAGGGGATAATTTCGGCACAGTCTATCTTTTTTTTTTCTTTTTGGGTCACACCTGGCAATGCACAGGGGTTACTCCTGGCTCTGCACTCAGGAATTACTCCTGGCGGTGCTCGGGGACCATATGGGATGCTGGGATTTGAACCCGGGTCAGCCTCATGCAAGGCAAACGCCCTACCCGCTGTGCTATCACTCCAGCCCCTGGCACAGTCTATTTTTTAAAGTGTATGTGACTGAGGAAAGTGAACACTGTGGAACTTTTATTTATTTATTTATTTGCTTTTTGGGTCACACCTAGCAATGCACAGGGATCACTCCTGGCTTTGCATTCAGGAATTACTCCTGGCGGTGCTCAGGGGACCATATGGGATGCTGGGAGTCAAACCTGGGCCGGCCGTGTGCAAGGCAAACGCCCTACCCGCTGTACTATCACTCCAGCCCCCACACGGTGAAACTTTTAAATAATTACTAAGCTTCTTGTTCTGTCTCTATGTGAAATCATTGTTTCTTTAAAAGTTTGGGTTAGGGTCTTTTAAAAACACTACTTTGTCTTCAGAAACAAATGAATGTTTTATTTTTATCAGAGCTGAATTTGCATTTGTTTTTATTTTGAATTTTAATTTGAAAAATTATAAAGTTATTCACAATAATTGATTACATTTAATATTTGAACACCAATCCCACCACCATTACAACCTTCCTACCACCATATTTTGAATGTTTCCATCCGGAACCCCAAACCCTGCCCCAAAAGCAGAACTGAAGTAATTTATTTTGTATTGCTTGTTATGAATAATCCACAAAAGAAAAACTATCCAAAAATGTTGTCTTAGAATAAAGTGTGTGAAGATTGTTGTATTTCACCCAGGAGCCGTTAAGCCCTTCTATAAGAGATTAGTAACATGTTGTTAAAGGTTGAGCCTTGTGTGCTTATATATATGTTTGTATAAATATATTTCCCCCTAAGATTGGTTACCTTCTACTTTAAACGCCATCACATGTGGTGTGCTACTCTTGGTATATCAGTGGTGTAAAGTGTGAGATGTTGCACTGTCGCAAATGCGGTGCACAGTCCAGGAATATATTCACTCGTGAGTGAGGTTCGTCTGAGCATGTGGAGAGTAGCCATGAGCATGGCGGTGATTGAGTTCTGGAGGTTTTCGGTCGCTGGAGCTTCATTGGGGCGGGAAGGGAATTCCACCTGCCACCCTCCAGGTTGCCCCGGATAAGACAGCCTGGCATAGGGTCTAGAGACATCTCTATAGCATCTAAATTTGCATTTGTTTAAAGTAAGCTTTTTTAATTTTTTTTATTGAATCACCATGTGGAAAGTTACAAAGCTTTCAGGTTTAAGTCTCAGTTATACAATGCTCGAACACCCATCCCTTCACCAGTGCACATATTCCACTACCAAGAATCACAGTATATCTTCCCCACCACCTCCCAAACCCCCCCGCCCCGCCTGTGTAACTGATAAATTTCACTTAAAGTAAACTATTTTTTAATTGGAACTTATATTTGTTGATGATTTGATGTCTCTGTCTTTTTCCCAAATGACTTAGATTTTAGTGTTCTGGTATTTCAGGTGTATGACTGTAAACTGATTGTACTGGTAAAAATTCCACCCCCCCCATTCTTTTTTTTTTTTTTTTCATTTGGGGCCACACCTGGCGGTGCAGGGGTTATTGGCTCTGCACTCAGGAGTTATTCCTGGTGGTGCTCAGGGGACTGTATGGGGTGCTGGAGATCTAACCCGGGTTGGCCACGTGCAAGGCTACAAAACTCCCACTGTTTTGTTGCACTGAGTCCGAGAATATTTTCCTTTTGATTCATCATTCTTCAGGATGCTTGAGAACGTCAAGAATAGTTCATACATTCCCGTCTGTTACCTCTTCACATCTCTTCACACCCTGAGTAGACCAGAGTGTTTATTTTGCAAAACATATCTCTAAGGAAACTATTGGTGTCATAACATTTATGTCTTATTTTCAGTCCCATTTCAGTTATAGTTTTAAAACACAAAGTGGCGGGTTTTGAAAATACTGGAAACTTAAGCTAGCTGATTTTTTCAGAATAAAAAAGTAATGACCTTCTTTTATTATTTGCAATATTTAGTTAAACCCATTCTATCTAGGACACTTTACAAACCAGAGATCTTACACATTGTTTAGGTTTACTGATGGCTGAGTCTGTGCATCTCTGTTTTGCTGCTGAGAAATTGATCGGAAATGTTGTAAGAGATGCCACCCAAGATTGAAGTTCTTACAGCTTAGTTTTTGCCTGGCTCTGTGGGGAAACAGGAATGGAGGTAGTTTCTTAGATCATATTATAAGTGAGGAGATTCCCTTTTAATTGTTTACATCACTCAGCATTTGAATTTGGTCCATGACTGAGAGGCCACATGGGAGAGCTATCATTTAAGGCAGAGGTTTGCACCACTGGCCCAGACAGGTGCTAGCTCCCAGCTGTGCAGAGCTGGAAAACCAGTGATTGAAGGGGCTGTATTTTTAGCAGGAATTAGAATTTGAAAAAGTTGTGTCGAGTCCTTCAAAATGGAAATTTATAGAGGAACTATATTCTTCAGCATTAGTTAGCTGTGTGTAAATTTCTGAACATTGTATAACAGAATATTTGGTCCGAATTTTAATTTGTTGATACATTCACCTTTGTTGAAGAAGAGGCCCTGAATTGCAGTATTCAGGCACACCCTGTTTGTTAGTTACCTGGTTACCGTGTGGAGACACCAAGTGGATCATCAGAATTTTTATGTGTTCTATCATGTCTTTGGAGAGCTTAAATTTACTTAAGACATAGATATCCTTTGCTCACATTGTAAAGTCAAAGACTTCCTGGCTCCACTGAATCAACCACACTCTTCTTTGTTTTCTGTTTTGGTGGCTGGAAGGAAATGTAAATTCCTAACCTGAGAACACAGTGATAAACTTTCAGGGAGTGTGGGGGAAAGCTCTGAATTCTTGACTCTTGCATACATACAGGGTAATTTTACATCTGTGGGCACAGATTAGGATTTTGGAACATTGACTTATAAAGGGTAATGGAAAGTACCTTTCCTTACAGTATATTGTACTATATATATTGTACAATAATTGTAGTATTTGGGCCTTAAAATCTAAAAGTAAAATTAAAGTCTTTATTTTAAAATGAGCCCTCTAATTTACATGAGTGTTCTGAAGCTTCAGTTTCATCGGACTCAGAGGATTTGTTGCAATGACTGTGCTTCATGCCAGGAGTTTCTTGTTCAGTAGGTTTTGTGGGTGCGACCTGAAAATTTCATTTCTACAAATTTTCATGAAATTGCATTTCTAAGCGTCTGGAGAGATAGTACAACACGTAGGGTGCTTGCCTTAAATGCAGCCGACCAGGGTGCAGTCCCTAAGCATCATAGTCTCTTGAGCCCGCCAGGAGTGACACCTGAGTGCAGAGTCATGAGTAACTTCTGAGTACTGTCAGGTGTGGCCCCAAAACAACTTAAAAAAAAAAGAAAAAGAACCTCTGTCACAGATAAGTGAAACTAGGGTTGCAGGGAGGTCCATAGTTTTCCAAGGCCATACAATTAGTAATTTTTAGGTCTTGTTTCAGGAAAACTAGGTTAAAAATATTGAATTTTTGGCAGGTTGGACAACAGTTTAACGAGGAAGTGAAAATTACATCTGCTGTGCCTGGCAGCAAATTATTTCTCTATTACCATTGTTTTCCTTTGCTGTGAGGGGGATTTAGATGAAGTCAGAGAAGACAGGCTGAGCACATCTGTAAATGGGAGTAATGCACAGTGAAAGATCAGGCAAGAAGGATCTCCAGTCTGATCCAAATGGCAAAATTTGACAGCAGATACTGTGACTGTTTTGCTCAGAGATGGAAAGACCCCATGCTAAATGGCAGAGTAGCAGTAATTCTTTATTTATTTAGCTTTTTGCTTTTTGGGTCATACCCAGCAATGCACAGGGTTCACTCCTGGATCTGCATTCAGAAATTACTCCTGGAGGTGCTTGGGGGACCATATGGGATGCCGGGGACCAAACTTGGGTTGGCCATGTGCAAGGCAAACACCCTACCCGCTGTGCTGTCGCTCCGGCCCCCAATAACAGTAATTCTTAATGCCAGGTGGGAGGTTTGCTGACTTCAGATTTGCAGTAGTGAAGCCCCTGAGTGCAGTCTCCTCTCTGAAACTGAGGGCTCAAGGTTCGCCCATGCTGCTCACTGGTATAGTGTAGCCAGGGTATTTTTTTTTTTTTAGTTTGCTACCATATATTCCATTTTTTTTTTACCATATATTTTAAAGGAAAATGACTGCATGGAGGCAGGAAAAAAAAGTGTTCATGAGTCTAAGACTAATGAGTTGAAGGAAGTCTGCTAAATAATCAGAGCTGCACAATGAGTGTGCACAGCTTTATCTAGAGTATGATCTTAACTGTTTGTAATTTTAATCTGCCTTTTTCCTCTCTTCCTTTCTTTGTTGGTGTTGAGCTTTTTTTTCTGTTCATTAACTTAGATAGCATTTCCCCCTGCTGTGCTGTAAGATAACTCCTTTAGTCTTAACTAATCAAAGTTTTCTACAAGTAAATGTATTACTTTTATTCCTAGAGATGGACAAGATAGTGTTAATTTAGAAAACAGTTTTTTTTCTACTCTTCATTCACTATAGCAAAGGAGGACAATTGAATAATTCCTCTTCCGACAGTGTAAGGTTTTAAATCTGAACTCTTGGATAAGGTTTTACAAAATACTTAGAGCCACAGCCATTTTTTGGTATGGCCAATGATCTAAGAAATGTGCTTAATGTATTTGAAGAATTGAAAAAGTAGATCAAAAGAAGAAGAATATCTTGAGACAACTAAAAATAACATGAAATTCAAAACTCAGTCTCCATAACTAAGCTGCAATCATTCAGTTATATTGTCAGTCAACATGACCCGTAAAGCCACAAATATTTAGTATCTGGCTCTTTATTGTAAAAGCGTTCAACTTTTGGCATAGGGTAAACTTTGTATGTATTTAGAATAATTTTATGTATATATTGACTTACATGGTGTGGAGCCCCCTCTTTGTGTTTTTTCCTTAAACATATTAAAGCTTCCCTTTTCTATATGTAATTTCAACTCTGGCTATATGAATGTAATTTTGTATGTAATTTTTGAATCACCAATGCATTGGATTTCTCAATGATCTTCACTCTTTGTTGAGAAACATGATATTTGAAAAGCCCTGGTCAGTATAGTATTGCTTTATTAACCAGGCAGAATTCTTTATTAACTAGAATTCTGCCTGGTTAATAAAGCAATAGCTAAGTTGTATTTGTCATGGCTAAGTTGTATTTGTCATAGTCTTCTAGCACGAAAGAGCCTGGCAAGCTCCCCGTGGCGTATTTGATATGCCAAATACAGTAACAGTAACAGGTCTCATTCTCCTGAACCTGAAAAGAGCCTCCAATTGTTGGGAAAGATGAGTAAGAAGAGGCTGCTGAAATCTCAGGGCTGGGATGAATGGAGAAGTTACTGGCGCCTGCTCGAGTAAATTGATAAACAGCAAGATGACAGTGATGCAGTGATACAGTGATAGTCTTCTAAGTGAAGATGTGGCCATGAATCATGTATTGTAACTGTCACTGCTAATAATTTGGTAAGCAATGCTGATATGACGATATAAAGCTGAGCAAGTGATTCTTTCACAGCTCAGTAGACAAGATATATTTTCTAATGAGATCATTTGATAGACCTTGAATGGTTTCATTTGCCTTTTTTACTTAGTGTTATATCTCTCCCCCACCTTTTTGGGTGGGGGCATGGTGGAGGTACACCGGTGATGCTCAGGGCTTACTCCTGGCATTATACTCATTCCTGCTGTGTTCAGGGGACCATATAGGGTACCAGGGATCAAACCTAGGTTGGCCGGTGCAAGGCAAATGCCCTACCCTCTGTACTATTGCTCCGGTCCTTTTCTCTCTCCTTTTTGTTTTAAAGGTTTTATAGTGTTTTGCATTGTCAGATAATCCAGCTTTATTAGTATTATGATCAGACCTTTTGTTACCTTGGCAATTCTTTTCAACAAGTAAATTATTTTCAATGTATGTTGTTTGTAATGGCCATGTTAGAAATCTTGCATCTCATTGCTGTTTGTGCTGTAGTTGACAATCAAAATCCCATGGGGGGGTGATTAAATATTTTATGAATCGTTTGACATAACATACACACCCTGAAATTCAACTTGACAAAAATAGAGTGTGACTGAATGATTTTGGGGAGGCAGATGAAATGGGCTCTTCTCATGGTAAGGGGCCTCTCCAGATATAAAGCACGTGCTCCCACTTTTACCTATCTTTTGGAGTCATAATTAGTAACTCATTACAGTTAGGCAGCCATCACCATAGTTTAATTTTAAAACATTTTATCACCTTGAAAAAGAACCTTGTACTCATTTAGCAACACTTATTTAGCAACTGTATGGTGGAATGTGATGCCATATGCTACCTTTGATGGCTGCCAGGATGGCTCTGGGAGGAGCAGATCCCTTGTTAAGGCAGTGACTTGATGGAATTCAGGAATCTATTTTCCGAGTTTCTCTTCCCACTCACTTCCATATACAGTAACTGGACCTTCACTCAGGGGTGCATAGCCAGAGCATGGCTAAATTGTAGGCAAAATGTGGTGACTAATCTTTCATTTATTAAACAAACTTTTAAGTATCTACAATATGGAAAGTAGTGTGTGCAAAGCTTGAGAATTTGCAGTTAGCACCTAGGAGAGGTTCCTTTGCTTTTAAGGAATTAAGATTTAGATATAATACATAAGCCTGCTCTGTAAGAAAAATAATGATTGATATCCTGGGCTGGAACGATAGCACAGTGGGTAGGACGTTTGCCTTGCACACGGCCGACCCGTGTTTGATTCCTCTGCCTCTCTCGGAGAGCCCGGCAAGCTACCAAGAGTATCTCTCCCGCACGGCACAACCTGGTAAGCTACCCGTGGCGTATTGGATGTGCCAAAAACAGTAACAACAAGTCTCACAATGGAGATGTTACTGGTGCCTGCTCGAGCAAATCGATGAGCAGTGGAATGACAGTTACAGTGATAGCCTGGTGTAAGCCATGATATAAAAGTGTACAGAAGAGAATGTCTGAATAGCCTAGGTGACATAAGTGCTAGACTTTAAGGAAAAAAGTTCAAAAGAAATGGGAGCAAAATTGCAATTCAGATAGAAGAAATATCTTGACTTCAAGCAGAGAAATATGACAGTGGTGGTTTTGAGGATGTGATTTCAACTATCCAACCAAAACTGGACATGAAACTCTGCTATTAGGTGCTGAGAACTACTTACTAATCAGTGTACTATTCATGGGTCCCATGTGATTCACCTTTGGAAATGGGGATTCTTTTACAGTGGGTGTTAAGTGGCTACAGTCTACTCTTGTTGAAACTTGTCAACATAGGGTGCACAGAACAGGCGCTATAGAGAAAATTACTTAGATTTTAGACTTTGCTATAGGTTATAAGTGCAGCATCTCTTTTGTGACTCGGGATATGAACAAATGGGAGGATCAGCTATGTGGTATACATCATCCACAGATGTTTTGGATAGAGTGGAATCTGGAAATGGGGTAAATTATAGGGCTTTTTGGAAATGGTTGCTAGTAGTAAACTACTTCTCTGAAGAAACGACATCTCGGACAGTTCTAAATTTCTTCAAGGCAGTATAATTCTGTTGCAGAGACTAATGTTGGTAAAAACATACATAGTATGTCAATGTTTTTGTTAATTGATGAATACTTGCAATTCCATCCACATGTACCAGTTTCCCAGCTATGTTTCCTGTGGTTTTATTTTGGAAAATATAGATCATGGCACTTTGGTTTTAAGGAAACATTTTGAGCAGGAAAGAGGTGTTGAGTGTGGCTTTTAGCAGGGGCAGTGGAATTCCATCATCTGTGGGTGTCTTTAAAAATAGTGGCAGTGTTCATCTCTCTGTGACAGTTGTCTGCTCATAATCCTGGTTTAATGAAGAGGATTTAATCTGTTGTTTATATGTAAGAATTTGAGGAAATGGGCTTGTATTTAAAAGAAGAGTAGGCTAGTTTGTCTCAGAGGGTATCCAAATATTATTAAGGTTTTAAGACTATATAACAGGCTTACAGACCCCCATATATTTTCTAGTTCTTGAGGTTTAAAATGATGAGGTGCCCATAAGCTTTTTTGGTAGTCTGTTGCCTTGGTAAATAATACTCTGAGAGGAACCTCAGGAAGTGGATATGGCGGTGAGGCCTGAAGATAGCCACACTGGCCAGCTCCAGCTCCAACCCCCACCCCCATGGGTGGATTTTTCACTTGTCTGCAGATTCCTAATTTAATGAGAACCTTGTTTACCTCACACCCTTTCCTTCAGTGGCTCCTAGCTGAGAACTGGCAGAACCATGCCAGCCATCTTTCAAGAAGCAAGTGAAGTTAATTTTTTAAAGCTTAGTTTGCTTTTTAATTTTGAGTGTGAATGTGTGTGTGTGTGTGGGGGGGGGAAGGTGCACGTGCTCGAGCATACACACACACACACACACACACACACACATGCAGACATGCACCTGTGTTCTCACACATTGAAATTATAGTGATATTTTTTCTATAAATACCTGTGTTTTGAAATGTAAGCTAAAAAGTGCCCAAAGCAGAGAGAACACTTCTTATTTGGGGCAAGTATATGCTTAATTGGTGAATCATACTAGAGCAGGTCAGGCATGGACAAGCTATAGTGCATTTGACAAAAGCTCCAAGGATGAGTCATACAACGTAGATGTATTCAGCATACAATTGCCACAGCGAGTTTTTGAGTCAGAGTTAAAGCAAAGTCATTGAAATTTTTATCACTTCTCTTATATCAGTTATATATTGATTGTTATACTGGTGCCCGCTTGAGCAAGTCGGTGAGCAACAGGATGACAGTGACAGTGATACCTTATATCAATTATACCTTATATCAATTACATATTTTAGGACTTGGCCCAAAATAACTAAGTACTTCGGTAGAATAAGAATATTTTCCTTCCAGCCGGGTTGGAGACGTAGTCTAGTGAGTATAGTATAGTATACAATAGCTTGCCTTTTGTGCAGCTGATCAAGTTCTATCCTCCTCATCCCCCTTTTTTTGTAAATTAAGTTAATTTTTTAAAAAAATTTTGTCTCTTTTCTGAACTCTCCTTTCCCTATATTTGCCAGCTCCCCCAGAGTCCATGCCTTGACTTGGCAGTCACCCTGCTTACCAATACTAAATCTTAGTGAGAATGAAGCTAAAAGTTTCTTTGGAATCATTCACAACTAGGTGTTAATAAGAAAAGCAGGGGCTAGAGCAATAACAAGCAGGTAGGGCATTTGCCTTGCACATGGCCGACCTTGGTTCAATCCCCAGCATCCCATATGGTCCCCTGAGCACTTCCAGGAGTAATTTCTGAGTGCAGAGCCAGGAATAACCCCTGTGCATTGTTGGTGTGACCCCCCCCCCAAAAAAAAAGCAAAAGAAAAAAAAAGAAAAGCAGTCTGATAAAATGACTTAGTAATAAAGAGCAGATTCACTCCAGCGGCTGTCTTTATTTTCACATGGGAATGGAATGTATTTTCCTGAATATATCACCAATTCATGGTGACTAACCTGAACCAGATTTATGACATTGATATGACCATGCCATAGAGTTGCTATTATTGGAGTTTTGTGAGGAAATAGATTTGAAATATATTCAAAATATGAACTAGTTGTAAATTTTGGTCATTATTATGACATAAAATTTTAGTATTCTTTAAAATTGATTAAAAAATGTGTGTAACTGTTTAAAATCTTTATATACAGAATTTGAAAATGCAATAAAATTTCTTGAGAATGTTGGTGATAAAAGACAGGACTTTGGTTTTATTATTAAGACTGTTCTTATGAAATAACCATATATCAATTGCATATTTTAGGACTTGGCCCAAAATAACTAGGTACTTAGATAGGATAAGAATATTTTGCTTACATCAGGGCTGGAGACATAGTATAGTGAGTAGGCATACAATAACTTGTCTTGTGTGCAGCTGATCAAGTTCTATCCCTCTCATCCCTCCTTTTTAAAATTAAATTAAATTTTTATTTTTATTTGTTTATTTAGCTATTTTTGGGTCACACCTAGCGATGCACAGGGGTTATTTCTGGCTCTGCACTTAGGAATTACTCCTGGCGGTGCTCAGGGGACCATATGGAATGATGGGAATCGAACTCAGGTTGGCCGAGTGCAAGGCAAATGCCCTACCCACTGTGCTATCACTCCAGCCCCTAAATTTAATTTTTTTAAATTTTATTTTTTAAGGTAGTTCACAATATTTGATTATATTTAATATTCAAACACCATCCCCATCACCATTACACCTTCCCACCACCATATTTTGGATATTTCTATCCCAAACCCCAACCCCTGCCCCAAAACAGAACCCAAACAATTTATTTTGTATTGTTTGTTATTAATAACCTGCTGAAAATGCTCCCAAAAAGTTTCCTTAGAGGAAAGTGTGTGAAGATTGTTATATTTCACCAAGGGGCCATTAAGCTCCTTCTGTAAGAGATTACTAGCATGTTGTTAAAGGTTGAGCTTTGTGTGCTTGATATATGTATGTATACATATACATATATTTTATATATATATATATTTGTAAAAATATATTCCCTCTAAATTCCCTGCCATAGTGGCAGGGTGGGGTGGGGGGAGACGGGTCTGGGGAGGCGGGGAGGGATGTTGGGTTTACGGGTGGTGGAGAATGGGCACTGGTGAAGGGATGGGTTATTGAACTTTGTATGGGGGAAGCATGAGCACAAAAATGTATGGATCTGTAACTGTACCCTCACGATGACTCTCTAATTAAAAATAAACTAATAAAAAAAATATTCCCTCTAAGATTGGTTGCCTTCTACTTTAAACCCCATCAAATGTGCCTCCTTGTCCCTTTTGGTCCCCCAAACACCACCAGAAATATTTCCTGACCATGGAGCTTGGAGTAACCCCAGAGCATCAACAGGAGTGTCCTGAAAAGCAATAGCGGGGAAAAAAGAAAAGAAGAAGAAATATACCACATACAATATTTGTTTTCTTATTAAATTAAATTAAATTTCTTATTAAATTAAATTTCTTATTAAATTAACTAATTTGTTAGTTGCTACAATGGACTGGAGTGATAGCACAGCGGGTAGGGCCTTTGCTTTGCATGTGGCCGACCCGGTTTGATTCCTCCATCTCTCTCAGAGAGCCAGTAAGCTACCGACAGTATCTCGCCCACAAGGCAGAGCCTGGCAAGCTACCCGTGGAGTATTCAATATGCCAAAAACAGTAACAAGTCTCACAATGGAGACGTTACTAGTGCCCACTCAAACAAATCGATGAACAACGGGACGACAGTGCTACAGTTGCTACAGTAATATTTAGGTTTAAATTTATTTTAAATCCCTAAATTATTATTCGTTGAAAGTGTTGTCATTAGCACTCATACTCCGCTAGCCATTTCTTTCTATTGCCCACTTTGTGAGAAGGGGTAGAAACGGTACCTTAAGTTTATCACGATCATTTTCCATGATCTATAAAAATTCAATTTTATTTTTATAAAATTGTTCACAATAGATTACCTTCAATATTTCACCACCAATCCCACCACCTTTACACCTTTCCATCACTATTACTTCGAATTTTCCCACCACCACTTAAATCTCTCCACAGATAGATGCTAAATAATTTATTTTGTATTGCTTGTTATTCGTAGTATGAAATGTTCTGCGGCTACTGTAATCCTAAAATTTTAAATAATAGGGGTCCAGAGACATCTGTACAGTGTGCTGCTCTCTTTCAAGATTCATTTGTGAGTCTCTGGATCATGCCATGATCTTTTGAAGTAATAAAGTATTTAAAGAAATATTTATGTCAGTAACAAGGTCGAAGGAGCCCCGAGGAGTTTGTAAACGGTGAGATCTTGATGTTAAACACCCTTAAGTTTTACCCTTAGCAGCAGAATATGAGGCATATTTATTCTTACCTGAAGTACTGTCTGCCTCTATTCCGTTTTTATAACCAACTGGAATAGATGTTGTTAATATCTTTATAAATTAATACAAATTTCTTTGACATTGTGGAATAAGATTGTTAATATCTGTAGTGAAAATTAGCTCAAGAAGATGCAAAAAGATTATGTGTAGGGTGAGCAGTTTCTGAACTAGTTTTTCTCCTTGAGTCACCTTGTTTATAATTATACAGCACTACAACACCAATATCTAGAGAACCTCCAGGCAATAAAAGATTTGTGGACAGAGCGCAAAGACCCGGCAAATAGATTTTGTCTATCTTATTACTGACAGAGAGGGGAGCTCAGAGGAAAGTTCAGGCTTAAATCAAAAGTGAACCAAACCAGAACCACTCTAAACTTAAAACAGATTGCTACAGATCAAAGTTCTGTGAGTTATATGCTTTAATATTTTGGCTTTATTTTGTTTTGTGACCACACCTGGTGGTGCTCACGGCTTACTCAAGTGTCTTGAGAGACACTTGTAGTGTGGGGGATTGGACAGCAGTCAGCTTACATTCATGGCACCTTAACACCTGTACCATCTACCCTGCCCCATGCTTTAAAATTATAAGTAGAAACAACCATTTAAGTTGTTTTCTGTGGTTCTGAAAAAATTGTGCAGAAGAGACAACATGTAGGTAAAACTACGACTGAAATGCCCCCAAATCTTGTATCACTTGTCATCCTGTTAATCTTCGATTTGCTCGAGTGGGCACCAGTAATGTCTCCATTTGTCCCTGTCGTGTGCAAGTGTAGCCCAGTGGTATCTGCTTGCTCCAGGAACATGAAGATCCTCAAACCATTCGTTCAGGGTTTTGACAACAATGGGTCTCATTCGCCTGACACTGAAAGAGCCCCCAAATCTTATTTATTAATATTGCAAACACCATTATTTAAGTACCCACACTTCCACCTCTGTGTAAGTGGGAAGATTAAACCTATGAAAGACTCATCTATGATGAAAGATTTGATTTGGGGGAGGGGGAGCCATACCCAGCAGTGCTCTGAGACAATTCTTGATTCAGTACTCAGGAATAAGTCCTGGGAGTGCTCAGGGGATCATATATGGTGATGGGGATTTAAACCAGGGTCTGAAGCCACAGTGCATAGAAGGCAAGTATCTTTCTTTTTGTTCTCTCTCTTGCCTGCACGGCACAGCCCAGCAAGCTCCCAGTGGCCTATTCGATATGCCAAAAACAGTAACTATAAGTCTCACAATGGAGACATTACTGGTGCCCGCTCGAGCAAAATCGATGAGCAACGGGACGACAGTGTGACAGTGACAGTGACAGTTCTCGCTCTCAGGCTCCATGATTTAGATGTTTTTTTTTTTTTCCTTTTTTTAAATGGTGCCTGGAATCAAACCCAGGGCCCCACAAATGAAAGGCAAATGCTTTATTGCTGAGACACATACATTTTGTCCTTTGTTTTTTTAAAATTTATTGTAGGTTGTCAACATGAAAATTTAAATAAGGCGTCTTCTTTTTCAAAGAACTAATCAAGGGCTGGAGAGAGAATACGGGATTAAGACTCTTGCCTTCCACGCAGCTGCTTCCACTTTGATACCCAGCACCACATATGGTTCCCCGAGCAACACCAGGAGTCATGTCTGAGCTCAGAGCCACGGGTAGCTGCTTAAGCACTGCCAGGTGTGGCATCAAATTAAGAAAAAAAAATTTGATACGAAGTAGATGAATTATTTGTACCATTTAGGACCAGCATTATTTAGAGCTAATATTAGGGTTTAAGATGGTTTATCTTGGGCTGGAGCAATAGCACAAGAGGTAGGGCGTTTGCCTTACACTCGGCTGACCCGGGTTTGATTCCTCTGCCCCTCTTAGAGAGCCCGGTAAGCTACCAAGAGTATCTCACCTGCACGGCAGAGCCTGGCAAGCTACTGGTGGCATATTCAACATGCCAAAAACAGTAACAAACAAGTCTCACGATGGAGACGTTACTGGTGCCTGCTCGAGCAAATTGATGAGCAACGGGATGACAGTGACAGTGAAGATGGTTTATCTTATAGTTTTAAAAAACAGTGAAAATGAGATGTATGGCTTTAATGGTGGTCCATTGTATCCAAGAACAAATATTTTCACTTCTATAATTAAATATGGGCATTACTCTATTCTGCTCTTCTACAACAATTTAGAATTTGGTCAAATATAAGCTGTAATTTGAGCTTATTAAATAATAAGAAATCACTCTTCCAAATGTAATAATCAAATGAAACAATATAATAAATAATAGTAATAATCATCAAATGACACAGATATAATAAAACAGTTAAAGTAAGTCAACTACCTAAGAGAATATTGTTTTTAAGTATTTCAGTATACTATGTTTATTTTGGGTGTTTTTTTTTGGGGGGAGTTCACACCTGGTAGTACATAGGGCTTAATTCCTGGCTCTGCATCAGACCTTGAGTGGTGGTGCTTAGTGGATCACATGTGGTACTAGGGATCAAACCCAAATTGCATGCAAACAAGTGGCCTTTTCTGTTGTACTATCTCTCATACCCCTTTGTGTATTTTAAAAGCATCAGTTTACTTAAAAAAAAAAATCTTTACTGACATATTGTAATTTACAGTATGGTTAATGGTTCGTTTCATGCATACCTCATTTCAGTACCACACCCACCTGGGGTACACACGTCCTTCCACCAGGGTCCCCAATGCTCTTCCCATTCCACACCCCACACCAGGCTACGTTCTGTGGACCCACTCTCCGGTTCTTTTGTTTTTGGCCACTTGTTTCTTCCTTATTATGCATCTTAAGGTCCTACAGATGAAAGAGATCATCTTGTGTCTCTCCCTTTCATTCCGACTGGCTTCACTCAGCATGATTTCTTCTAGTGCCATCCATGTCATAAAAAATTGCACAGTTTGCTCCTTTCTTTGAAGCAGTTTCATAGTATTCTATGGTGTGTGTATATACCACAACCTCTGGATTCATCTGTACTTGAACAATTGGGTTGTTTCCATATTTTGGCTATTGTACTAAGCCCCACAATGAACATAAGTGTGTATATGTTATTTTGAATGAATGTTTTCATGATTTGGGGGATAGATACCAAGAAGAGCTATTGCTGGGCCATGTGGGAGTTCTGTTCCTTTTTTTTTCTTTTTTAAAAATCTCCGTTTAAAGCATCACTTTTTAATTTAATTTGATTTAATTTTTATTAGTGAATCACCATGAGGTACAGTTACAGACTTACAAACTTTCGTGCTTGCGTGATGCAATGATTGAGTGCCCATCTCTCCACCAGTGCCCATTCTCCACCACCAATGGTCCCAGCATCCCTCCCACCATCCCCACCCCATCCTCCCCACCCCACCCCGCCTCTGTGGCAGGGCGTTCTCTTTTACTCTCTCTCTCTCTCTCTCTCTCTCCTTTTGGGTGTTGTGGTTTGCACTAGAGGTATTAAGTGGCCATCATATTCAGTCTATAGTCTACTTTCAGCATAAAGCATCACTTTTTTTATTTGGTCATGTAATGATAGATAATCTCTGAAGTAGGATTTCTGAAGAAGGATCTGTTTTTCACTAAAGCCGATGGCCCTCTTTTCTTCCCCCAGTTAGTAGAAGCCAATGAAGGAAGGAAACTATTTTGGATAAGCCTTCTTTAATTATTTATATTCTTTTCTAAACATAGCCTGTCATTTTCCGGAATTCTGCATCCTTTAGATGTCAGTGTCTTTGAGAGGACTGTGATCCTTCATGTGGCTAATGTTTTGTTCCCTGCTGCTATGCCTGGAATGCTTTTTGCCCAAGGTTTGTTGAATGTCCTTTCCAGTTTGCTTGTTTATGGGGTCCGGGTGCACCAGGCTATGCTCAGGGCTTTCTCCTCGCTCTGTGATCAGGAATCACTGGTGGTGCTTGGGGGACCATATATATGGCCGTCTAACTGGGGTCTGCTCAATGCAAAATGAGAGTCTTAACCCCCACAGGAATTCTCTGACTCAGTTTGCTCCCTGCTCCTCACCCCTTAAGGGGCGTTTCTTCAATGACTGTGTACAGTGTGGCCTTGGGCGGCTTTATGTATGATATGGGTTACTCGAGATTATAATTCACAAAGAGGTTTCTGTGTTGGTCAGATATTCTGCTGAGAAGCCTTTGCCTGTGGAAGTCTGAACATCTTTTAGTGGCCTGTGCATGAAGCACCTGGCCTCCGTGCTTGCCTTTCCTACCTTATCTTCCACCTCCCCACCCACTGTTTTCATGGGCTGTGTTTCTTCCTGGGAGTTCACTGGATGGTTTCATGCATCCCTGTACATCCCCCCTTTGTTCTTGTTCTTTCTCCACCTGGAAAATTTCTGCTTTCTTTACTGACTTAGAGGACTGCTTAAAATCTGGACTTCCTAGGTCTCATCAGAACTCCCGGAGTCTAGTCACTTCATGCTGATGTTTTCTCTCTTTCACCGAGACCACCTGCTTCATTTCTCTTCTCTTAGAAGTTCAGTGGTACCCTAACAATGGATGCTCAATAAAAGCAGCACCTGGTAGTAATGTATTTTACTGTGGGGAGAATTTTTTTGGGTGGTGAAGTTTGTCTAGATTAAATATCAGTCACTACAAAATTGGGGCTGGAGCCATAGCATGGTGGGTAGGGTGTTTGCCTTGCAAGCGGCCGACCCGGGTTCGATTCCTCCGCCCCTCTCAGAGAGCCTGGCAGGCTACCAAGAGTATCTCGCCCGAAGAGCAGAGCTTGACAAGCTACCTGTGGCGTATTTGATATGCCAGAAACAGTAACAACAAGTCTCCACAATGGAGGCGTTACTGGTGCCCGCTCGAGTAAATCGATGAGCAATGGGATGACAGCGATACAGTGATACATTACAAATTACAAACTTTTGCACCATCCACGCCAAGCGTGTCACCATTATGCCCAAGGACATCCAGCTGGCGTGCATCCGCGGAGAGAGGGCATAAAGTTTACGATGCTAAAATCTCAGGGCTGGACAAATGGAGACACTACTGGCGCCTGCTCAAGTAAATCAAAGATTAATGTGAAGATAGTGCTACAGTGCTACAAAATCAGTCTTCTGAAAAATGAATTCGTTATGTTTTGTGGCTGTGCTCAGAGCTTACTCCTGATTTTGTGCTCAGGGATCACTCCTGAACTTGGGAGATCATTTGCTGTCCGGTGCATCTAACTGGTAGTGGCTGCATGCCTTCCTTCCTGTACTATTCCTCTGGCTGCGAGAAAAGCAGTTTTATATGTTTCCTAAGCAGTGTGTGATCCTCTTCTTAGTTGAATTTTGTTTAACATACACAGAGTAAAATAAAGCGCACACAAAGGCCAGTACTACTGGTTAGTTACTCCATTTGGAGGAGACAGACGTGGCTTAATCTAGTCTTTTTCCTCTTGAAAAGGCAACTGCAGCATTGCCTTGTGTCATGACCACAGCACCTCCTTTAGAATCTCCCTCTCCCTTCACCCCTGTTTTCTTTAGGGTACTGTCTTAAGCAAAAGATGAGTGCCCTCTAGGGGTAAGCTGTAGTTGCAGTCGTACGCCCACATTAAAAAACACGGCAAAGTTCTGGCAAGTACAGAAAGGATGCTTCATCCTTATTATGTAATACAAGTTATATAATTTAATCCCAGAGTATCTGTAAGTGCTTTCACTTCGCCCATCAGTTCCTCTAGCACTGCTTATTCAGACAGCTCTTTTGTCCCACAGGGTCAAAAATACCCAAAATGAGAAGAAAGAGTGTTTTATTAAAAATTGAAGAAGATGGAAGGTGGAGGCTGTTGGCCTTTAGTCAGTCATCTGTGATGGAAAGCCACAGGCCAAATACTGTGACTCAGATTTCAGACCAGACAGAGAGATTTTAAGTGTCTGCCTAACTATTCCATCTTTCCCTTTCCCTACATTGATCATGTTTTCAGATGTTTCCCTGGAGCCCAGATCCTTTTCCCTGCCTCAGTTTATCTGTTAGCATTTCTTCCCTATATTACTAAATTAAATTTTTTAATTAATGTTCACTTTTGTCTTGGTCTCACTTAGTGAATAAAATGAGCCAATCCTTATCAAGCATTCATCAGAGGGTCAGGTGCCTCGCAATAATACACTGTGTATGCATCACTTTTTATAGTGGTGGTGTTTTTCTTTTTTTTTTTTTAAATTTTTTATTGAGTCACCATGTGGAAAGTTACAAAGTTTTCATGTTTAAATCTCAGTTATACAATGCTCGAATACCCATCCCTTCACCAGTGCTCATATTAGTGGTGGTGTTTTTCATAGCACAATAGCACTGTAGCACTGTCCTCCTGTTGTTAATCGATTTGCTCAACGGGGCACCAGTAATGTCTTCATTGTGATACTTTTTGTTATTGTTATTGGCATATCGAATACACCACAGGTAGCTTGCCAGGCTCTGCCCTGTGGGTGGGATACTCTCAGTAACTTGCTGGGCTTTCAGAGAGGGACGGAGGAATAGAACCCGGGTTGACTATGTGCAAGGGAAACGCCCTACCTGCTGTGCTATCGTTCCAGCTCTTTCATAGCACTGTAGCATTGTTGTCTTGGTGTTCATCGATTTGCTCAAGTGGGCACCAGTAACATCTCTATTGTGAGACTTGTTACTGTTTTTGGATATCGAATACGTCACGGGTAGTTTGTCAGGCTCTGCCATGTGGGCAGGATACATAGCATAATACTGAAAATAATGCTATTCTTAAACATCATTTATTTATTTATTTTAAATTTTTTTAATTTTATAAGGTAGTTCACAATATTTGATGACATTTAATATTCAAACACCAATCCCACTACCATTACACCTTCTCACCACCATATTTGGGATGTTTCCATGCCAAGCCCCAATCCCTGTCCTAAAGCACAACCGAAATAATATATTTTGTATTGTTTGTTATGAAAAACAACTGAAAATGCTATAAAATGGTGTCCATAGAGGAAACAGTGTGAAGATTGTTCTATTTTAGCAGGGGACATTAAGACATTCTTAGGATATCACTAACATGTTGTTAAAGGTTGAGTGGAAACATCATTTTTTTTTGTATACAGAACATTCTAAACCCTCAGAATTTGTTTATCTGAGGTAGGAAAAATAGGAAGAATCACCAAATAAACAATTTCTAAGGACTTTTTCAAACATTACAGAAGTGAAATTTTGAACCTTTCTATTTCCTCAAATTGTTAAACAATGAAGTTACCAGGCTTATGCTTTTTATTTTATGATTTTTGCTGACACACTGATCCTAAAATCCTCAATAGTTTTATTTTCTGATCACAGAATTTTCTTCTTCAGTTTGAAATAGAAGCATTCTACTTTTTAGATTTTACTTTACAAATAAGAAATTGAGGCTTGAAAATTTAAGTGGGCAGTATTACTTCACTGAGACCTATGGCAGAAGCAAGACAGAAATGCAGATCTCTTGTCATATGCTTTCTCAGCTTATGCATGGAATATTATTATTATCATTATTATTAATATATTTTTTCCCATATGCTTTCTCTTTTTCTAAGTTATTTTGCTCTAGAATGATAATAATATTCTCTTTCTCTAGTCATTCCCAGTTTAATTTTTCTTTACTGGAGTGTAAATCTGATGGTGGAAAATGACATCTGGTTTTGGAATATTTTTCTCATGTGAAAGGTTTAAGTTCAGTTTGGCAAAGCAAATTGTGAAATTGCCTTCCTATGAAATAAGTGTTCAGAATCACACCCCATCTTTAGCCACCCTGCAGTGAGACAGACATAGGAAGTGGGATATGTAGTGAAACTGTGGCTCTGGCAGGATGTGGGTGGCCGGACCAGAGAGCATGGGATTAATTCTGAGCGCTGTGTGTTAGTTACTTGGCATAAGAAAGCCCATTCTGGCCCGGTGCTTCCACTGTTCCTTCTGTATGCTGGGGCTGTTAGAGCTGCATACTACAGTCATTTATTTTGAAGAGATTAAGCAACGGATAAGGTCAGGAACTGCAAAATACTGTTTTTTGGGCCAGGGAATTAGTTCAAAGAGCGAGAGCTGGAAGTAGCTTCTGAGCATGTCCAGGATAGCCTCAAAACTGATTTTGTATTTTTGTTTACATGTAATCTCTTGCATTCCTGTTTTGATTCTTTTATAGTTATTCGGCTCTTTGGCCACACTGGAGATATCCAGAGAAGTGCATACACAGAGATCCATTGATGTGCATGAATTTAAAACTGTTTTAAAGGAAGCCTTTAGCTTTATAAATTGAAGCTTTTGGATTAAAATGGTTCTAAATGGGGCTTGAGAGATAGTAAAGCAGGGAGAATGCTTACTCTGCACACAGCCAACCCAGGTTAGATCCCTGGCACTGAGTGGGTCCCCGAGCCATCCCAGGAATGATCCCTGAGCACTGAGCTAGGAGTAGGCTCTGAGTACTGAGCTGTACAGAGTGCACACCCCACTCATGCGAAAGGTTTAAGTTCAATTGGCAAAGTACTAAGCAATACTTCAAAGGGCTTTGAAACATGATTGAAAAGTTAAACATGCATATTTATTTCATTACATTTCTTTTCTGTATGCATTCACACACCACACACATACACATAGATATGTCGTAGAATGTGGAAAGATTCTGAAAAGATTTGTGAAAACTAGTTTATCTCTGAAAATTCTTGAGATTACCACTACTATTCTGTTACTCTTGTGGAAGGAATAGTGTTTGCATTTCATTTGAATTGCTTATTAAATTAAAAAATAAAGATTATCTAAAATGTTATGGTAAGCTGTCATTTTAGGGAAATAAAAGGTTACTTGCGGAAGGAAAAGGATGGTTGGACTATACTTGGTGGTGCTCAGGATCCACTCTCAGCTCTGTACATGGCCAGGATGGCCTCAAAACGGATTCTGTATTTTGTTTATGCAATACAAAACGGTCCCTTCTTGAATGCTGGGTGGGCCAAACATCATCACCTGTCATGATGCACACAAGGCAAGCACCTTAACCCTTATACTGTTTTTCTGGCTTGAAATGATCTGCTTTAAATTTTACTATACTCTTGTAAACTTACCTTGTGACACAAAGAATTCATCTGTTACATCTTGGGATTTAAGCAGTCAGAATAAAATACCTGTGAAAATGGGAACATTTGTTGAAAAATAATCTGACATCCTTTAATATTTCTTCTGGCCATTTGTTCACTTTGTAGATCCTATTGACATTAATAGGTACTTGTCACTATCGAACGTGCTAGTAGTTGCTAGTAGTTAATAGTGCCTAGATGGATATTTGAATGTTGAAAGGTCTGTGGCTTAGCTAGAGAGACCCCAAACACGAGTCACAGAGGAGTTGGTGAGTATGATATGAATCAGCTTTATTATTTTTTTAACCCCTTCCCTTTTCTTTTTGTCGTATTGCTGCTGCTAAGGTGGCATTGAGTGTTGCTCACGCACACTTTTTGTTTGTGGGGCTCACCAGCGTTGGCATTTAACTTGAGGGGCTTGCACTCATGCTCGTTGGAGGTCACGCTCGTTTCATTGTGGAGCCTTCTCCACAATGAGAAGAAAGCCTTCTTTTCATTTCATTGTGGAGGCTTCTGTGTGCTTCCGTGGAGGGTGTGTGTGTGGCTGTGGTGCTGTGGCTCTCACTTTAGCTGTGGCACTGACGTGGACCTGGCTGTGTTGTGTTAGGCACTGCCACTCTGTAGTGGTGTCACCTCTGACAAAAGAGCTGCTGAGACCGGTCTACACTTGTGCATAGAAACAGCACCTGGGAATGAACTTGCTCTTGGCCTCAGCCGGACACTTCTGCCACTTGGGGCCACTTGTTTTGAAACTCTTAAGGAATTTTTGCTTTGTTAGGCAAAATTTTTTATTTTTCTTGTGCTTGTAATAAGATATGCTGAGAAAACTATTTATGTAATCAACAAAGATAATAAGCATTTTAACTAGATGATATGTATTTTTTTAAGAATGGTTTGCTTTATGGTCCCGGAGCGATAGTACAGCGGGTAGGTCATTTGCCTTGCATAAATGTATGACTTTTATGACTTTTATCTAACCCAGCTGACCCGGGTTAGATCCCCAGCTGGCATCCATGGTCTCCCAAGCACTGCCAGGAGTAACCCCTGAGCATCGCTGGGTGTGACCCAAAAAATGGGGGGGAGGGGAGGAAATGACTTGCTTTAAAGCAAGGACTTACTTTAAGTATTTCCTTTGTTTTTGGTTTCCAGTTGCCTTCTCTTTATTATGTCATCAAATAATTTTTATATCTTAGATCTTTTGGTTACTCTGTGTGGCACATTCACTCCGTGTTTTGAAAGTGGATTTAAGAAGTTTAATCCATGCATGTAAAAACTAGATGATCTGGATAGACTGAGAAGCTTGAGCCATGTATAGTGATGGCAGGCTTCTGGCCCTGGTTCTCTCTTGACCACTTTTTTGGCGACTTTCCTGATAGCTATGCAAAATAATGCAGCCCAGAATGACTCAAAGGTGAGAAAATGGAAATGTGCCAGTCAGCTGTGGGATAGTTGTATTCATTGCCTGCTCTGACATTTTTCTGTCTAGCACAAACATTAGAGTAGACCAAATATTTACAGGAGTTGAACAAAGGCCAATTGAACAAAGCTTCTGGGAAACCATTGGTAGTTTGGGCCCTAAGATGAAAACTTTAAATCAAACCCATAGAATGGAAGAAGCAGTTCTTTCAGCAGCCCTTTGGCACTTGTTCACAGCAGATATGTTCCATACCTCCAGTATGGATGCCTGCGATCATGGATGCTGTTGAGCACTATATAGTCCATTTTTCTTGCATACATTTATACTTATGATAATGTTCACTTGTAGAGATCAACACAAATAATTTAAAAAGAGCAGTTGCAACAATAGAGTGTAATGCAGAGTAAGTGAATGGGGTTGGTCTATTGTGGTCTCTCTCCCAAATACCTTTCTATCTGGAATATTTCCAAGCCACAGTTAATTATGTTTTCACTTTTTGTGGATAATTGAGGGGTGAGGGTGTATTACATAGGTTGATTATTAATGTTATGGCTGTCAGTGTGAAGGAAGCTGTAGGAATTTCTTGTGAAAACTACAAGGTTTATGCTTTGCAGTGGGAAGTTTGGGTCTAGGTCATAGTTTTAACATCAGTTTTGAAATAATGGTAGACTGATAGAAGGTTTCAGAAATAGGGCATCGTGTCATGTCCACCTTCATCAAAGCCACCTGTGGGCTCTTAAAGTGTTTTCTCTGGCATCTGGAGTCACGTAAAAACTAGATTATCTAGATAGACTGAAAAGCTTGAGCCATGTGTGGTGATGGCGGCTTCTGGCCCTGAAAGTAGGGAAACAAACTGGGGGTTAAAATCTGACCTTCTGGGGCTGGAGTGATAGCACAGTGGGTAGGGAGTTTGCCTTGCATGTGGCTGACGGGTTCGATTCCCAGCATCCCATATGGTCCCCTGAGCACCGCCAGGAGTGATTCCTGAGTGCAGAGCCAAGAATAACCCATGTGCATTGCCAGGTGTGACCCAAAAAGCCAAACCAAACCAAACAAAACAAAACAAAACAAAAACCTGACCTTTTGCTGAGACTCTGGGCAAGGTATCGGGAGTGATGAAAAAAGATCAAGACTGTGTGTTAAGAACTGTAACTACAGGTAGTTGTCCAGTTTACATTCATCCTAGTATTTTAATAAAGCAATCATTACACTTGTCTTCTTGAGTTGTTTATATGCAAGATTCTTTTTGAAGCTTTTAAATTTTCTTTTTAATTTGTGAGAAAATAAAATCTAATAACGTGCATGAATGAGAACATCACATGAAGTATGCTTTCTACTTGTCCCCTTTCTAGTTTGAGTGCTAAAGATGACCCTTGGTTCCAGTACTGAGTTTTAAATTGCTTTTTTCTACCTAGGTTCGAAAACATGTGAATGATCTTTACGAAGACTTAAGAGATGGACACAACTTGATCTCTCTCCTAGAGGTTCTTTCGGGGGACACCTTGGTAAGTTTTGAACTTAATTTATTTGGAAAAATATGCAGTATTTTTTCAAAATGCACATAACAGGTGTGTTTGAACACAGACAATTCTGATTTTTTTCTCTATAGTGTTTGTGTATGTGATTCACATATTATTGCTTGAGAAATAGTTCTGGTTAGATTCGTAAACATTTTGAGACTTCAAATGATGCGGATTTGGGAAAATTAAACACCTTGATTACCTTGCTTATATAATCAGTTCTATAATTAAAAACACTCTTTGTGTTCCTGCTTCTTTTTTTTTTACCTTTGGCTTTGCTTATTAGAAACTGGATGCATACTATAACTGCATATTGAAGTTCTCACAAGTAGCAAGGAAATAAAAATTGGTTTCTAAAAACTGGTCTAACCCATCCACAGGTGTCATGGCCTTTTTTTGTGAACATTACTTCCCCTTCTTGGTTACCTGTTCTCCTTCATTATGTTCTGTTCATGCTGTTCTTTTCATTTTTGGTCTGTCTTGTGTCTTTGCTGTCCTATCTTCTGTCTGTTATATTCATTAGCCAAGGGAGCGAGATATTTTGAAGACCTTACGATTGGTGAGTGCAACAGAAGCATGCGCATATGAACAGCATGAGGATGTGGAGGATGAGGATAAGGGGGTAGGTGTCGGCCCCCATAACTCGACTAACCTAGCCATTATGGTGCGGTGAGAGCTAATGTGATAGAGAAGTAACCCACGGGTTCAGGCTCCTTTTTAGAAAAACTACGGAAAGGACCCAAACCCAAAATGAGGTAGATGTGTGTGTTCCAAAAAAGATTGGATAAAGGCAATATTTTCTCTTTAAATTTATTTGTGCATTATTGTGCACTTCAGAGTCAGTCAAGATCTGAACTTAAATTATGTGATGGTGACTTAGCTTTAAAAAAAAAACCACATTTGATATAAATAGAAAAAAAACTGTAGCTTAATTTTTATGCAAACTTCTTTCACTGTTAGAATTTATATTTTAAACAGGGCCATTATTTATATTTTTATTTGAAGGACGCTTTGGAAATTATACTTAGTATTGAAACTCATGCCTGTAAATTTGACCTATTGTCAAAATATTTGACAGGCATTCTTACCTCCATGTCTTGTTTGACTGAGAATGGAGGTAGATTTTAAAATCTGGAGTGCTGTCAGAGCTCCAAGAGCTGTTTAATCTCCATGATATTTAGTTGACATAGCCCACCATTGGAGACAGATCTGCTGCTTTTGCCCTACATCCATTAGAGTCCTCTTATTTCATTACAGTTTGTCGTACCTTTTTTTTTTTTTTTTTTGGATTCAGTGGGGGACCGTATTAGCATCATTTCTACATATTATATAGAGCTTATTTTACCCTTTTGTAGTTGCTATTTCTTTTATTATGTGCTGCCTTTGGCTTCAGCAACCTTTTCATATTTGAGAAGCTAAGCAGGCCATTTGTCTTTTTCTTTTTTCCCCCTGAAAGGTTTTATGTGGTAAATTCCGGCTCCCATTTTTTTGTATTTTTGTTAAGCATTCTCCTGGCTCTGTTTCCTTATGTTTTTCCCTCTGCTAACTGGTATCCTCTCTTAAGGGAAATAGCATCAAGGAAAAGAATCATGGGTCTGTTAGTTTTCCTGAAGCTGTAAATAATCAGATCCGTATCCTTAGTGACATAATACTATCATAGAGTCCACCTGATTTTGTGAAAACGCAAAAATAAAATAAAGAGGAAATATATTCTCTGACTTTTATTGTTTCTCTCTTCCTCTATCACGCTGATTAAAACTCCACTCTCTTTCTCCCTCTTGGTGGTGTTAATACTAACTGCATGCTAGTTTCATTATTTTCATTAACCCTCACACAGAAGTAAAACTCCCCTTGATGATAGTTGTAATTCACTAAGAAGGAAAAATTGGGAGATCACATTTAATTCTCCCTGTGCATCCATAGGTAAATGAACTATAGACTAGAATTTGGAGTAGTGAATATAAAAAGATAATTTTATGTTATTTTTACTTTGTATAAATAAAGTATTTATAATAAAGTGTATGTTTAAGTAAAACATTTGGAAAATTCCTTAGTAGTTTCAGCTCAATCTGAGATAATACAAAGAAATTTATAACATCTTTAAAAATTCAGTGGGTTTACCCAAAACAGTGAATGCAATTTTGACTTTTTAGTATGAACTTAAAGTATAAATATTTAGTACACTTAGCATAAATATATTTAGCAAAGTCAGTAGTATCAGATAATGTGTTTTATACTCTGCATTTTTCTATTCTTAGCCCAGAGAGAAAGGGCGGATGCGTTTTCACAGACTACAGAATGTACAAATTGCACTTGACTATTTGAAAAGACACCAGGTAAGATATAGCAGTTATGTAAGCACGTGCAACTTAGAAAATATATATAGAACTATGTCTGGAAATAAAAACATTGAATTTTTAAATGACAATAATTGAGCTTATGCTTCTGTGAGAGACATAGAAATATGTCTGTAAATAAAAACATGAATTTGTAAATTACAATAATTAAACTTACACTTTTGGGAGAGATATATTTTAAATTGTTTAAAAATAAGTAAACTTTTACTTTTGGGAGAGATATATTTTAAAATGTTTAAAAATATTTGCTCCAAAGAACAGTAAATAGGGACTGGAGCCGTAGTACAGCGGGTAGGGTGTTTGCCTTGCACGTGGCCGACCCGGGTTCGATCCCTGGCATCCCGGCATCCCATATGGTCCCCTGAGCACCGCTGGGAATAATTCCTGAGTGCATGAACCAGGAGTAAGCACTGTGCATCGCTGGGTATGACACAAAAAGAAAAAAAAAAGCCAAAGCAATTTGAAATTGTAAAAGATGAGAACTGGTTATTTAAATACCAGTTATATTCATAATATTTTCTTATTCCCTATCTTTACTCTTTACTACTTTTAGTTCACAAATTATAAAGCAACTGCAAAGGAGAAATGGGTATCATTTTTATTGTGTCTCCTAAATATGGACTCACTGGTTTAAACCAAAAATATAATCTAAGCAAGAGGGTCTAAATACAACAGATTTTTCAATTATAATAACGCTTTTAAATAAACTAATTAACAACTAAGAAAGTGGGGCCAGAATAAAAGCAGGTAGGGTTTCATATGGTGGTCCCCTGAGCACCACCAGTGGTGATTCCTGAGGCAGAGCCAGGAGTAACCTCTGTGCATTGCTGGGTGTGACCCAAAAAGCAAAAAAAAAGGGGGGGGACCATATGGGATGCTGGAAATCGAACTCTGGTCGGCCATGTGCAAGGCAAATGCCCTGCCAGCCTCTCATAATGCTTTTATATAGATGAGGGTAACTCATGCGCTGATTTGAAAAACTTTTATTTACTTTTTTGAAATCAGGTGAAATTGGTGAACATCAGAAATGATGACATAACAGATGGAAATCCAAAATTGACCCTGGGATTAATATGGACAATAATTTTGCACTTCCAGGTAAGATCACATTTTCTTAATTGCCATTTCATTTACCCTCCTCATTGCAAGTTTTCAAATGGATTATATGAAGAGTGAATTGTGTATTCATGTACTATGGAAAAAATACACTTAAGACATTATATTATTATTGTTTAGTTGTTTCAAGTAACATATTGTATCTGCAGCTGGGCCCTGGTTTTGGTTGTTATAATGTAGGTGTGTGGTTTTTAGTTTTTGTTTTCTTTTAGTTTTTTTATAATGTGTATGTTTTTAATAGTGTTTGTAATCTTGTTTATAATCTCAGAATGGTAATGAAGAGATTTCTTTGTATTGAATTTAGATGGTTCTTCTGTTCACTGGACACTGCTATCTGATTTAGACACAAAATTTCTTTGGCCTTAATTCTTATTGAGAGTGGTTTTCATTGATCATTTCTGATTTACACAAACTGTCTTCTAGCAATAGACACTAGATGGCAGTGTAACTATCATCAAGCATGATCTTGTCTTCGAAGTATTGGTGTTTTCAGTAGAGGCGTGTTTTTCCAGCTAGATTTGAGGGGAGTGAATGCCAGTGTATTTACTAGGAATCACTTATCAAATCTCTGTCAACTGATGATTGATTTGGATGTGTGTAAAATGATTCATTTGGGAAAAGTCATTTTTATTTGGTTTCAGGTGGGTCCTAGCTTACCAAGGGCTTGCTCGATGAGACAGTGTGGCGTATCCCACACAGCCTCACCCTGTGGGAGAGCTGTGACTGGTTGTGAGTGACTGGCTGGATGTTGGGCCTCAGATGAGGGAGGGGCAGTTTGCTTGTTCATAAAGAGCAGAAGTTTTTTTTTTTTTTTTTAGCTACATCTGGCTGTACCCAGGGCTTCCTCCTGGTGTTGCACTCCTGGCGAAGTTTGGGGGACTGTGTCAGGTGCCAAGAATCTAATTTGGTTCAGCAAAGCAAGCACCCTACTTATTGTGCTCTCGCTTTAGCCCTAGGAGCTGGAGTGGTTTTGTTTGTTTGTTTTGTTTTGGTTTTTTTTTTTTTTTGCTTTTTGGGTCACACCCTCAATACACAGGGGTCACTCTTGGCTCTGCACTCAGGAACCACCCCAGGCGGGGCTCCGGGGACCATATGGGATGCTGGGAATCGAACCCCGGTCGGCCGCGTGCAAGGCAAATGCCCTACGCTGTGCTATTGCTCCAGCCAGGAGCTGGAGTTTTGAACTAAATCTTGAGCAGACTTATTTGTTATTTTTAATTATTGGCTGCTTTAACAAAAGCTTAGTTAGGCTCATTTCAATCTATTTTACATAGGATTGTATTTCGTTTTACTAAAACATTACTTTTAGGCTCAGAGTGGTGAAGAGGCTTATGCAATGCTATCACAGTCATAGATGAATTAGTGATGAAACTTAGCTCTGGCCCTCTGCAAATCCTGGGTGTTTCCCTTTGTTCCACAGTGATCTTAACTCTGACATTAAGAACCCAGACGTGGCAGCCTCCTCAGCTCTGTCGGTAATGATGCAAGTGGTTCCTGGTTCCATCAGAACTCCGTATATTCAGGCAGTTCCACCTATACTGAGAGTTACCCATCTGATCCATGTGGGGCAAATCAGTGAACCCCTGAAACACTGCTGAAGAACTCCAAGTGAAATAAGCTTTTTGGCCAGTTCTACTTAGTCTTTACCCAACTCAGTAAAGGTCTGGTTCCATGCTCAAATCCCTGTGCTGAATTAGTTGATGTACATCATCATCCTAAGTTGCATAAGGATGAGATCCTCCAATTATTAGGACCCTTTTCCCCTTGGGGTCAGCCTCCTGTTACTCTTATTTACTTCTCTGTCATCAATAGCCCAGATTAAGTGGACATTCATCTTTATTACCTAAGACTGCAGCCTGGCTTACTCACACCTGGGTCTCTGATACCTGGGTCTACTTAGATGGCTTCCTTCAATTTCCTACTGCTACAACTTTTACTCAACTGCTTATTTATCTAGGAATTACTATCTAGACTCTAATTATAGCTCTCCATATCTCTCATATTCTATTCCCAAATAAATTCCAGGAATATTAATTCCTCTCTAAACCTTAATTTTCCCTACAAACCGATGAGGCTGCCATGTCTGGGTTCTTCATGTCTGAGTTAAGATCATTGTGGGGCAGTGGGAAAATCCTCATGATTTGGAGAGGAACAGAGCTAAGTTTCATTGCTAACTCATCTATGACAGTGATGGCATTGCATAAGTCTCTGAAGCACTCTGAGCCTAAAAATAATATTTGAGAAAGCGGGATACAACTCTGTGTAAAATAGATTGAAATGAGTGTAGGCCTTTGTTAGGGAAGCTAAGAAACTGAGGTGATGACCTTAGAATAGATCGATAAGGGTTAGAACACAGATGGAGTGAAAACTGGAAGAGTTTTCATTTTGAGGAAGGGGGGAAGACATGTGGCAACCAGGCCTTGGGGATGAAGGAGAGTGATTAAACATGACATTTTTTTTTTATTGGTGTTTGGGGCATAGCCAAAGTGTTCTGTGACCATTGTGGCTTCTGGGGGTGCTCTGGGGACCATGTGGTGTGGGGATGGATCCTGGGTCTCCTGCATGCTTGAATTATCTGTGTCTCTGACACACAATTTATTTTTTACATTTTTATGCATTTTTTCATTTTATACTGAGTATAAATATTTATATGTTTTAGGAGTGCAGTGTTACCACATGATACCTACCACCAAAGTGCCAATATATGCCTTCCCTAGAGTCTTTTGGTCTAAAGGTTTGTTCTTTCCCATTATTGATTATGACTAAGTATTTTTTACATGGAAGATAGTAGCAAAATTGGAACAATCACAACAAAGTACCCCCCCCCCCAAACAACAGACAATGCGAGCAATGAGGCCAATGGTAGCATTGTAGCACTGTAGCACTGTCGTCCCATTGTTCATTGATTTGCTTGAGCTGACACTAGTAACGTCTCCATTGTGAGATTTGTTGTTACTATTTTTGGCATATCGAATACGCCACGGGTAACTTGCCAGGCTCTGCCGTGCGGGCGGGATACTCCTCAGTAGCTTGCTAGGCTCTCCGAGAGGGACGGAATCGAACCCAGGTCAGGGTAATGGTAAGAGGAAAGCAAAAAAGACTTTCTGGGTGAGTTCAGGGCCTCCTCAGCTGTCTTGTACACCTGTCAAGCAATCAATTAGGTGAAAGCAGAACTCAAAAGCCAAGGGTACAAAAAACAAACTTGGGAGTTATTCGAATACAAGTGTTCTCACCTCTTTCACAAGGAGAGCGTCTTTGTAGTATACAGGAGCATAGGTGGAGAGGAGTTGAAAGCTAGGGCTAGAAATTTGGCAAAGGCCTCTCATTTAGGATTCAGGAGGAAGATCTGAAGAGACAGAGAAGGAACATATGGAGAGATGGAAGAACCACCGAGAAAATGTGGCATTGATGAGACCAAGGGAGGAGAATTTCAAGTAGAAAGGAATGGTGAATGGTTGAAATGCCCCTGGCAAGCATGGGAAAATTAACACTGAGTACAGTTAGATAGGTTTGTTTACAGGAAGGGTATCAGGGACCCTGGAGATGACCCTACCAAGCTATGGGGAACAAAAATTGCCACTCAAGAGAGGAGACTGTGAATAGCTGGCTGAGAATGAGCAGCAGTATGTTCAGACCTTGACTTTTAGGACGTTCAAAGCAAAAGGCCTTTCAGAAGATATCTATAAAAGACTGTCTGGGTTCAGGGGTCTTTAGAAGGGGGGAGAGGATCAGTCCCAGAAGGACCAAGACAAGTTTTGCTTCGACTACTATCCTATGACATATATTAGGAAATTCAGTGTATTTTAGGACCTGAATTCTTAGATTCAGATCTCATTTACTGCTAACTCATCATCATTATCTAAAAGTCATATCGGAAGCTTTCAGGAACGTATCAGTATTTTGGTAAAATAGAAATGTTCCTTTTTATTTATTTATTTTTTAATTTTTGGGTCACACCTGGCGATGCATAGGGGTTACTCCTGGCTCTGTACTCAGGAATTACTCCTGGTGGTGCTCGGGGGACCATATGGGATGCTGGGAATCAAACCAGGGTTGGACGCGTGCAAGGCAAATGCCCTACCTGCTGTGCTATCGCTCCAGCCCCAATGTTCCTTTTTATTTAAATAAAATTTTCTCACTGCTAGGACAACTTAAAATTAGAGTTTTACTGGTGGTGCCAAGATATGAGTCTATTTATAGGAGTGGTAAATTAACCTCATGCAACGTGACTGGGTTTCTTTCTTTTTTTCTCTTTAAGTATACTTTGCAGAAGTAAGGGAAGTAATGCCAAGAAGACCAGTTGAGTTTTCAGTTTTTGTTTTTGTAATATTTCCTCCATGCTTCCTTTCACTTCTGTTGTGCTGATGGGGGGGTCTCACATACTTGGTTATCGTGCTTGCTAAGGATCATGTGTGTGATGGCACACTGGGCCTGGGCCTGGCTAGGAGTCACACTCTTTTATTTTTTATTTATTTATTTTTTAATGTAGGAGTTCTTCTATTTTTTCAGCCATTGATTAAGCTGATTAACTTGGGCATGAACTCCACATTACTTTTTTTATTCAGAATGTTAATTTTATTTTATTGTTATTATTCCCCCCTCCCCTTTTATTGATTCACTGTGAGATACAGCTACAAAGATTTCATCTTTGAGCTTTGGTCATACAGTCATCAAACACCCATCCCTTCACCAGTGCATATTTTCCACCACCAAAACCCCCAGTATCACTGCCTCCTCTCCCCTATTCCAAACCTTCCCGTTCCTGTATGGCAGATAATTTCCCCCCATACTCTCTCTCTCTACTTTGGTGACATTCAATATTTGGCTCCAGTCCCACCACCACTCAAACCTGCCGTAAAGGCAGTGTTAGAAAATATGTTTTGTATTGCTTGTTATGGATAGAATATAATGTCCGGGAAATTCTGCGTTGCTCTCTTCCAGGAGCTTTAGTTTATAGTCTCTGGGTCTTGGCCATTGATGAGATTACATGGCGCTGGGGGGGGGGGCAGTTTGTTGGTGTCACACTCTTAATTGTGGTGTTTGGACACTTTCTAGTTTTAGGGTGATAGGGCTCATCGGGAATCTCTGTGGTGCTCCACACCCATGCACTAGAACTTGGACCATCCATGTGCTTGCTGGTACTTTTCTATTCTCTAAGTGGTTCCAGAGGTCCCTGATAGTAGATGTGCCGGAAGTGGTCTTGGTTCATGTAGGTAACACCGGGATCAGACTTGCAGCCTTTTAAGGCAGGAGCTTCTTGCTGCCAAGCTCTCCTCAGGCCCTCTGTTCATTTATTTTTAATAAGTATTTGTAGGGGTATCACATATTGAATCTTCTTTCTAGTGAGTCACCCTGAAAGTTAACATTATCATTGCAGTAAATCTCTGCCCTTTGTTATTGTTTGTTAAAATGATAAGGTTTGTTGTTCTGTTGGGAAAATGCTCACAAAATTGACTAATTTAGAGTTGAGTCCATTGCAGGAAAATAGGGTTATCGATGAGGGTTTACTTTGCTGGAATCAGGAAGGTGTCAGAGAATAAGAAGTATTTTCATGAATATTTGAGATAGAGATGGTGAGTTTGTAAGACAATGTCTTCTAGCAGAGACTGGGCTGTTTCCAGGAGAGGGAGCAACATATCCTGGCCCGAAAGGGGACAGATGGTGAGCTGCCCAGTCTGGCAGGGCTCAAAGGAGGAGTAGGTGGGGTACAAATCATTGCCTACCCTCTATTAGAAAATTGTATCTAATACAATAACCCTAATATCCATTAAAGCCTAAATTCTCTTTAGTGATACTCCATCGCTAGTGAAAGCACTGGAAAAAGATTCGGTGGGGCTGAGGACATCACTCAGTGGTAGAACACGTGTCTTGCACAGTCTGAAGTTCTAAGCTTGTTTCCTGGGTACCACATGATCCCCAGATCCAAAGGCAGAAAAGCAAACAAAAAACAATCAGCAAACCTGAGGCTTTATTTTAGCCCACATGCCTTCCTGCATATTCAGTCTGTGCCATTGGAGAATGTTTACTTTCTTCTTTAACTAATTCAGGAAAATCTCAGCATGTGTCTTCTTATTGACAAGCATCAGCAACGTCGTCTGTAACTCAAGTGCGTCATTGAATATTGTCATTTGGAAAAATAAAAATCTCTACCTTTTGATCAACTTAAAGACTACCTAGAGGAAGGCAGTTATCAATGTTATTAGTCAAATGATTCCTGCTAAGTCTAGTCATGCCATGTATTTCCTTTTGACCATATCGCTATGACTCAATGTTAGAAGTATGTGCACCTTAGATAATCAGGCTCCATACAGATTTATTAGTTTTATAATACAGCCCTAGTAAAACTTCATAATATTTAACTAGGGTATAATAGTAAAAGTTAACGTAAAGGAGTCAGAGAGATAGTATGGCAGGTAAGGCTCTTACCTTGCAGGCAACCATGCATGACTTTGGTTGCTTCCCTGGCATAGCTTATGGTCTTCCCAGATACTTCCAGGAATGATCCCTGAGCACAGAGCAAGGAGTTAACCCTGAGTACAACCAGGTGTGACACTGTCCCCGTCCCCACCTCCCCACCCCCCAAACAAAAGTTAACATAGGCTAACTGCATGCATAAAATTGCATAGTTCTTTTGGCTAAGTGCTCTAAAGTCATATAGATTTTCTATTTACTTTTATGAAAATCCTAATGATAGGGTAAAAAAAAGTCTTAGAGAGTTGTGCTTTTTGAAAGCACAAGCTATTTTTAAATCATTGAAAAATATGTAAAAACATTTCATTAAGGTGTTTTTGACTTTTAGCAAATGATACTGAGCCACCCTTTTAAAAAAATGATTGCAGTTTTAATAAAATTTGATCTTTTTTTCAAACACCAAAGGAGATCAGTGTTTAAGAAAAGTTGTTGGGGTAGAGACTCTCCAATCTAAGTTTCAGAGAGGCATTTTAATACCACGTTTGAAAGATCCTTTGCTAAGTATCTCTTGCTTTCTGTTTGCTATCACATTTGTTTTGTGAACAGTAGTTTCAAAGGTTAATGCAAACCTTGGGAGTGTAACTGCCTTTCAGAAAACTGAAAGTTAGAATGAGGGCCGGGATCGTCTTGGACAATAAAGCTAAGCATTTGCCTTGAAAAGTCATCAGTGTTGTAATTTGACAGTGAGCTGTACTGTTTGTCTAAGACGATTGGTGGCCAGAAATAAGCCACGGTGTCTAATGAGACACAGGGACTCAGCTGGGCAAGATGCCATGGCATTTCTTGTGTGTGCCTTTCTCATAAGCAAAATGGCCTCATGCTGAAGAGGATGGTCAGGGGCAGGCTGAGGAATTAGAAGCCAGAGTGGAGTTTTTGGATGTAATTCAGAAAGATCGAGCTACATGCCGGCTTTTGAAATGAGTGCTTCTGTGGAACTGTGATCCCTGCAAATCAAATGGGGAATCTCTGTGGATGTGTACGAGTGGAAAAAGAAGAACAGTATGTAGATCCTGCCCGAGCTCCTTTGCGCCCTGAAAAGTACCATCCTGGAAGAAGATATTTTCAAAGAAAACTGACCAAGAAAATCGTTAGTGACACAGAATCAGAAGAGCTAAACAGTGAAAAGGAAGGCAAGAAGAAGAATGGTATTCAGCCCTCAGAACAGCCAGCTCTTTTATCTAGGAGACTGGTACCGGAGGAATCTGTTACCCCAAACCTCAGCCTGGAAGATGATATTCAGCAGCAGAAGACAGAATTTGGAGATGACAGTGTTGCACAGACACCCCTGCTGAGGGCTGCAAGCCCTGGGTTCCACCCTGTGAACTTTTATCCTGCTAGAGAGAGGGAAACAGCAGTAAAACTTAGTGAACTGGATGAAAGGCTTTCAGAAACAGGCAGCTCCAAAAGCAGCACTCCATATTGTGCAAAAGGGAAGAAGAAATCCTTAGATGATGTCAACACAAGACAAATCACATTCCAGAGGAGAACCGATGGTTTTTCTTTCCGAAAGGCAGCCAGCTTAATTTCTGTTCACCAGGACCCGGAGAGATCCTTGGAAAAGAGTAGGGATTTTTCTAAGTGCTGCTCAAAAAGTTGTAGCAATGTTCAAGACAAACGGGTCTCTGATAGTTCTGGCTCTCACGAAGTGCCCCATTTTCACTTCACAAAAAGGAGATGTCTTTCTCTCTGTATCAATGTGTCCTCTGCCTGCAAGGTCACAAGCGGAAGTGAGGTAAGTGAAATGTGGAGTTGGAGGTAAAGTGTCTAAGTACTCCAGGTTACTCATCTCTCCTTGGGTTCTGTGCTAATCTTTCAAAATACTGTTTTTCTATGACCGGACTTCTTGGTGTATTTCATTTGTAGCCTTAGGTTTGATTATTATTTAATGTTTTAATCTCCTGGCATTCTTGCATGACACTTAAATTCCCTACCATACATTTTTGCTATCACTGGGATACTCAGAAGGACATTACTTTAAGAGAATGCATATCTTTCAAAGTTCTTGACTTTTTTTGGTAACAGTCTTTCTGTAGGTCAAAGTTATATTGGAAGACAATGGTAACAATAGTTTCAAAGCAAATGTAGGGAAGATGCAAAGTAATTGCCAGTTAAAACTCACGTACTGATCAAAATTTTGAAAAGCTTCTTTCTGGTTATTTTTCATACTTCATTATAGGAAATATGCTAATATTTCCATTCCATTTGTGTGGGTTGTGATGGGGGAGCAGGTGAAATTGCCCAGATTTATTCTGTTAATTTGAATCATTTCCCAGCCCTGGTCTGTAATCAGAAATCATTGAGCAGTATGTCATGAGAATTTGATTATGACATAGACTGCCAGGAAGTTGAGATCTTTATTATTTATTGACATTTATCTTTATATATATTTTTACCTCCCAGAGTATTTTACTTGTTGTTCAAATGAAAATGAAATGCAATTATTTGTCTAAGAAATCCATAGACAAACAACTTGTAATTTACATGTTACTCATTAAGAGTTGATGATGGCTTTTTCCTTAGGCTATTCCTCCTTTGTCCTTTAACAAAAAAGTCTGGCCATCAAAGGTGTAGGTGATATGATGACCTGGCAGAGGTCATCATAACCTTGGGCAGAAATCATTTGTGCAGTGATAGAAGATTTTATTAGAACTGGTGCTTACACTCATCATTGACCTTAAGCAGCTGAGTTGTCCTGCACATGCTCCTGTTTGTATGCACCACCACACCTTGCCAGTATTATATCAGCTGTTCTGTTTACATTCTACAGGGGTTCCATTTTTAAAAGACAATGTCTACTCTTTGTTATTACCTATGTAGGTCTGACATAAAGTCAGTTTGAAAGGAAAATGCAGGTTTCTTTGCTTTCTGAAAGCAGCACGTTTCTCTTTGGCATCATTTGGTATGTCTTGGAATGTTCAAGTATAAATGATAAATTCTGTATAAATTATTGCTAATAGTGTTGTCATACCCCCCGCCCCGCCCCCATTAATCTAGCAAATCACACCAGCATGGAATAAGCTGCTCTCAGTAGGGGAAATGTGTATTTGGCTTATATTTTAAAAATAAATGTAAACACTGTGTCATGTTGGACACACATTTGACTATTGATTGTTGCATAGTTTGGCTTCAGGTAAATCTGTGTTTTATTCATTAGTGAAAAAATTTTAAACTATTTCCTAAGTGGTGATTGAGACTTTTCCCCTTCTGTGTTATTCAAATGGCAGGAATTTTATGTCTTTCTAATTGAAATTTGTGAAAATAAGAGTAAGTCTGCTGATAACATGTGTTAAATATTTATGATATGGAGATAGTTATCGAGAGCATATCTTCTAGGTAAAATTAGGCTGAATTGAAGAATTTTTATTTGGTGAGTCTTGTGTCTTGCTTCTCTCTAGTCCGAATAAAGACTGTTCATTCTAACAAAAAAGTCAGAACTAACAGCTAGGCTCTCAGGATTTTCATTCCATTTCCTTTGAGATGTTGGCCTTTGTTTACTTAACTATCTTTGGTTAGATAATTGATCAACAGAACTATTTATTTTGCGTTAGATTCTTCCTTTTTTCACTGTAGACTTGGATGCAGATTTGAGCTCTTAGCCCCTCATGAGCATTTTACTCAGAAATGGCTGTTAACCAGCATTATTTTAATTGATTCTTTCAAGGACTTTCTGTTGTTCTCTCTTTCATATCTATTTTCACTTTTAGACAGTGTGGGGCTGGGTACGTTCTGAGTTACCTTCCAAACAGTAGGGTACAATCCAATGGTGAACAGTGCCTTGAGATTATCATAAATTTAAACTGAGTTCAACCTCTGGTTTGATTTCCATGGCCCTGTGAAATTCTTAGTCAAGATGACCAGTTTCCCTTCTCTTTATATCCTGCTCCTAGGCTCTGTCATACCTTCCTTGACTGCCTACTTTAAATCAACATAGACATGTAACATGTTTGTTAGGCTCAGGATGTTAATGAAAAAAAAAATGCCTTAAATTTGTGTATTGCTTTAGAATTGGAAAATATGCTTTCAGACATATCATAAACTTTGATCATCCTATCAACTGGATAGAATAGGCAAAATTGTTCCTTTTTTGCACAGTGAAGAACTTGGATGTTAAATAATATCCTAAGGCAACCCAGTTAATGGGATTAACGGGCTAAACCCTGTAATGGGTATCTGACTTAGATCAATTGTCAAAATTCTGAAGCAGTTGTGAGTTCAGTTGTGAGTTCAGAGCAGGGGTTGATGTTTGTCATGGTTCATAATGCTTATCCATGAAAGATGATCACATAAACAGAAGTGACAAAGGCAGGTCATGTTTGGGGCACACTGAGTTCAGTGTGTCACCTTATTTTTGTAAACTTGTGTATGCTTTCATGTCCATTGACCTTGAGTTTTTATTCTGTAAAGGTGTAAAGGATCATTCTTCTCCCCATCACCCCCCACCCTGCTCCCCATTTGATCTCATCAAAGTGATGCTTTTTTTTTCCCCCCAGTCATTCATTCTCTAACTGATCACACCTGTCTTCTGAGGAGCTTAAACAAAACAAAAACAAACAAGAAATAAAGCCCACAGGTGCTTGACTGTCTCTCTGTGATTCAAGAAAATTAGAGCAGGGGTGTGTGTGTGGGGGTGGGGGAGCAGGGAGGAGCCACAGATGATTCTATTGGCCAGGATTCTGGAGAAGGATTTTGTTATTCTGCTCCTGCTCCTATAGCTTCCTTTTTTAAAAATTTATTTATTTTTTAATTAGTGAGTCACAGTGAGGGTACAGTTACAGATTCAAACATTTTCGTGCTTGTTTTTCCCTCATGCAATGTTTGAGAGCCTATCCCTCCACCAGTGTCCATTCTCCACCACCAATGAACCCAGTATCCCTCCCACCCCCCAATCCCATCCCCCACCCCACCCCACCTCTGTGGCAGGGCATTTCAATTTGTTCTCTCTCTCTCTCTCTCTCTCTCTCTCTCTCTCTCTCTCTCTCTCTCTCTCTCTCTCTCTCTCTCTCTCTCCTTTTGGGTGTTGTGGTTTGCAATAGGGGTATTGAGTGGCCATCATGTTCAGTCTCCAGTCTACTTTCAACATGCATCTCCCTTCCTGCATGGGATCTCCAATCACATTTTACTTGGTGTTCCCTTCTCTATATGGGATGACTTTCCCCCAGAGTGTGAGGCCAGCTTCCAAGCTGCTCCTATAGCTTCTTTAAGTGTGACTTCAAGTAGTTCTTGCAGTATTAGCTTGTAAAACGTTTATTGAGTATATCTCATCCCAACGCTAATTTGTTCAGAATGTCTTCTAGTGGACACGAGAGAACATTGCATATGTTTATGCACCTTGACATGTGTTTTCAGAACACACTAAACTTTGAGTACCAGCATTACCCTGACTTAGCATTTGCCATCTCAATTTCTTTTCACAAAGATTTTTCTAATAAGCAGGACTGATTATGTTTAGAAAACAGATGTGAATGCTATTCAATCTCTTGCCAAAGGCTTTGAAGCTTGGACAGCCTTTATTTCTCTAGATCAGTATTCTTTTAACCTTTTTTATACCTAAAGACCACAGATGTAGATCTTGGGTTCATTTTCTAGAAAAGGAATCTGTTGGACTAGATCATGACACTACTATTACCATCATTGTTACTATTGCTGATGCTGTTATAACCTGTTTAATCCCATTATATGTTAGAAATTCCATCAATACATTATTTAGTCATTAGAGCAAGCCTATGAAATGAGTCTCTTATTGGCTCCACTTTACAAATATGGAAACTGAGGCTTTACGTTGCTCATCGATTTGCTTGAGTGGGCACCAGTAATGTCTCCATTGTGAAACTTCTTGTTACTGTTTTTGGCAAATCAAATACACCATGGGTAGCTTGCCAGGCTCTGCTGTGCGGGCAGGATACTCTCGGTAGCTTGCCAGGCTTTCCGAGAGTGGCGGAGGAATCGAACCCAGGGTGGCCGTGTGCAAGGCAAATGCCCTATCTACTCCGCTATTGCTCCATCCCGGAAACTGAGGCTTAAGAAAGTCAAATAATTTGCTCAAATCACTTGTCTAGTCAGTAGAAGAGCTTGGATTTGACCCATAATTATTTACCAAGCTAAACTATTTCTTGGTTGAGGGTGGGAGGAAGTGGGCCTCACCCAGTGATACTCAGGGACTTCTCTTTTTTCTTTTTTTGCTTTTTGGGTCACACCCGGCAATACACAGGGGTTGCTCCTGGCTCTGCACTCAGGAATTAGTCCTGGTGGTGCTTGGGGGGGACCATATGGGATGTTGGGAATTGAACCCAGATCGGCCGTGTGCAAGGCAAATACTCTACCACCTGCAAGGCAATTGTACTATCGTTCCAGCCCCTGAGGGACTTCTCTTAGCTTGGTGCTCAGGTGAGGACTTTGTGGTGCCAGGGAAACATATACTCCAGCACTTAAACTATCTTCCTGGCCCAAATTTAACTGATACGAGTTACTCACCTTTTCTCATAAATACCATTTCCAGTTTGAATTGTTTATGAATCCTTGTATATAGCTGTTTTTGTTCAGCATTTTCTTTCTTTCTCCCATCCCTCCTTACCTTTATTCTATTACCAACCTATTATACATTAATCAAAAAACTAAAGAATGTCAGATACGTAAAACATAACCTTTTTTGCATGCATTGCATTTCATTGTTTTGTCTGTAGCAATTGATAGGAACCATGACTGTTAACCTGAAAGGTTTATTTCTAAAAATATATAACCTGAAAATAAATGGAAACAGTTTATCTGGGGATGGACACGAATAATTTAAATGTTTGGGGACCAGAGCAATAATGCAGAGGGCCTTGCCTAGGTGATCCCTTTATACCCCCGGGATCCTGAGCAGGACTCAGTGTAGCCCTGGTGTCCTTTGAGCTCTGCAGGCTGCAGCCTTACTGCCCCCAAACACCCAATGCCTGAGCAGCACTTTAGCCCCTGAGCACTACGAGAGAGGCACCCCTCAAAATATTTTCCCATCTTACTTTATAGCTGTATTAATAAAAAGGTTTATGTGCCTGTTCATCCTTTGGTGAAAATTGTATGTTCCTATTTATCCTTACACTATCACTTAGCCAGTGAATAGTGGAGTTAAAGAAGCCAAGGAAGAGGGAGGAGAAATCAGGAGTTTCAGAGTAGTTTTTGCACAATTCAGATAGTGCCCCCCATGAAGAATTAAATAATAATTATTAATTGACTCATATATGAATTGACTCGTGTATTGAGACTATGGACTAGAGCGATAGCACAGTGGGTAGGGCGTTTGCCTTGCACGTGGCCAACCCTGGTTTGTTTCCTCTGCCCCTCTTGGAGAGCCCGGCTATCTACCGAGAGTATCCTGCCCGCACAGCAGAGCCTGGCAAGCTCCCCGTGGCGTATTCGATATGCCAAAGACAGTAACAACAAGTCTCACAATAGAGATGTTACTGATGCCCGCTCGAGCAAATTGATGAACAATGGGACGTCAGTGCTACAGTGCTATATTGAGACTACAAAAATTTGAGAAGCGTTTCAGAATGTGAGGTATACATTCATTTTCAAGCTTACTGAAACACAACATTGACAATTTCTCTCCTTTTTTTTTTTAATTAAAATTTTTTTTTGGGGGGGTCACACCTGGCAATGCACAGGGGTTACTCCTGGCTCATGCACTCAGGAATTACTCCTGGCAGTGCTCGGGTGACCATATGGGATGCTGGGAATTGAACCTGGTTGGCCTCATGCAAGGCAAATGCCCTACCCGCTGTGCTTCACTCCAGCCCGACAATTTCTTTCCTTAACCAAGGTTTTTTTTTTTTATGAATGTAAAGCTATAGAGGTTTTATAAAATTCAAAGACTCACAGAAAAATCTTTGTCTTTTAAGGGGAAGCCTCCAAGTGTTCCTCAGGGTTCTGGAGGCCACTCCTAGCAGTGCTTGGCCAGCTGTCCCAGAGAGTTCAATGCCAAGAACCAGATATGCTGCTGCTCAGGCCAGCGGTACTAAGGGCCACTAGGAGGGCCACACGTGGAAGTAGTGGGGTAGAAGTATGTTGTCGCTGGGGAGTCAGCCCTGGGCTCATCAGCAAGGCACGTAGTCCAGCCCCTTGAGCGATATATCTCTCTGGCCCCAAAGGCCACTATGTTTATAGCTAGTTAGTTCATGTTGGTAAACATTTAATCTTTTTGATTGAAAATACCTTTACTGATTTTCCCCCCCCATTTGGATTTCTTTTTTTTCTTTTTTTGTTTGTTTTTTGGTTTTTGGATCGCACCTGGCAATGCACAGGGGTTACTTCTGGCTCATGCACTCAGTAATTTCTCCTGGAAGTGCTCAGGGGACCATGTGGGATGCTGGGAATCGAACCTGGGTCGGCCGCATGCAAGGCAAACGCCCTACCTGCTCTGCTATTGCTCCAGCCCCAACCCATTTGGATTTCTTAATTGATCAAATTCAGTCATAAAATAATGGCACGTAGTTTGGATCTGTAGTAGCACTGATGTATTTTTAGTGAAATGAAGTTTCAAAGTTTTTTTCTGTGCAAGAAAAAGATTTGTTCTCGATTAATTTCTGCCCGATTTAAGTAAGAAAATATATGAACATTTACCCAAGGTAAGTGTTAAGCACTTGGGCTTTATTCTTGTTTTGCTGTTCTCTTTGCTTTTACCCTATAGCTTTCGGTGAGGGCATTTTTAACCAGACATAAGTTTTAGAGTTTTTTTTTTTTTACTTTTTGCACTTAAAAATATTTTGTGGAGCATTTATACACATATTTTAAGCTTGGAAGCAGACAGTAAAAATGTGTTGATTACATTTGTTTCTGCCAAAATAGTTAAAACATCTTCAAAAAGATTGCCTTTGTGAGCAAACATCTTGGCTTGGAGATAGTTGAAAATATGCTGGCAGTTTTGATAGGGAATTTAGTTTTGCCTAATTGTTAATAAAAGGTATGGATAAGAGTTTTAGCAATGATTACTCATTCTTTGACAAAGTTACCTCCACCCATTGAGTAGACACTGCTAAATCCAGAGCATAATTAGTACCTCAATGAAATACTGTGCATGAAGAATACTAAAGTTCAGAGGAGTTAGGGGTTTGTCTCTTGGTGGAGTCAGGAATTAGACTCAGGTCATCAACCTCCACAATTCTGCACCGATCTCCCTCCCTGTTTAACTTTTACTCTTGACGCAATTAGTAAGATGGGAAGATAGGAGAAGAAATTTGAGACCTACCTTTTCCATCTTGCTGCTTTTTTTCTTATTGCTGTCTGAATTCTCTCAAAGTATGAACTTTTTTTGGTTTGTTTATTGAAACAAAATAAACTGAGATGTTTAAATTCCTTTAGTGATCTTTGTCTGACCTTCTGAACTAAAGGGACTTTTCTGTAGGGAAGAACATCTGATTGGCTGTCATTTCTGTGTTCAGTGTGTGCCCCTTAAGTCAGTTTTTTTCTTCTATTACAAAGCAATGGTTTGGGTTTCTGAGCAACAGTACAGTGGATACCGTGTTTGTCTTGTGTGCGGCTGTCCTGGGTTCAATCCCTAGTGCCATATCCGGTCCGAAGAGCCCTGCCAGGAATGATTCCTAAAAGTAGAGTCAGGGTAAGCTTTGAGGACCAGTGGTGCTCAAAACAAATTTCACAACAAAACAGAAAAAGCATTGGTTCATTGATACATAAAGCTCTGTTGGGACTGTCACTATAGATTAGGTATATTGGAGAAAAGAAAATTTATGAAATTTTGACTTAGGAACATTTATAATCCAGGTCTTATTTTTTTCACATCTGTCAAGTAGCACTGTCATGTAGCACTGTCATCCTGTTGTTCATTGATTTGCTCTAGCCGGCACCAGTAACATTTCCATTGTGAGACTTGTTACTGTTTTTGGCATATTGAATATGCCACGGGTAGCTTGCCAGGCTCTGCCTATCTGTCAAGTAGATGTTTTTTGGTGTTTTTTTTAGGATTAATTAAGTAATAGATGTTGAAAAGACTTGCTAGACTGCAAAATGCTTGGTGGCTTGTCTTGTCTTATGTAGAGAAGAGGAAACATCTTTAATTAATAATTAATTAATAATTAACCCATCAAATAGAGGAGCTCTATAAGTGTTCAGAATTTTTTGAAATATTTGAAATATTCTTGAGTAAATATTTGAAATAGTAAAATATTGAAATATACTGAATAAACAATGTAGACTGTAACTTTCCTCCAACCCCTTCACCCCAACTTGGTTCACCATCTGTGCTCCACAAATAGTTATTGAATCCTTTATCATGTGTCAGACAGTGTGATGACTATGTCCCTAATGCCATAATTAGCTGAATGTTTTATCAACCTGTTGGAACAGATAGCAATTCTTAAAGTTCATAGTGGTTATTTTCACCTCATGGTGGGTATATTTCAGAGGCAAGGGTGGGAGTCGCTGATGGGAGAGAAGCATAAATTTAATGGCAGAAATCAATCTGTTCTTTGGTGGCTGTCAGTTTACACTGGTGAGGAAAAATTTCTTGAGCTCTGACATCTGGCTCATGTGAAATATCCAGGGTTTTCTCTTCTTCTGTGAATGTGAAGCATTCTTTGTATCACCTGCTCTGCCATGTTGTCTGAGGTGCTCCCGTGAAAGGCACCTTGATGTTAGGGGCTGAGGCCCATGCCAGAGAGGCCCTTCCATTGTTAGGGTCCGTAATACAAAGAATGAGACAGAGTCAAAATGCGAGCAAAGAAGTTCTTTATTCATGTCAAGCACACATGCTGGTCGACCAGGGTCCCCTGCACAGAGGGCAACCCCATCTCACTGTGATTGTCCCCTTTTATCCCCTTACTCCGGTTCGGACCTTCCTGCTCTGGATTGGCTCTCTCCCAGGACCCTAGGGTCATGTTTTTTTCTGATTGGCTTATTCCTTCCTTGCAACCCTTGCCTGTAAATTCAGGTTACCCTACCTGACTTCCTTCCCTACCTTTTTGGGTGCTTTGCCTCCTATGGTCTTGTACTGTTGCTTATTCTTCTGCGTTTACACGCCTTCCCAGAACTTATGCCAGTGATTGTCTCAGCTAGGTTAAGGATAATCCCGGATATCCTATTCAATATGCCTGTTCAATGTAGAGCTCTTACGAACATGGAGTCACTCATGTTAGTTCCTGCAGCCTTTTCACTATGAGCTGTATGTGTTTGGCCATTCACACAATAATGAGTGAGTGTGCACTGAATGGGACCCCCACTGTGGGGGCTGGCATAGAGGAAACATTAGTGTGAATTATTAGCATAGATTTTTTTTTCCCTATTAGGGAGGAATTCTCACTCTCCTTGGAGATCCGGAACTGAATTTAGGAAACTGACTTCCATTCATTAGCCCTCTGGCATGTTGAGACCTGAGACCCCTCAGCTCCTTTAAAGGCTCAGTTGTTCACCAGTGAAACACAGGAATCATCCACCAAACAGATCTGTTCTGTTTGAGTTCTCATTTCCTTAACTCTTTGCCTTCGTAGCCTATTTATTGGGGGGGGGGAAGTGGGGGCAGCCTGCATGCTAAGGGGCTGCTTCTGGCTCTATGCTCAGGGTTCACTCCTGAGGTGCTAGAGAATCCAACTGAGATTGGCCTCACGTAAAGCAAGCTCCTTTTCCCTGGACTCTGGTCCTTTACAGCCTCCTCTAGGCTAAATATTTTAGCTAATATTTAGCTAAATTTTTTACCCTCAAAGATGTTGCCTTTTTTCTAGTTAGATTTACATGTAAATTCCTTAGACAACGAATTTGATGAAAGTCTTTAGTCTTTTGAATAATTAATTTTAAAGCTTTTAAAATCAAGGTCGCCTTATACAGAGATTAAATATGCACATTACAGGATGTGGGTAGTCTTTTAAGGGAAAATCTGACTCAGGTTTGGAGCTGGCCATTTTCGTATACTTACTGCATAGCAGAACCATGACAACATCTGTAAAAATAGGGTGATACTGTCGCCCAGTTGTCTGGTGGCATTGACTTTGCTCTAAGGACTTCCCCGTTTGCTGCTCAGCTGACTTAAGACAATTAGGCTGTTGCAATTTATCTAGCAGTTGGTGGGCCATTTTAGCAGAAAACTGTGAATGAAATGACTGTGCTGTGAGTTGGCAAAGGTTGGCTTGTTTGCTTTCATTCAAGAGACATTTGAAGCTATATTCTATGTCCACTTTCTACAGTGTTTTTTAATTAAAAAATTTTTTTTTTCTGCTATAGCTACTCAACCTTAGTGTTGTTAAGGCTTGTAACTTGGCTTTCTTGACTATTGCCAGTTATTTCTAAATTTCTGCCAACACATTCAAGTAAGCAGATTTATTTCCTGGCTTTATAAAATTGTTTTATGAAAATAATTCAGATGAAATTTAGATTCACCAACTGGGCTCTAAATGTCAATGTACACATTATAAAATGTGCAGTGTTTTAGGGGAAATCATTGAATTATCGCTATATTTGTGCTTGCCCTTGGATGCTTTTGTATGCTGTTATTGTTATTATTGAGAAGCTTTGGCGAATGGGAAACATTTACTTTTCTCAAATAATAAAGTTTCTATGGCCAGTTGAAACTCATTCATATTGAATGAAAGCATAAAACATGTTTCTAATTTCCTTCCTTCCTCTTAATCAGCAAATAGTTAATGAGCATCTAATATGTACCATATTGGGCAGAGGGTGGAAAGAATGTTGCAAGGAGAGAAGTAGGTTGAATAGAAGGCCCTAGGAAAGCAGGAGCATGTGCTTCATGCAGTTTGGAGTTCATGTCTTTTGAAACTCATGTGGTCAGTCAGAGTAGGAAGAGAATGGCTTGAGTTGGTGACAGTACTTAAGACCAACCTGGACCTCAGTGACCAAATTGGACTCTAGAATGTTGACGGTAGGTCAAGTCTGGGTCCACTGAAACTAGTTGGAACCCAGATGCAGCGGTTTAGTTTCAGAAGGAATATTTCTTGAGCCCATTATTATTCTAGGCCTAAATTTTGACTGATTGTTGAAATACGTCTTTGACATCAAAGATTGAAGAAGGTATCTTAGATCAGTGTTTCCCAATCTGGATCATTCTCCCCCTTAGGGGATGTTGGAAAAATCAAGGGGGGATGGGCAGTCAAGCGTCAGGTACAATTGGGGTGCACTTCCTGTTTTCTTCTAAAAGAAGATTTCTGGTGGGCAGTTTGGTGGAGAGTTGCTGAATGAATTTTCTTTTTTCCTGGAAAGGGGGCAGTAAGTTAAATAAGTTTGTGAACCTCTTGCCTAGAAACCAAAATTGTTAGCTCAGTTGTTGATAATAGGAAAAGAGAATTAGGATTTTAGGATTACAATCTCCTTCTTTGTTTAAAAAAAAAAATACCAAGTTGAGGAAGTTAATATATCCATTGCTAAGTGCTTATAATCTTCTCTAGGGATGTATTGAAAGAGCAGAAGGGTACTTGGCAAAGTAGGGTCAGCACATGAGTGGAGTTGGAGTAATTTATCCTTTAGACACTGACAGTTCTGTCACTGTTTTTGTTTTTGTTTTTGTCTCCCTCCCATATTGTAGAAGTAAAAGTTCTGTTTTCAGGTGTTTACTGTATCTTTCAACTGCTTCTTTTTTTTTTTTTTTCTTTTTGGGTCACACCCAGCGATGCTCAGGGGTTACTCCTGGCTTTGCACTCAAGAATTACTCCTGGTGGTGCTTGGGGGACCATATGGGATCCCGGGGATCGAACCCGGGTCGGCCGTGTGCAAGGCAAACGCCCTACCCGCTGTGCTATCGCTCAGGCCCCTCAACTGCTTCTTGAGACTTTTGTCTCTTTTGGAGATATTTACAGAAAGACTTTATTGGTAAGGCATTTGATCAGATCTACATGTTGAAATAAAATTTATCCCCAGCTAACTGTGAGCTGACATATATCTGGTTTTACCACATTCTTGGACTAGATGAGTTGGGGTCAGGTTTTGTTTCCTGTGTTTGAACTGTGTTTTCCTGTGTTTCCTATCAGTACACCAGTACCCCTCCTCGAACTTCATCCACGACCCCGGGCCTTCTTATAACTGTTAGGTTTCAGTCATGGAATATTTTCTCAGCTCTGCCAAGAGGGAGAAGGGAAAATATGTAGAAAAATATCAGTGTTCTTTATGAGGGTAGAGGTCATCTGGAAGAGAGAAGGGCCAAAGTGGGGAAAGAATTTGGTTCCTTTGTTGTTATTGGCAATTTTATTTTTAAGCTGAGCTTAGTTTGCAGGTTTTAAATTTCATTTTTTGATTTTGCTTGTATGAAATGAAGGAAAACAAATTGTAGCTTCTTCGCTCTCCATTTCCAGGATGCTGGATGATGTAAATAACTTGCAAGTATAGGAGTATCTGTTACTCTTTTTATTTTATTTATTTTATTATTAATTTTTTTCTTTTTTGGGTCACACCCAGCGATGCACAGGGGATACTCCTGGCTTTGTACTCAGGAATTACTCTTGGTGATGATTAATGTATCATATGGGACCATATGGGATGCTGGGAATTGAATTTGGGTCGGCTGTGTGCAAGGCAAACGCCCTACCCACTGTGCTATTGCTCCAGCCCCTACTTTGTTTTTACTACCTAGAGGGCTCAGTGTGATTTATGAAGAACATAGCCACCAGTCCAATTTCTAATTCGCTTGAGTTTGAGAATCTCCCATACAAATGGTTAGATTTTCTTTCTTTCTTTTTTTTTTTCTTAAGTAATTTTATTTTGTTAGGTAATAGGGCACTTTGGTTTACATAGTTGGGTTTACGTTAGCTGGATTTCAAGCTTACAGTGTTTCAACACCAATCCCACCACTGCTGTCTTCCCTTGAGCAGTGTCCTCAGGATCTGTCCCACCCCCCGAGTCGGCCTCTTTTTAAATTTATTTTAAAAAATTTTTGCATGTTTTTTTTTCCTTTTGGGTCATACCCAGCAATGCACAGGGGTTACTCCTGACTCTGCACTCAGGAATTACTCCTGGTGGTGATCGGGGGACAATATAGGATGCTGGGAATCGAACTCAGGTTGGCCAGGTGCAAGGCAAATGCCCTACCCACTGTGCTATTGCTCCAGCCCCTAAATTTTTATTTTTTATTATTAGTGGATTACCGTGAGGTACAACTACAGAGTTATAGACTTTTGTGCTTGTGTTCCAGTCAAACAATGATTGAGTACCCATCCCTCCATCAGTGCCCATTTTCTACCACCAGTAATCCCAGTATCCCTCCCACAGTCCTCACCCTATATCCCCGCCCCAAGCCTCTGTGGTGGGGCATTCCTTTTTGTTCTCTCTCTTTCTTTTGGGTGTTGTGGTCCGCAATAGAGGTATTGAGTGGCTGTCATGTTTGGTCTATAGTCTACGTTCAGCACATATTTCCCATTCCAAGTGGGTCCTCAGAACACCCTTTACCTCATGTTCCCTTCTCTATCTGAGCTGCCCTCTCCCGAAGCATGTGAGGCCCACCTTCCAAACCGTGGAGCCAACCTCCTGGTACTTATCTCTACTGTTCTTGGGTGTTAGTCTCCCATTCTGTTACTTTATATTCCACAGATGAGTGCAATCTTTCTATGTCTGTTCCTCTCTTTCTGACTCATTTCACTTAACATGATACTCTCCATGTTGATCCATTTATATGCAATTTTCTTGACTTCATCTTTTCTAACAGCTGCATAGCATTCCATTGTGTAGATGTACCAAAGTTTCTTTAACCAGTCATTTGTTCTCGGGCACTCGGGTATTTTCCAGATTCTGGCTATTGTGAACAGTGCTGCAATGAACATACAGTGCAGATGTCATTTCTACTATCCTTTTTTGTTTCTCCGGGATATTTTCTCAGAAGTGGTATAGCTGGGTCAAATGGGAGCCCAGTTTCTAATTTTTTGAGAGGCATCCATTCTGTTTTCCAAAAGGGCTGAACCAGTCTGCATTACCACCAGCAGTGAAAGAGAGTCCCATTCTCCCTAAATGGTCTGAAAAGATAGTTGATTAAATGTCTATCTTCCTGATTCTGTTGAGGTATGTTTTGTTGTCCAGCACATGGTCTATTCTGGAAAATGTTCCATGTGCACTGTAAAAGAACGTGTATTTTTTTTCTTTTTTGTGAGGGGGTTGTAAAGTCCTGTATAGATCTATTAGCCCTCTCTCTTCTATTTCTTCCTTCAAAGCCAGTATTTCCTTGCGGAGTTTTAGTCTTCTTGATCTATCCAGAGCTGATAAGGCTGTGTTGAAGTCTCCAACTACTATTGTGTTGCTCACAATGTCCTTTGTAAGGTCTGTTAGCAGTTGTTGTAGGTATTTAGCTGGTCCTTCATTGGGTGCGTATACATTTAGGAGTATGATTTCTTCCTGCTGTACATATCCCTTGATTAATAAAAAATGGCCTTTACTGTCCCTTCTGATCTCTTTCAACCTGAAGTCTATGTATCAGATACTAGTAAGGCCACACCAGCTTTTTTTAAAAAAAAAATAATATATATATATATATATATATTTATTGAATCACCATGTGGAAAATTACAATGCTTTCAGGTTTAAGTCTCAGTTATACAATGCTGAAACAACCATCCCTTCACCAGTGCACATTTTCCACCACCAAGAAAACTCCAGTATACCTCCCATCCCCACTGCCACCCACCCCCGCTTGTGTAACTGATAAATTTGACTTTACTTTCTCTTTACTTTGGTAACATTCAATATTTCAACAAAAAACTCACTATCATTGCTAGGATTTACCCACTAGAGTCAGACCTGCTGTGAAGAGATATGAGGTTTTGAATTTCTGTATTTTAGCGACTAAGTCCAGGGAAATTGCTTCCAGAAATTGGATCATTGCAAGCTTGTATCCGTCATCAGTGGTGGTCCCCATGCCCTTTCACCCTCCCCCCCTGCCCCGGCAAGGAAAAGGCGAGAGAGAGAAAAACCTTTCCCCTCCTGGGCAGGCATGGGACCGTGGCTTAGTTCTCAGTCTGGAGACATTCTGCAAGGAGCTGCTGGTACCAAAAATAGTTTAGCGAGCCTCTGGAATCATGCTCATGCAGCTGCGGTGAGGCCGCACACGTGCGGCCCCTGGGATAACATCTCGGTGAAGAGCGGGGCCCCACACCGGCTTTTTTGAGGGAATTGTTTGCTTGCAGGATTGTTTTCCATCCTTTGAATTTGAGTCTGTATTTGTTCAGACTGTTCAGATGTGTTTCTTGTAGAGAGCAGAATGTTGGATTCAGTCTCTGAATCCATTTTGCCACTCTGTTTCTTTTAATTGGTGCATTTAGACCATTGACATTGAGAGAGATTATTGTTATGGGGTTTTGTGCCATCTTTCTGTAGGGGTTTGTTATGCTTATAGGGGTTTGTCTTGTCTTGTCTTTTTAGTCCTTCTTTTAGGTTTGGTCTATGAACTTCCTGAGCTGTTGTTTATCCATGATATAGTGTATCGTTCCTTCAAGTTTGGGTGAGAGTTTAGCTGGATAAAGTATTCTTGGTGAGGCGTTCATTTCATTGATTTTTTTTTCACTATATCCCCCCATTGCCTTTGGGCTTGGAGGGATTCCTCTGATTGGTCTGCTGTGAATCTAAGGGGTGCTCATTTATATGTGATTTCCTTTGTTGATCTTGCTGCTTGCAGTATTGTGTCTCTATCCGTGACATCCATCATTCTAACTATGATATATCTTGGAGTATTTTTTGTCAGGGTCTCTTTTAGCTGGGACCCATCGGGCTCCTTGAATCTGGATGCCTGCATTCTTCAGCTCTGGGAACTTTTCAGCAATGATTTCTTTAACTGTGGCTTTTTCATTGGGATTATTCCCTGTCCTTCTGGTACTCCAATGATTCTTTTAATGTTGTTCCTCTTTAAATCATCCCTATGACTCTGATTTGCCCTAGAGCTCTTTTGAGGTCTCTTCCCATTGTTTATTATTGCCTGTAGGCTTCCTGCAGCTCATCTTCAAGCTCACTGAGTCTGTCTTCAGCTGTAGCCATTCTTGTTGAGGGTACCCACTGAGTTTTTTATTTCATCTACTGAAGCCTTTATTTGTGACACTTCTTTTTGTAGCTTTTTTAATTTATATTTTCATTTCTTTCTGTATTTTCTCGGCTCTCGGTTCCACTGTTTCTTTCATGTCCTCCTTTAATTTACTGGATAACTGTTCCATTGTTTCTTTGAGTTCATTGTCTGTCTTCAGCATTTCATCTATAAATTCTTTATTGGAGAGCTCACATTTGTGGGTAACACCTATTGAAGCTTCTGGACCCTTTCCAGTGTCCTCTCCTTGTGGTGGGGATTTGCACTGTTTCTTCATGTTGTTGTGGTTGTATGGGGGTGTTCACTGTCACTATTCCCTCTTGTTTTGAGGAAGGATTCTGGATGAGTTTGATTGATGATGGTCGCCTTTGTTCCCCTTTCACAGTATGACTTTCCTCTTAGGTGTTCCTCTGAAACTGTCATAGGAAGCAAAGTCGGTGCTGCACACCGGCATATGGGGGGTGGGGGGGTGTGGCCCAGGAAGCAGAACTGGGAGGTCTCGGGTCCAATGATGCAGGTGCTGGGGAAATTGTTTGGGGTTCTTCACTGGGAGGAAAGTCTCAGCACTGCAGGACAGCGCACACCGACGTCTAGTGGGGGGGTGGGGGGGAGGCAGGATGTGCTTTGATGGGAGCATTTTTACATTTTATATTTGTCTTTTGGATTTTATACTTACAGTATTGTTGGCTCTGCAGTTTAGATATCTACATAGACCTCATCTTTACATGGTCGATGTGCTTGAGGCCTCTGAGCCTTACCCCCATACTGTCCTTTCCTCTCTTCTTGGTTCCCACCTGTTTCTGTTCTTTCCTGTCCTTCTCATTTCTGTGCTTCAGGGTCAAGTATCCTTGGGCATCTCCCCTGAGACTGTGCATTCCCATTTGCTGTTATTCTTCTATATACCACAGATAAGTGGGATCATCCGGTATTTGTCCTTCTGATTCACTTCACTTAACATGATATATTTCAGTTCCATCTAGTTGCAGCAAATGGTTAGATTTTCTGAGCATTTGTGTTCTTATGAGTAAGAACAATAAATTAGAATTTAACATGGTCAGGCAGTTTTGGACACTGCTTATTGGTATTGTTATAGCCAGATCATTCTCTATAAACAAACTTTCATCAGGGTTTTAGAAAATATTTACACTTGATAAGCAATCCTGCAGATTCTTCTTTTCTGACTTATGTTTAGACTATCTTGGAGGAGGAATATTTATCACAAGGATGCCGTCATCATCATTAGTACCAACACATTCTGGGTTTGACTCTATCAAGAAGAAATAAACTTCCTTTGTAATTCAAATGCAGTAAAGATTTGGCCAGCCTACTTAGTGTATATGAATATAGTATACAATATGGAATGCTTGGGTGTTTTTCTGTTAATTTGCTTTGACAAATCATATCATTTTTGTGTGGCAGTTGAACTGGCTTTAATAACAATAGTTAGAGTAAATGAAAGCAGAATTTATGATAAACTATTGAAAATTTTCACTGAAAGACTGGAAAAAGATCATTGAAGTTGTTTAAAAATGGAAGAAAATAAGCCCAAATATTAATTTTGTTCTAAGTGGAGTAGAAAGCCCCCAAGAATCTGACCAGGGCACGGCAGTTCTTACCATCCTCAGCTTTCCAACAGTAAGGGTCAGCTGTAGAAGGTAGAGACTTTGCTGACCAAATTAGACCTATTAATGATGGTCCCTTAAAAGACACCATTGAGATTGGCATCGAAGTTCATTTGGTCTTGTCATCAAAAGACAATTTACTCAAATGTATTGAGCATCTTTCATCAGACTTCTCCAAAAACTACTATATATGGTCTTTTTTTTTAGTTTTAACTTTTGGGCCACACCTACAGGTGCTCAGGGCATACTCTTGGCTGAGCAGGAGACTATACACAGTGCCAGGGATTATACCTAGGTTGGCTGTATGCAAGGCAGACTCCTGACCTTTGGTACTATCTCTCTGGCTTGATTCTGGTCATTTTCACACACTGTCAAGACAATTTTTTTTTAAGTGGCTATCAGATCTTCAAAGAGTGTAGTCATTTCTGTTGTAAATAATAAGTAAATAAAACCATTGGTTGAGTCGATGAATGAGTTTTGTTGGTTGGCCTTTGCATAGCCACTGTACATAATAAAGCATACTACCTCTTAGTAGCACTGTAGCACTCTCATCTGGTCGTTATCAATTTGCTTGAGCGGACCAGTAACGTCTCCATTGTGAGATTTGTTGTTATTGTTTTTTTTTTGACACCTCGAGTACACCACGGGTAGCTTGCCAGACTCTGCAGTGGGGGCAGGAAAGCTTGCTGGGCTCTCTGAGAGGGACAGAGGAATCGACCTTGGGTCGGCAACATGCAAAGCAAACGCCCTATCCGCTGTGCTATCGCTCCAGTCCTTCCTCCTAGTATGGAGTCTTAAATGTTATAAAGCAAAATTGATCAAGGATATCCTGGTTTGAGTTACCATGAATGAATGTGTATGCCCCAGGTAACTAACTTAGTCATAGAGTCTTCATTCAGCATAAAGGTCATTCAGCATTTACTGGGTGGCTGCTACTATGTGCCAAATACTAAGGGAAGAGAAGAACACGTAGTTGTTGTTGTACATCTGTTTGCTAAGTGTTAGAGGGAGAGAAGCTACATCCACAGGCAATAGTGTTGCATAGCATGGGCTCTATGCGCTGTGGAACCAGAGAATGGTGGAATGCCCCACACAGACACTGATGGTTGAATTAGCTAGGAATTCCAGGGTATTCCAAACTACGGAAAGAAATTCCTTTTGAGGAAACTTTAGACGTTGTGTTTTGTGGCCAGACTTGGATAGGGGGTGTTAAAGGTCAGGGAGAAGCAAAAGGGCTGGTCAGAATGGCTCAGCTTGAGAAAAAGGATTCAAGGATGACCTTAAGGTTTTTTTGTTGTGGGATAGGATTGGGCATGGAGTCAAAGAAGAAGGGGGACATTCTCTGAGATAGGAATACAAAAGGAAGAACAGAATAGAAATTCTGGTAGTTTGAGGAGGTTGTGACACTGTGATATGGAATATGATGCTTAAGCACAGATAGATTCAAATTCAGGTTTACACCTTATCTGTTAGTAGTTTGTGTAACTAAAGCAAGTCATGTAATTCTTTGTCCCTTAACCTTTGTACAATGGTATTGTATGTTGTGAGGTTTAAAGAGAGAACACTTTGGGAATGTTTAAGCATAATGGGCTCCTTTAAATTGTCCACTAACGTTCATTTCACTATTTCAAGCAAAAGAGTTCATGAGGGAGTTGGCATATATAGGCTTTGAATTGAGAGGTACCATTTGTGTGGGACTTTTGGTCAGGAGTGTGAAGGAGGCAGTTAAAGCTTTGATAAGTTGGAGTTGAGATTGTCCAGTGGGAGAGAGAAGATACAGGCTGTGAGGAGTGTCGTAGAGGAAGCTCGTCATCGAGTGTCATCGAGGAAGTGTCGAGGAGGAAAGATCGTCCATGACAGATGCCTCAGAGAGATCAAGAGTAGAAAATGCAGGAATTGAAAAACAGACCTCCAACTCATCTTCAGGTTGTTTTTCTATCATTAGACTGTTAGTGGGCTGGAGCGATAGCACAGCGGTAAGGTGTTCACCTTTCACGAGGCAGGTCCGTGTTTGATTCCTCCGCCCCTCTTGGAGAGCCCAGCAAGCTACCGAGAGTATCTTGCCCGCACGGGAGAGCCTGGCAAGCTACCCATGGCGTATTCTATATGCCAAAAACAGTAACAATAAGTTTCACGATGAGAGATGTTAGTGGTGCCCGCTTGAACAAATCGGTGAGCAATGGGGATGACAGTGACACAGTTACAGTGAGACTGTTAGTGCCATCAGGATAAAGTCAAGGTCTGGTGATGGAACAAGTGAACATTTATATGCATCTGTTGAATAAGAGTCTGTGAGGAGTAGACATTTGATGATTCCTTACAGTAACTTGTACCTCTTTAGTTTAATATGATCTGTCTCCTTTTGGACCCTCCTGGTATGTGATTATGTTTTATAGAGTATGTGATTTCCTTCATGATTGGCAAAATATCATCATGAGCAGGAATGCGTCACTTTCTTAGCTAATTATCAGGTCATTTTGCTTAGTTTTAGTGGAAGTGGACTGCAACAGAAAACAAAACACAACAGGTTACGTAAAGATAGTGTTTTTTTGAGAATCTTTTTTTTTTCCGAGTTATTTTACTGAAGGGGAGGGGAGAGAGCGAGTCAGAGAGAAGAGGGAATTGAGTTATGAAGTTTATTTTAGAATGGAAAGAAATTGGGTGTTTTAAGTATGAGAACAAAGACCTGGGTAAGAAAAGATAATCGATAGAGGGAGACCCGAGCGGGATGGGGGGGGTGAGGATTTGGACACGAAAAGAAGTAATATTTGTAGGCCACAGACACGGCAGTGAGGGAGTCTTAGTCTTGTTATGGTTTTCTTTTTTCTTTTAAAAATTTTTTTATTAGAGAATCACTCTGATATACAGTTATAAACTTAAGAACTTTTGTGTTTGCATTTCATTCATACAGTGATTGTTCACCCATCCCTCCACCAGTGCCAATTCACCTCCACTAATGATCCCAGTATCCCTCTCACCATCCCCACCCCATCCCCCACCACCCCACCCTGCCTCTGCGGCAGGGCATTCCCTTTTGCTCTCTCTCCTTTGGGGTGTGGTAGTTTGCAATAGAGGCATTGAGTGGCCTTCATGTTTGGTCTATAGTCTACTTTCAGCATTCAGTAGATGCTGGAAGTTCGTATCTTCCAGCCCGAATGGGTCCTCCCAACATTATGGTTTTCTCTGAAGAAGGAACAAAATAAACGATTGGTAAACATACAAGACAAAATGAACAATGTAGGGAGTTTTAGGCAAAGTTGAAGAATTGCAGGTGTGGGTGGGGCAGAAAAAGTGGCTAATTAGAACACAAAGTATGAGTGCAAGACTTCAGAGATTGCCTACAAGAGATTGCCGAGTTGGGATTCATGGTGGCAGCCACCTACGTGGTAGCCTGGTTTCCTTCAGTGGAGCTTCGTAATATCAAGTGAGAGCAGGGATATATCGAGCCAACGTGACCAGGACTGAAGTTAGCTGTGTGGTTGCAAAGTAAGAACAAGGGCGTGACCCAAAAGGGGGGGGGGAGAGAATGTGCCTTCCGCAGAGGCAGGGGCAGGGGTGGGGTGCAGGGGAAGGGGTGGAGGTGGCGGGAGGGATACTGGGAACATTGGTGGTAGAGAATGGGCACAGGTGGAGGTGGTACTGGAACATTGTATGACTGAAACATAATCATGCAAGTTTGTAAATCTGTAACTATCTCGATAATGGTCATTCTTTAAAAATAAAAAAAAGAAATTCAAACAAACGAACAAAAAATAACAAGGGTGCGAGGGAGTTGAGGCTGTTGGTTGAAGTGAGGAATCATGTGGGACAGGCCAGAAAGGGGAGGAGGGACAGAAGAGGACTCAAAGTCTGAGATGGATGTTCCGAGACAAGTTGGGAGCTGTTGACTTAGTGCTAATGGGTTTAGCTACAGTTCGGGCATGAAAAGTGCTAGGAGAGCAGGAAATGGCTGTCAGGAGGGAGATAATCTGAGCTGAGTAGTTCCAGTTGAACTGCAGTGTGAGTGACTGAGGAGGAGAGACACTCACGGCTGGGAGGATGGGTTGCCCGGTGGAGACAGGGATACACTCAGCTCAGTACCCCAAATTGGGATACACTGGAGCATTTTTACGAAGAGGAATACGGTAGAGCAGAAGTGAAAGGCAGAAGTTGTGGAAGGTACTGGAGGTGTCAGAGCTTTTGCTCACCGGGGAAGAGATATTTCTGGCCAGTTGGGAAGTGGTGGCAAGCTGGGTCAGGAGAGATGAAGCAGAGATGAAATAAGGGCACGGGAGGCTCACTGACAGGAAGAGCTTGCATTTGGTTGGCGGCCAGGGATGATCTGGACATGAGGCATGAGGGCGTCAAGTTTCCTAAAGGAACTCTGGGATAAAGTATTTTGTTTGTGTTTGATACAAATTGGCAGCCTGATGGCGAGAGGACCTTAAACAGCAGTCCACTGCTGATAAAACTGTGGTGGGGCAAATTCATATTTATAGTTTTCCACATGCTCTATGCTAAGTCTTTGGTGTGACTTATTTTATCTAAACTTTATAACCTTGGTATTTTGTTTGTTTGTTTGTATTTTGTTTGTTTTTTTTGAGGGGGGTTGCATACTTTGCATACTTGGTGATGCTCAGGAGTTGCTCCTGGCTCTGCCCTCAGGAATTACTCCTGACAGTGCTCGAGAGACCAGGTGGGATGTCGGGAATTGAACCCGGGTCAGCTGCATTCAGGGGAAGTGCCTTACCCACTATACTCTTTCTTTGTTTTGAAACATGACAACCTGTTAAGCAGGTAGAATGTATGATGTCATCATTTAAATCTCAGAAGTGAGCCAGACAGGAGCTAGATAGGAAAGACAGGGGTTAACTTGTGCCTGACTCTGATTTGGTTCTCGGCACCACAGGGCACCTCAGTGTCACTGGACACAGCCCTGAACGTCCCCCCATAGGGCTGGGGATAGCCCTAGCGGTGACTGGAAGGCCCAAGCAGCCCTGCAGCCTTGGGTCGTTGCATTGAACCACTGACCCACTTGGCTAATAAACACATGGAATATCTCTCGGGACTTCTGGGTACCACTTATGAGGAATCTCCTCCAAAAAAGAGGGGAAAAAAAGTCCAAGTGAGGAAGATAATATTTCTAGGGTTGTATAAATACCTCAAGGTAATAATCCCATTAACGGGATAATATTTCTAGGGTTGTATAAATACCTCAAGGTAATAATCCCATTAACGGTTTGGACTTGGCATTTGAATCCAGGCAGCCTCCTCCTCCTCCTCCTCCTCCTCCTCCTCCTCCTCCTCCTCCTCCTCCTCCTCCCCCCTCCCCCCCCCCCCAGTTACACTCAGGGTTTACTCCTAGCTCTCTGATCTAGGGACCATACAAACTGCTGGAGATTGAACCTAGTCAACTGCATGTGAGGCGAGTACCTTGCCTCCCGTATTATCTGTCTCTCTGGTTCCTGTGTATGGATCTCAAAATTTTGAATTACAATAGTATACATGTATCTCAGTAAGGAGTATTGTATGCGACTAAAATCTGTTATATTGAAATCAGTGGGACAGAATTGAAACTAACAATCTTTTGAAAACTTACTTTATGCAGCTTTTTCCTCTTGGTTAGCATTCAGTTCATTTTCAGATGTCTAGTCTCCTTACCCTTAGCTATCCCGCCTCTGGTTACATATAGAGCAGCATGCAAATGTTAGCTGTTTCCATGTAGTACTGGAAGTACTGACTTTCCCTGCTATCGAATATGCCTGTCTGTGACAGAACAGGCATAGAATGTTCTTGATCCAGCAGAAAATGGTATCTCTCTCCACCCCACCGTACCACCCCGCCCGTCTTCCTTTGCTCTGTATAGTTATAAACACAACCTGTGTGGTACCTGCTTTGTAATTATGGGTTCCCAAAGCAGTTGGTTTTGTATTTTGTAGACTAAGAGGTTGTAAAATTTTGCCTAGAGGTTCAACTTTTTTTTCCACAGCATCTTCCCGGGTAAGTCACTTTACACCCATTTTTCCCATAGATTTTGGTGGCTTTGAAGCAGCACGTTTAAAGTATTTTAGGCCAGAGAGTTAACTCAAGGGACTGAGCACATCTTTGCATGTGGGAGGCCCGGACTTGATCTCTGGCACCAAATGGTTTCCTGGCTACCACTGGAAGTGACACATCAACACAGAGACCAGAGTAGTGTCCTCCCCATCCTTACCCTCATACCACTAGATGTGGCCCCCAAACAAATAAATATGTAAAAGCATTTTTATTTTATCCCTCTTTACGGGAAAATAATTGAGAGAATAACGAAGTTAGTTTTTTGCTTTTCTCTAGTCTCACTATACCAGGGCTTGCTCTACTCTAATCTGATAGAGCCTGGTTTGTTGGAGGGAAGAATATTGGAGATTTTTATGTTCTCCCCACACACCATTAAAAGAACAACGACATCAAAAAGCCTTAGTATGTACACGATGCCATGTGTTCAGGCACATAGGTTGTTTGTTTTTTTTAGTCATGCTTTGGAAATTTGCGTGAATTTCTATGAAAGATAGTTAATTCTTTTGTGGGGCACACTTGGCAGTATTTAGAGCTTATTTCTGGCTCTGTGTTCAGGGATCACTCCTGGCAGGGCTCTGGGGACCATAGAAGGTGCCAGGGATCGAACTGTGGTCATCTGTGTACAAGACAAGTGCACAATTTCTTCAGCCCTGGTTAATTTTTTTTAATTGGACAAATTTTGTGATGTACAATCACTATATCACTGTCACTGTCATCCCATTGCTCATCAGTTTGCTCGAGTGGACACCAAGTAACATCTCCATTGTGAGACTTGTTACTGTTTTTGGCATATCGAATATGCCACTGGTAGCTTTCAGGCTCTCCGAGAGGGACGGAAGAATCGAACCCAGGTCGGCCATGTGCAAGACAAACACCCTACCCGCTATGCTATCACTCCAGTCCGTGATATACAATAGTGTTAATAATGGTCTCCCTTGCATGTAATTACAACAGCACACCCACCTCAACTGTACCCACCTCCCTCCCCCGAAGACCCCAATGTACCTTCCTTTCCACATGTCCTTCCTCAAACTCAGTTGCCTTTGTCCCTTTGTCCCTACCTTGCTGTGTATCTCTAAGTCCTACGTGAGAGAAGTTCTCTTTCTACCTGAAAGATGATTAAGTTGACAGGCTTTGTTTCTCTTTCAAGCCACCGTGTCTGTCCAGGAGTGAATCAGGCAAGGCTGAGAATGGGGCACCACAGGGCAAGGCCAGGCCGAGGCTCCTGAGAAAGGGTGTGGGCTGTGGTCCCTGCTGCTGTCCCCAAGGGCTGGGTTGGGGTCTCCTAGGCCTGCATGGGCTTTGACCACTGCACTTTCTTCACCTGTGTCCCTGGACTGCCCCTGAATATTGGGACAGCCAGAAGAAAAAGAATAGGGAATTTCCTGTTTAAACCCAGCATTGCTCATGGAAAAAGTGTTCTTTAGTCTCATGGCGGGTATTTTATTCTTTCCTTTCAGTTGCTTAACTGTATTTTGACCTCTGATTTCGGTGTTGTATTTGCAGTGTAAGACTTTAGACTAAAAAGAGCTTTCAACAGTATCTGCTTCCACCTCCGCCTTTCTAATTTTATTGACGAGGAAGTTGACTCACAGATATGAAATGAATTATCCACAGCCAGGGTACTAGTCACCAAGGCTGGTAGCCCAGTCTTGTGACTTGAAGATTTTATTTTCCTGTGGCAAAATGACTTGGAAATCCCTGTGTCTTGTGTCCAGTTTCTTCTTCACACCTCCTGGTCCTGGTGTGCCACCTGTCTTCTTGATCCCTTAGCTTTTTACCCTCAACTGATTTGCGGGAACAGTTGCTCATTGATGTTAATCTCAGCTTTGGAATTGCCATGTGACCTCAATTAAAGTCACTTTGTATCTTAATATCACTGTCAGCAGATTAAGTGGGAATTTTATTAGGATTCTTGGGAAAATGTGAATTGTGCAAACCGGTGACCTGTTTTCCTATTGATCTTATATTACATTATGTATTATTTCCATACTTAAAGGAAAGAGGTTTTCAAAAAGTATGTTGAAAACAAAGTATAGGGAAGATTCAGCAACAAATGGTCTTTTGTGGAGTAAGTTGATCCAGGACTCATGAGAAAGTTAGACTTCAGGCCAAATTGTTGTATAATTTCATTAACAGAAGAGGGTGCTATTTTTTCCTCTGTTATTTATACAGAATACCTTTTGGGTCAAATTTGCCTTTGGAGGTAGTAATCTAGATTAATTAGTAGGTTTTATTTTTCATCCATTTGAACTTGAGAAAGCATTTTCTTATATTGTTTCATCATCATTATTAATAATTTTGGGGGTTACAGTTGTTAATTCTCAGTGACTACTCCCTCCTCAGTGCTCAGGAGTTGCTCCTGACAGTGCTCAGGGGACCATATTCAGTACCAGGGATTGAACCTGCATTTAAATCCCTTATGAAATGCACGCATTGACGGTCTCTCTGGCCCCAGCTTACATTGCTTTAAATTTTTTTCCCTATCATCGTTATATTTAAACATTTTCTTCATTAAGACACTATGATTTATAAACTTGTTCATAATAGAGCTGAGTTTGGCCCCACAGTAATAACAATGTCACCAATAATAATAATAACCAAAAAACTCAGACGTGTGAAGGGTAATAGAATTTTTAAATTTTTAAAAAATTTCTAAATTAAAAAAAATCAGTATTTTATTTGTATTTTGTATTTCAGTATTTTATACTGAAATTTGAATTTTCCGTATTTTGAATTTTCAGGGCTAAGAGGAGAATACAAAATGTAAAGGATATGGAATGTTCAGTGCTGTGAGGACACTACAAAGTTTAATTATGTGGGTTGGCCTACTAATTTTTTTCAGTCTAACCTGTTTGAAATTTAGTTTTCTTATGAGTAGATTACAAAAATAGACTTAGCTTGCAAGGAAGAGCTGTGTTTATAAAGTTCTCGATGCAAAATAAGTTCTTAAATGTGCGTTAAGATTCCTTTCTTAATGGTCAACTTTCTGCGCTGTTTCCTTTCTCATGGTCTGCCACTTCTCTTTTATTTAGATCTCTGACATCCATGTCAGTGGAGAATCAGAGGCGATGTCGGCGAAAGAGAGATTGCTCCTGTGGACTCAGCAGGCCACCGAGGGCTATGCTGGAATTCGGTGTGAAAATTTCACGACTTGCTGGAGAGATGGAAAACTGTTCAATGCCATCATTCACAGATACAGGTATGGAATTTGCAAGCCTTTCCCCCTTTAGACATATATGAGGAATCTTGCTATCATTTTCAAATACTCAGTCTCTTATTCATTTGGAAATGACCTACAGGCATGGTAGAAGACTTTAAAAATGCGGGCAAGTGAAAATAACATATTCCCACCACTCAGAGATCCTCACTCTGAACTGTAGTGTACTCATGCAGGCATGGAAATAAAATATGTGCTTGTATTTTGCCGATAGCTTAGAAAATAGTAATCTCTGATATGCAGAATCTACGTGTAGCTTAACCAGAATTGTGTCTTTGGACAGTGAATGAGTTGCAACATAAGGGCTTATTTTTGATTAAGAACTCATAAGTTTCCAAATTGTAAGCCCCTAGTCTAGTTAGTCTAATGAGGAGCTGATCTTTACAGAGACTTTTGCATGATGATACAGGTTTCCTGGTCAGAATTACTATAAATTGTTTGCATTGCAAAATACCAGCTAATACCCTTATTAATTTACATGTATTCTTTCAATTCTCACAGTACCTCTAAAGGGAGGTTGACATCTTCAGTTAAGAGGTTTGGAAATTGAGACACAGAGCCAGTAAATGGCAGACTTTGTATTCAAATGTGGCATGGGGAGCCCTTCTGCTCTTCTTGCCTTCCAAGGAGCTAGTTCTAGAAAATATTTATTGGAAGCTGTACTCTTTCGAATTAGAAGTCCAATGTGTTATCCATTGCTGGAGTGATAGCACAGCGGTAGGGCATTTGCCTTGCACGTGGCCGACTCTGGTTTGATTCCTCCGCCCCTCTCGGAGAGCCCGGCAAGCTACCGAGAGTATCTCACCCGCATGGCAGAGTCTGGCAAGCTACCTGTGGTATTCAATATGCCAAAAACAGTATGTCTCACAATGGAGATGTTACTGGTGCCCACTCCAACAAATTGATGAGCAACAGGATGACAGTGATACAGTATTCTTTTAAATCTCTGTTATTCTCCTAGTGTTACAAAGATTTTATTATGTTTCTGAAGAACTGAAAGGATTCCTAGATAGTCAATGTTGAAACTGTATACTCATCAAGCTGAAAAATTTGTATAATTAAAATGAAAATAACGATTACTTGGGTAGTTTATATTTTAAATGCTTTCCGTTTGTGAGGTACTTGTTTAAGTTTCATATGTATTACTGTTGTCAGATCTCACATAGTCTCCCAAAGCAGGAATGATTACCCGGGTTTTGTTGATGAGGACCTAAGATTCACCAGGGTCCTTCTGTAATAACCTGCAGAGCTTTGATTCCAATCCACTTCAGTTTGACTTGAAATTCTATCCCCCACCTCCTTCCTCCTTTCCACCTCTTCTTTTCATTCCCCTTTCTTTTGCCTTTTCTCTCCAATTTTTTATTTTGGAAACTTTAGCCCTTAAAAAATTGTCGTTTCTTGAAATGCCCCTTTAAACAACGACAACAGTCTCCTTTCTTTATTGAACAGCAGTTCAGTACAGATGAGTGTAAGATTCACTGTATCACTGTGTCACTGTCATCTCATTGTTCGTCAATTTACTTGAGCAGGCACCAGTAACGTCTCTATTCCTCCCAGCCCTGAGATTTTAGCAGCCTGTCCTTACTCATCTTTCCCAACAATTGGGGGCTCTTTCAGGGTCAGGGGAATGAGACCTATAGTTACTGTTTTTGGCATATCAAATACACCACGGGTAGCTTGCCAGGCTCTGCCGGTGGGGGCAGGATATTCTCGGTAGCTTGCCGGGATCTCTGAGAGGTAAATATATATATGTATATATATGTAAATGTATATGTGTGTATATATATACATATATATATGATTTGTTGCCTACTGTCTGAACTCCATCAAATATGGCATGCTAATTATGGAAAATGGGTAGGAAGTGTCTTATAATGTGTTGTGTGGCCACAAAGCGGCCTGGAGCTTGGTGGTGGTTGGATAGTGGAGATCAGTTGCCAGGGCTGGGTCCCTTGGGATGGGGAGGGTTCTCACCCGCCCCCCCTATGGGGCACTCTGAGTGAGAACAGTGTAGTGTGGAGTCTGGTGGCATGACTATGAGGGTCTCATTTTATACTCCCGTCTGGGAGGAGCAGCCATTGAGAAGATCTTGAGGGTGGCTGATGAGGAGATTATTTGGTTCCAGCAGGGTGTGGCAGGGTGTGGCTTATAAGTGTGACCCCTGGGTCACTGAGATTGGGGGATAGCAGGCAGAGGATCTCTGCTTCCAGGTCCCATGGAGTCCAGAGTCCAAGGTCACAAAGTTCAGCATTATCTGGGTTCTGTGGGACTTCATTCCTGCACAAGCCTCAGCCTCGAGGTCCGGAATGTTAGATTACTGAATTAAAAAGAAAACCCAGGATTCGTTTACCTATGCTTGTCCAAAAGAAAGTTGCCAGGGTTCCCTAAGTGATGGTGCCAGAATGGTTTAGTGGTTACAGACATTGTGATTATCACACCACACTTCCACGTGATTTAAAATAGGAGGCCAGTAGAAGGCAAGGGAGCTGGTCACATTCTGTGGCGGGGATGATAAGGTCTACGTCATTGAATTAGCATATTTGGATTGTATACTTTATGTCCTGAGGCATCATGAAAGATTGGCTCTTTGGAATTTTTTAGGTAGAAGAAAAACATTTAGAAGCTAACTAATCTAATATATAACTAGATTTAGAAACAGTAATTTCTAAGCATTGTCTTCTCAGTAGTTACAAAGTATAAACAGATGTGTGTGTGTGTTTGTATGCCACACATTTTTTTCTCAGTATTTTAATAAAGTTATAGTATGCATCAAAAATCTTAAAATTTCCATGAAAATTTTATTATTACAAATGTATATTGCCTTAGGAGAAATATGAATCATGTGAGTGTGACTTTTAATACTAAAGAGTGATAATTTTTAAAACCTTTTTAACTTCAACGTTGAGCTATGTAGTTTGCTAATTTCTTTTGTTAGAACTCATTTACTGTATGTCAGGTTTAAAGGATTACGAGAATTTTTTTGTTGTGGAAGTTTTTTTCAGTTATCTGGTACCTAATAAATTACTGCTGTGATTTCGTTTTTAGCTGAAGTTCGCAGACCTTTCTTTCCTTTTAAATTAAAAAATCAGATGACTACATTTCTTACATGATCTAAAACAATTAAATGGATGAGATTGAATTACATGTTTTCTACTGTTCAGTGGTTTGATTTACTTTAAAAGCAGAAGAAACAAAAGAAGAATAGTGGCAGAGGTTTGGACACTGCACACTAATAATCACACTTAGAAAAAAAATGGACTGAAGCGATAGTACAGCGGGTAGGACCTTTGCCTTGCACGCAGCTGACCCGGGTTCGATTCCTCCGTCCCTCTCAGAGCCTGGAAAGATACCGAGAGTATCCTGCCTGCACGGCAGAGTCTGGCACACTACCGTGGCATATTTGATATGCCAAAAACAATAACAACAAGTCTCAAGTTGGAGACGTTACTGGTGCCCGCTCGAGCAAATTGATGAACAATGGGACGACATTGCTACAGAGAAAAATATCTTATTTAGCAGTTATTTTATTGATAATTATCTCTATCAATTTTGTCATATGTGACATGTTTGACTTTAACTGTTACAATGAACGCACTTGTTTTAACTTTTTTGGTAACTAGCTTTATAATTTATATCATTTTATTTGACTCTCTAGGTACAGGCAGAATGCAAAGTATGATACAAATTGCAGATAGGAGCCAGAGATAGAGTACCTGGGGAAGGTATTGCTCTCGAATGCAGCTGACTGGGCTTGATCCCTAGCACTGTATACGGTCCCCCAAACACTGCCAGGAGTGTACCTGAGCACCGCTGTGTGGGGCTCAAAAACACCAAACAAGACCAAAACCAGAAAACAAGACCCCAGAAAAATGAAAAACAACAGAACTCTAGGAACTCTGAGATGCCCTTTTTATGTGGCTGACCAAGGTTCAATCCCCAGTACTCCAGTACCCCCAAACCCATCCCTAGTAATCCTTGAGCACAGAGCCAGGAGTAAGCCCTGAGCTCTTACGTGTGTGCCTGCCACCTCAAAAGAATATTTGTCTTGAGACCACCATGTCTTCATTTGGTTTCATATTTTATTACATATATATTATTATGGGCTGAAGCGATAGCACAACGGGTAGGGCGTTGGCCTTGCACGCGGTCGACCCGTGTTTGATTCCTCTGCCCCTCTCGGAGAGCCCGACAAGCTACTGAGAGTATCTCACCTGCACGGCAGAGCCTGGCAAGCTACCTGTGGCGTATTTGTATGCCAAAAACAGTAACAAACAAGTCTTACAATGGAGACGTTACTGGTGCCCGCTCAAGCAAATCGATGAGCAACAGGGTTACAGTGATATAGTCATATATCATTACATATGGCACCATATTAAATTACGTTGTGTTAGGAGCCTAGAGAGAGAGCATAAAGGGTAGGGCAGTTGCCTTGCACATGGCCAACCCCTTTTGCCCTGCCAGGAGTGATCCCTGAGCAACACTAGATGTGGCCCCCCAAACAAACAAAACATTTTATTATCTATTACAGGGAATTTGCTACTGCTGCTGTATGGAAAACAGATCCACTTGCTACAAGTAAATATATAAAGAGATCTGACGGCAGGGGTGTAGCTCAGTGGTAGAGTTTCTGCTCCACGTGAGGCCCTGGGTTTATTCCCAGTGTACTCTGCCCCGCCCCCAAAGGGAAAAAGATAACAGAACCCCTTTTGGTTTGGGCTGGCTGGTTTCTGGACCACAAGGGCATGTCCCCGGGGACTACTGCTAGCACTCTGCTTGGGGGTCACCCCAGGCAGTGCCCAGAGAACCCGGGCAACCCTGCCATTGACCCATGAGGGCTACTATGTGCAAGCGTGTGCCCCCACCCCTGGGCAGTTCTGTTGCTGTTATTTTGGGATCACATTCAGCTACGTGTGTGGGAGAGGAGGTAGGGCGACTCCTGATTTGGGCTTTGGGGTCCCTCTTAGTGGTGTTCCGGGAATTGAACCCAGAGCCTCTCACATGTGCCCTACCACTGAGTCAGATGCCCTAGCCCCCAAGATAGTTTATTTAGTTTTATTGGGGGAGAGGGAGGCTTTGGGGGACCCTCCAGTATAGGATATGTAATCGGGTGGGCACCTCATGCAAGCATTTTAATCCCTGTACTCCATCTCTGGGCTGGAACGATAGCACAGCAGATAAGGCATTTGCCTGGCAAGCGGCCGACCCGGGTTTGATTCCTCTGTCCTCTCGGAGAGCCCGGCAAGCTATGAGAGTATTCCGCCCGCAGGGCAGAGCCTGGCAAGCTATCCATCTCGTATTCAATATGCCAAAAACAGTAACAACAAGTATCACTTGGAGACGTTACTGGTGCCTGCTCGAGCAAGTCGATGAAAAACATGACAGGACAGTGTGGCAGTGGTATTTGACTCTCTAAGAAAAAAAAAAGCTAAGGTAGTATGATAATTTGGCTTTTCTCCAACTATTAAGTCTGGGGCTGGAGCGATAGCACAGCGGCTAGGGCATTTTCCTTGCACGTGGCCGACCCAGGTTCGATTCCCAGCATCCCATATGGTCCCCCGAGCACTGCCAGGAGTAATTCTTCAGTGCAAAGCCAGGAGTAACCCCTGAGTATTGCTGGGTGTGGCTCGAAAAGAAAAAAGAAAAAGAAACCCAATTATTAACATGGGGAATACTTGCTTGAGAGGAATCATAAGAGGGAATGAAGGTTTAGCAGAAAGAAACTTGTGATTACTGCAATAAATGGAAAGAGGGATATGTTGTCTTTTATGTGGCAAATTTGTATGTCTAAGTAGAATTACAAAGATTTCTCTGAATTAGAAAATATTATCACTCAGGGCTGGAGTGATAGCACAGTGGGTAGGGCGTTTGTCTTGCACGCGGCCAACCCGGGTTCGAATCCCAGCATCCCATATGGTCCTCTGAGCACTGCCAGGAGTAATTCCTGAGTGCAGAGCCAGGAGTAACCCCTGTGCATTGCCGGGTGTGACCCAAAAAGCAAAAAAAAAAAGAAAAGAAAAGAAAAGAAAAGAAAATAGTATCACTCATTAAAAAGTAAATCAGCATTGGGCTGGAGGGGGTAAGCCACTCCCATTGTATGCGAATGACCCCACTTCAAGGATCCCTGGCACCATGGGGTTCTCTGAACACTATTGGGATAACCTCTAAGCACAGATCAGGGGGAGCTTGGGAGAAATACTGGGTGTGATGCCAGCCTCATCATGCCTAAATGAATAAACAAATATATGTGCCAATTATGCTAATAAGTGTTATTAGCATAAGATGTCAGAGACAAATACTGGATGATTTCTCTCCTGTGATAGGTAAAGAACCAAAATAAAATGACAAATAGTCTCTCCTCATAGGAGCCTGTCCTTGCAGCCCAGGCAAATGACCATCAAGCAGAGGACCTTCAGTTGCATACACCTGTCCTCTATGCCTGGCCCTACCAGCAAAGTCTTCACAGGACTGCTGCTTCTTGGCCGGCGATGCCCAACAAGGTTGGCACCACCTGGCACAAGAAGCACTGCCTGGAACTGTCTAACATAGGCCTGCACTGGTTGGCACTGATAGGCACAGACTGGTACCAGCTGGCATAGGCTGGCACCAGTTCTCTTTATGTCTGTTCTGATTAGTTTTCAATGAAAAGGAAGTTCTAATGAAAAAACAGTATACACACACATATATATGCACACATATATGCTAGTTCCTGCTTGTTTTGTTTGTATAAAAGTATTTTAAAATCTTTTAACTAAAGTCCACAGCTGGTAAGAGATCTTAGACTAAATAAATAAGCCTTTCTTATTGCCCCCTAACTGGCTTTCATTTAAAAGAATAGCAAGTAGGGCTGGGTTTGGTGGATTTAAATCAAAGGGCTGTCACAGAATGATTTCTCTTATATCCCAATGTATGCCCACACAAGACAGATAATTTTGTGGCATCTTTTTGATCTTTTTCTCCTATAAAGAAATATAACATGGGAACAATAAATGGCTAAGGACCAGAGAACCTGAAGACTGATTGACAGAACTTGAACTTGGCTTACTGTGGACGGGGGTGCGGAGGGTGGTGGGTGATTGGTAGGGGGCCCAGGGATAGTAGTGGAGGGAAGGGGAAATTCTCATGGAGGGTGTGATATTAAATATTGCATGCAAGAAACCCTGCCATTAACAGTATTTTAAATCATGATGTTTCAAGAACAGAACAAACAAAAAACAGATGCCATGACAAAAACTTGATGAATAAGTAGTCAAGAGTGTGCTCAGATATCGCAGTAAAATTAATTTGCTTCTTTTTGGAAAAGAAAGCTCTGACTTCCAGCTTGAAGTTCAGCCTCTGACTTGTCTTTTCCTGTGGATATCTGGCCTTGTACCTTGATGAAGGCCAAGTTCCATAAGAGCAGCACCTGCCCGCCTAGAATTGCTTAGTATGAAAATGGGTTTGCCTGAACAGGCACGGACTTGAATGCGAACCCATAGGCCAGAATAAAATGCGCAGTAAGGCCAGGGAACTCAAGGGCTTGGTAGAGGACAGGTCAGACCAAAATGCTTCTAGGGCTGTGTGTTTGGAAGGACAGTGATTTCCCTGTACTAGCTTCTTCCTTGGGCTGGAGCAATAGCACAGCGGGTAGGGTGTTTGCCTTGCACGCGGCCGACCTGGGTTCGATTCCTCCGCCTCTCTCAGAGAGCCTGGCAAGCCACTGAGAGTATCCCGCCCACATTGCAGAGCCTGGCAAGCTCCCTGTGTATGCAGTATGCCAAAAACAGTAACAACAAGTCTCACAATGGAGACGTTACTGGTGCCTGCTTGAGCAAATCGATGAGAAACGTGATGACAGTGACAGTGACATTTTCTTCCTTGTTGTTGTGCTCTGTGCTCAGGTTAGTCCTGGGGAACCATACATGATGCTGCTGAATAAACTAGGGCCTGCTGTATGCAAGGGAAGTGCCTCAATCCCTAGCCTATTTCTCACTTCCCTATTTAAATATCCTTTTAAGATTCCCGGCAGAATTTAATTTAATCACTGATGTGGGTCTAAAGTGTTGTTGAAGAGTGTGTTCAGGAGCATACTATTAAATATTTTCTAGTAAGTGACTAGGAGTTTTTCACTGACATGACTGTGCATTTGAGTAGCAGTTATTTTTCTTTTCCGCATCGTTTGGATTTTGAATTAGAATTAATGGGACCCTCATTTTCATTATAATCAAATGGTTAAAGATTCTGTAATTGGGAGGGTTAGACTCTAAGACTGTGGTCAGAGTCATTTTGCTTAATAGTATATCCTGGAGGCCCGTGACTCAGCCATATGCTTGGATTTAGTCATACATCAGAAACTCAACGGGACTGGTTTACTTAATGCAGGGAGGAGGCCCGTAGGGTTTGAAATGTTCCCTCATAAAGGGTGGATTGGTGTTGACTTGGTGATTCTTTCCTTTCAAAGCCGGGCTTGCCCTCAGGCTGTGGAGCCCAGAGATGGGAGGTTTTGTGTGTGTGTGTGTGTGTGTGTGTGTGTGTGTGTGTGTGTGTGTGTGTGCGTGCGCACATGCACACAAGTAAGGGTGCTGTTTTGTGTGACCACAGTTAATCAGTTTTGAAGGTGTTTGCTTCCGTTTTTTTTTTTTTAATTTCCCTCCCCATGTTTACCAGTTGATTTGCTTTGGTGCTTTCTATCCCACAAGTGAGTGAAAGCACCCACTGAATGTCCTTTACTTTCTGACAGCCTAGTCACTGTAAGTTTCATCTGTATTGTCACAGATGGCAGTATGTTGTCTTTCAAAAAAATTAACTGAGTATTGCTCCAGTCATCCCTATTTTATCTACTTGTTTATCATTGGAAATTTAGGTTGATTACATGTTTTGGCAATTGGGAATAATTTTTTCTGAACACAGAGATCCATAGCTCCTTTCAAACTAATGTTTTTATATTATTTGGTAAAATACCTCAGAATGGAGTTTCTGCGGGGCCGGAGCACAGCAGGTAGGGCATTTGCCTTGCACGTGGCCAAACTGGGTTCGATCCCTGGCATCCCATGTAGTCCCCCAAGCACCGCCAGGAGTAATTCCTGAATACAGAGCCAGGAGTAACCCCTGAGCATCGCTGGGTGTGACCCAAAAAGCAAAAAAAAAAAAAAAAAAAAAAAAAACAAAGAGTGGAATTGCTGGGTCATGTTATTTCTTATTTCTATTTTTTAAAAGAATCTCCCTACCATTTTCCATATATACTTTACCAACTTATGTTCCCACCAACAGTGTCTCAGAGTTGAAGATTTGTTTTTTTAAAAAACAGTCATGAGTGTTTATGAGACAAGCTCAATTTATCTGCTTACCTTACCAAATGAACTTAGAGAAGTTGAATGGTCAGAGCATAGATGAATATTTTTTTTTAATGTAGGAGTACTGATATTTATTTAGCCATTGATTAAGCTGATTGAATTGGGCATGAACTCCACATTACTTTTTTTTTTTTAAATCACCATGAGATATAGTTACAAAGCTTTCATATTTGAGATTCAGCCATGCAATGATGGAACACCCATCCCTCCACCAGGGTGCACTTTCCACCACCAGTGTCCCTAGTATATCTCTTCCTCACCCTCTCCCCCCCGTCTTAGTTCTCATCCTGCCTCCATGGCAGACAATTTCCCCAATACTCTCTTTCTACTTTGCTCGAATTTCCCCATCACCATTCAAACCTGCCTGCCAGGGGCAGATGCTAGATCATTTATTGTCCATTACTCATTTTGAATATCATGGGTGCCGTGGCCACATGCTTCTGGAATCCTAGGTTGTAAATGGTTGGGTTTCAGAGACATTTCTGTAGGGCACTAATCTGTTTGGGGATTCAGTTGGGCATTTCTGGACCAGGGCTATTGGTGCGCTAAGATGGTGCCTGGAGGCACATTGTGGGTGTGACAGCCAGGCAGGCAAGTGGGCGGGGAGCTGGGGAGGGACAGTCTGGTGCTTCTGCCACCATGCAGCATGGAGATTTAGTCCTGGAACCCACACACCTGGGCCTTGCCCGTGGAAGCTCTTGGTCTCCAGGATTCCATCTGGAGTAGGTGGGGAGACTGCACCTGCTCCATCTGGGATGTCCAGTGAAATTGACTCAGTATGGAGCCTGGAGAGATCTCCGGTTCTGTGGTGTCTTCTGGGACTCGCTGCTGTGTCTCTGGCTTTTGATCTCTTTCGAGATTTATTTATGGGTCTCTGAAGCAAGGCCAGTAATAGATTTCACAGGGTGGTGCTAGAGTTGGTTTGTGGGGGGTGACTGCCAGTGCTTCCATATGTATTGGGAAGAGGGGGGAGGTAGCCCACCCCAACTTCGTGCATGCCTGGAGATTTCAGTCACAAAACCTGCATACCCGAATTTTCAGCAGATTATATTTTGGTGAAGTTTATCCTGAGACGGTGGGGTCAGGCCAGGGGTATGGCAGTGATTTTGGATTGTGGAAGCAAGCGGCTGCTGGGGGCTCTTCTTGGGCAGGCCCAGGCCAACCTGCCCACTCCGAGTTGCCCCAGTCTGTTCCGCCATGCGCGGGTCTGAGATTTACTGTGGCTTTTGATCTCTTTCGAGATTTATCTGTATCTCTGAAATAAGACTAATAAATGAGCTTGTATAACTGAGCTGGAGGTGGTTTGTGGGCATGGCTCCCACATATCTAATTTTTGGCCATTTAAGTTCTTGATAAACTTGGTCCCAAGTTGTTGTGATCCAGCCAAAGGCACAGCAGCAATTTTGGGGTGTCAGAAACCTGAAGGCACCATCAGGATGTTAATGCACTCACCCCTCAGGTACAGGTTGACCTGTTGGTGGCACCATACCCAATTTCTAAACATTGTATCTTTAATTTCTCAGAGGGCTCGCAAGCCCTATATAATGTATGTGCCTCCAATGAGCCAAATGCATTCATGTCTATATTCAGAGACTGCTATTAGTATGTTAGTGTACCTGTGGTATTTCTACTTATGGTTTGGGAGATGTAATTGGCATACAATTATCTGTTTGTAATTAATTTCTAGATTAATTTACAGACTTACTTTATAGTACTAAACCTTAATCTTTTTTAAAAAAACAAAGAATAGTATATATGTAATTTCTTGCTTTACTTCCCCCCCTCATTTTTGGAAGTCTTTATGTAATATTTATTTCATCTTTTTTTAATGATGCACATTGTTCTTCTATTACAGGGATATAACTATCTAATATCATTTTATTTATAGTTACTATGTGCTTTTAAATTAAAAGAAAGCTGATCCCTGCATCTTTTTGCAGATGTATGAATGTGTCTTTTGAATAAGAGGACAAAGGTTTTAAGAAATATGTCTGAATTTTCTGAAAGAACAGTACTGATGCATACTCCTCACTATGTCCTCTCCACGATACCTTTGAGGAAGAAGCTTTTTTTAGGGTCGGTGGTGGGTAGCTCTCAAGCAGGAGGCCTGGGGTTAGTCCAAGTGATACTTCCCAACTGTGCCAAACAGGTCGGTCCTCATGCCATGCCTGGCTGTGCCACCTGGTGATGCTAAGTGCCTCCAGGATTTTACCTGATGTTTCTGTGACCAAACTCAGGACCTCAAGCAGGCAGAGCCTGACCTCTAGCCCTGCTAAGTCCCCAAGACAGAGACTTAAAAAACAAACAAACAACCTTTCCATTTTGTTTGCACCCTAGAAATTTAAATTTACCTTTTCATTTACTCCTCCAATCAGGCAATCAATTCTTTTACTTCCGCTCTTGAAGTAGGTGCTGGTCTAAAATTACAGACCTCTCTCTCTCTCTCTCTCTCTCTCTCTCTCTCTCTCTCTCTCTCTCTCTCTCTCTCTCTTTCTCTCTCTCTCTCTCTTTCTCTCTCTCTTTCTCTCTCTCTCTCACTCTCTCTCTCTCATGAAAACTCGCTCCCTAAATGTGTATGTATTCAGAGGGGAATAGAAAGAATGACTGAAGTAGGCAAATGTCAGAGTGATATCATAATTTAACAAACTAGGCTACCATTGTGGGGGGAATCTCTGGAGGTAACGTGAGACTACCCCTGCCCGGGGACTTGACTCTGAAATCTGTTCTGCTGTGGCCCTGTTTTCCAACAGATTTCTCTTACTGTTCATAAGCAGCTGGCATGGGTTCTCAGCTAATTTTTGTTTTCGAGGTTCATCTGTTTTATTGTTAATACTTATTTTGACTTATTTATGGGCTCACATTCTTTGGTTATTCTGTCATGAAAAAGGTCTATAGTTTGTTTATTGCCAAAGTGAAAAATAATTGACCCGTGGGCTGGAAATATAGTACAGGGCTTAAGGTGCTTGCCTTGGCATACAGCTGACCTGGGTTCTATTCATGACACCACATATGGTTCCCTCAAGTACCACCAGGAGTCATTCCTGAGCGCAGCTAGGAGTGTTCCCTGGTCCCCTCTCCCCAGTTAACCTAGTCCCTTTTTTTCAGGTGGGGGATGGTATTAGTCCTTCATCACTACAGCATACTTATAATGACTCATAAGTTCACTAAAATGTAGATATAGAGGGAGTCACTTCTCTACCAAAATCAACACTATTTTCTATATTTGTTAAAGTCTTTCAGGCTGTTAGAAGCTTGATTTATTCTTTTGGAGGTGAGAATCTCAATTTATTAGGTATTTTTTCATTTCTGTGGTTGCTAGATTCCAATCGTGATGAACTACAGTTAGCTATAAATAGTGTTATTTCTTTTTTCTTTGCTTTCTGCCTTTTTAGTACAGAAACACTTTGTTAAAAAATAAAACTTTGAAAAAAGCAAAAGAATACTTGAAGTAAGCAGTGAATTCAGACGTCTAGTTTGGCAGAAAGGGAAAACCACCTTTAAGGCTGGTTGCCACCTTGGCGTTCTTGGCCTTTGTTTCTTTCAACAGTACGTGCCCAAATATGAACATAAAGGAATGTCTGCTCCTAGTTATGAAATGGTGGGTGGGTCTCCTGCAAGTTCCCATTTACTTGCCAGGGGAGCAGGAGGACCATATTACAGGTCCTTTTATTCCCACCCCCTCCCCAGGGGAGGGGACCAAGGAGACATGCTTTATGGGCCAATGAGAAAGGGAAGAAAATGCTAAGCCTGAACATGACTTAATCCACTCATCTTTAGGAATTTGTTATGGCAGCTGTGCTGCCATCACAGAATAAATGAGGCATAGTTAATTCATATTTTCTTATTGTATGATCCATTGAAGAACAATGTTAATTGACTTATGTGACTTCATTGATCAATGTGGAAATTAGGGAGCTGCGACCTAGGATACAGAAGTTGTTAGCTTGACAGCTAGATAAATAGAGACCTCTTTGTTTTTTTGGTTGTTTGTTTGTTTGCTTCTTTTCCCACTTCTTTGCCATCCACTAAGCCCATAACTAGACTTCCAGCAAAGCCTGGGCTTCATATGAGCCCAGCTCTGTGTATGCCTGTAAGCCAAGCAGTGACACACGCCAGCGAAAGTCACACTGGAGGGTAGCGTAGTCTTACTCTTTCTTCATGATTTCCAAGCCTCACATGGTTTTTTGGCCTGTAGTCTGGATATATGTTCTCCACTCCTTTTCTCCCTCTCATGGGCTTTTCTTTTTATTTATTTATTTTTAATTTTTTAATTGACTCACCATGAGGTATGGTTACAAAGCTTTCATGTTTGAGTTTCAGCCATACAATGATCGAACACCCATCTTTCCACCAGTGCACATCTTCCACTACTAATGTCTCAGTATCCCTTCCCCCCATCCCAACCCTCCTTCTGTCTCTGTGGCAGATAATTTCCCCCATACTCTATCTATACTTTGGGGCATTATGGCTTGCAGTACAGATACTGAGAGGCTATCATGTTTGGTCCATAGTTTACTTTCAGCACACATCTCCCATCTCGAGTGATCCCTCCATCATTGACTTAGTGATCCCTTCTCTATTCCAGCTGCCATACATGGGCTTTTCTTACCTTTTGTTTGTTTGTTTCTTTGTTTGTTTGTTTGTTTTTGGGTCATACTCGGTGATGCTCAGGGGTTATTTCTGGATCTTCACTTGGGAATTACTCCTGGGGTGCTCGAGGGAACCAGATGGAATGCTAGGGATTGAACCCAGTTCAGCTGTATGCAAGGCATACCTACCAACTGTACTATCACTCGGGTCCCTCACTTTTTTCTTTTTTCTTTTTGGGTCACACCCAGCAATGCACAGAAGTTACCTCCTGACTTTGCATTTAAGAATTACTGCTGGCGGTGCTCAGAGGATCATATGGGATGCTGGGAATCGAACCCGGTTCGGCTGCATGCAAGGCAACTGCCCTATCTATTGTTCTATCACTTCAGCCCCTCCTCATATTTTTTTTTAATTTCCCACCCTACTTACATTTATTTTTAAAACTTAAAAAAGTCAAATCACAGTGAATTACAAAATTACTTCAGATTAAGTTTCAGTCGTACAGTGTTCCAGCATCAGTCCCTTCACTCCTGACCCCCGTTTCCCTCCCGCTCTCCAGCCCCATGATCTGTACTTGTGTTCACAGAGAAAATTGAGGCCAGCAGGTGGAATTTCCTTTTGCAACTAAAGATGCAAGTCTTTGCATTCATCCTTGTCGTCTTTGCTCCCAATTAACAGGAATCTTTTCTTCCCTTATCTGCCTCCCCTGTGTCCCCGGCTCTCACATAAACTCAGGTCTCACAATCATTGTTCAGCCAAACTTTTCCTTCTCAGCAGTTGTTTCTCAGGGGGTCTTCTGCAAGCTGGTGACTCTCCACTGCGCAAACAACAAAACCTCTCCCACAACCTCAGGCTTTTCCTAATTACCACTTTATCTCATTGTTTCCAATATGTATAAATTGTCTTTTGACTTTCATTGTTTGTTTATTTGGTTTTTGGTTTGGGGGCCACACCCAGAAATGCTCTAGGATTACTGCTGCCTCTATGTTCAGGGCAAAACCTTTTTGCCAAAGAATTGTCTCTACTTTCCTTTTTCATCAGTATATTTCATATTTATTCTTCAACCCACTGTACTCTGACTTTTGTTTCTATAATCTATCAAAAATACTGTTTTTGAGGGGTGGTAATTTTGTGACTTGTGACGGAATCCAGTGGGCAATTTTCAGGACTCATCTTTCTCATGTGGACTAGAGGGATAGCACAGCGGGTAGGGTGTTTGCCTTGCATCTGGCCGACCTGGGTTCTATTCCTCCTTTCCTCTCAGAGAGCCTGGCAAGCTACTGAGAGTATCCTGCCTGCACGGCAGAGCCTGGCAAGCTACCTATGGCGTATTTGATATGCCAAAAATAGTAACAAGTCACAATGCAGACGTTACTGGTGCCCATTCGAGCAAATCGATGAACAATGGGAGACAGTGCTACAGAGCTTTCTCATGTCTCAGTATAGCAGGCCCTTGTGAATGTCATTCATTCAATGCCATTTTCTTAGAATATGTATAAGAAAAGAAATTCATGCCAGTGTTGAACGAAAGAATCTTACTTATGTTTTTGAGGTTCGTTGTTTTTGTCTTTTGTTTTGGGGCCACACCAGCAGTGTTCAGGCATTCCTGGCGGTGCTCAGGGGACCCTGTGAGATGCCCAGGATCCAGCCTGGGTCAGCTGCGTGCAAGGCAGGACTCTATCTGCTGTACCTCTGTCCCCAAAAAAATCTTAATTAAAGTAGTTTTCCCTGATGTCATTGTTGGCAAGAATCTTGCCCTGGTTGTTGACTGTGACATTAATTATATTTGACCCTGTAAACCATTTTGCTGGAAATACACTTTCTTTGAATTTCTGCATTGCATTACTGATTTTTCTCCTGTTTGTCTGATTGCTCCTTTTCAATTCCCTTTCTGACTCAGCTTTCTTTACAAGACCCCTAAAACATGGAGTTTTTCAAGATTGTTCCTTTGACTTTCTCTGTATCAATTTTTACTCATACCTACCTTCCTAATTACTAGAACGGGTGTTGTGAATTCTGCAGATTTGACCTTATAAACATCTCCTGGCCTGTCAGCATCTCTCTACCTTTGCTCTGTTTTTTTTTTTTGCAAGACATGGTGGCCCCCTTAATGGATTTGTGTGGGGCTCCTTTTACCACTTTAAATTTCTTACCCATCTGACTTCAGATCAGATCAGTTAATCTCTTGTAATCCTCCTAATGTGTTTTCATAGTTCCTGGAAAAATGTTCAAAATCCTTTAGAGGTTCACGAGACTCTGCATCATTTTCATTATTATTGATTCTGTGCCAATAGACACTTCAAAATCACTTGCATAAGTTGCAGTTCACTTAGTTTTACAAATGCTTTGACCTTAGTTTTCTTTTGGCTCTTCAGCAGCAAATCAGCTGAGTTTGTCAAACCTTACAGCTGTAGCAGCCTTCAGTGCCCTTTTCCACCCCAGTCCTCCCATTTCCAGAGGCTTCCTCAGAGATAATTGAAATTCTAGGGCTTTTTTTGGGGGGGTGGTCACACCCGGCAGTGCACAGGGGTTACTCCTGGCTCTGAGCTCAGGAATTACTTCTGGTGGTGCTCAGGGGACCATATGGGATGCTGGGAATCGAAGCTGGGTTGCCTGCGTGCAAGTCAAATGCCCTACCAGCTGTGCTGTCGTTCCAGCCTAGATGTCTTTAAAAAAAAAAAAAATGATTCTTTTAATGACACAAATGGTTTTGCAATTTTTGTTTTTAATATTTTGTAGAGGGGAAATGAGACCAAGTTTTCTGTATGTATGTCTATATGTGTATTCAGAGCCAGAGAGCAAGTTTGAACCAAATCAGAGAATACTTGAGTCATAAGCCCTGCTACTTTTGTCGTGTATACTTTACTGTATCACTGTATTACTGTCGTCCCGTTGCTTATCAATTTGCTTGAGTGGGCACCAGTAACATCTCCATTGTGAGATTGTTGTTCCTGTTTTTGGCATATCGAATACGGCACAGGTAGCTTGCCGGTCTCTGCCATGCGGGCGAGATACTCTCGGTAGCTTGCCGGGCTTTACGAGAGTGATGGAGGAATCAAACCCGGGTTGGCTGTGTGCAAGGCAAACACCCCACCCACTATGCTGTATCGCTCCATCCAGCCTCAAGAAGGGGCAGTTTCGGAAAAATCCAATAAAATCAGTTTGCAAGGCAAATGCCCTACTCGCTGTGCTGTTGCTCCAGCCCATAGATACTTAGTGTACTATTTTCTCTTAAATATGTAAAAATTATCTTTTGACTTTCATTGTTTGTTTGTTTGGTTTTTGATTTTGGGACCACACTCAGAAATGGTCAAGGATTACTGCTGCCTCTGTGTTCAGGAATCACTTCTGGTGGTGCTTGGGAGACCATATAGGATGCTAGGGATCGAACCTAGGTTGGCTGTGTAGAAAGCTAACACCCATTCCCGCCCCATGTCTTTTGACTTTTAGAAATTTTGAAAGCTATATTTAACCCTGATTTTACCCGCATAATTTTTAAGTGCCAGTGGTGTTACATACATTCATGTTATTGTACAAGCATTTTAACCACCTGTATTCAAAAGCTCATCATCTCCCAGATCTGAAATTCTGAACTAGTTACATAGTAACTGCTAGACCAGGATTGTAGCCCAGTGGTATAAATACAGGCTTTGCTTGTTTCGGGCCTAGGTTTGACCTTCAGCACTAGTAAGTAAACAAATTTTGCACACTCCTCTTTACCCTCTCCTTCAGCTCCTGACCATTGTGTGTGTGTGTGTGTGTGTGTGTGTGTGTGTGTGTGTGTGTGTGTGTGTGTGTGTGTTAGGAGGCGGGCGGCCCTCATGAGATGCTCAAGTGGAAGAGCCCTTATATTTACTTTATCAGAGAAAGGCAGCACATACATGCATAGTTTGGCATTTCTCTGGGGAGTGGCCCATTGTTACCAGTCCCACCAGAAGCAAGCACATAATTTCTTCTTTATTTTATCTTGTTTTTGTCAGCTTCATATCAGATGTTTAATTAGTTTACTGTTTAATTACTTCTCACTTTCTGATGCCATCACAGTGATGCAGCGAACTCAGGCTTTGTACTACGGCACACCTCGGTATACAAATCTTCCTGTCTCTTGACAGATTATGATTGATTCAAGATGTGTATCCTCCGGGAGCTTTTTGTTTGCCCCTCTGTAAGATCCAGATGAGTTACCCAGCCTCCTGCGTAGGGTGGAGAGGCTTCAAAGACATAATGGCTTTCAAGGGGCGAATCGCTTTGCATTCCCCTGAATGCAAAGTGTGTATTGAATATCAGTGTGTCTTCTTTTTTTCTCAATGTCATTTTGTTACATGCTTTACTTTATATGGCCGCCTGGCTGGCAGCGTAAGTTGAAGAGGATGGCCTATGAGAACCTATGAAAGGAGACTCTAGGCGCAGTAATTTTTCCTTTTAGAAATTGAAAATGTATTCCTTCTTTGTTTTCACTCCCTGCTTATTTTCCGAATTGTTTTCATAAAGAAAATTCCTTAGGAAATCTCAGATGGGCGTGTGCTTGCTTAGGCCATGGAGGACTGGGACATTATATCCTGTTCCGTGTGGAGTCTGATAAGCATTTGAAACTCTGGTTAGAACTCTGAGAGATGTTATTACAATTAGTGAAATCTTCAGATATTTTGACTTTATTTTATTTTCCTTGTACTTAAAACATGTTGTTTGGCATGATATGATATGGAAGACTTAGGAGGAAGCCTTTAGGAAGTCTTCTATGAATAGTTCCAGCCAAGTTTCACATCATAGAACTCGTATTTACCTTCCGAATTCACGTCAGAATTCTCTTGTGAGCTACTGTATAAAGGTTTCAAGTCAGTAAAGTTCCTTGGGGTGTTTTTATCAGCATTTTTAGATGTAATTTTGATGTTCTCCAATTTTAATTGTTAATATAGGTGATGATCTTTGTATGAGTGCATTTGTATATATTAAATTATATGTTAGTATTATTTGCATACTTACATACACACATACATGTAGTTATGCCCACATGTATTTTTATGTGTGTATAGGAAGAAGACACATTTAAGATTGAGTTTTTGACAGATGTTTTATGACAGATGAACATTAATTGAATTGAACTTATTTGTATCTCAGCAATGGTCATTTGTACCTCTCCCCTACATTTTGGGAACAAATATAAAGGCATTAAACCCACAAGTAAATGGTTTGCAAGTTTCATCCTCATTTTCAATTTTAATATATCTTTTTGGTTTTATACTTCAAATTTAAATTTTATGTTCTCTTCTGTATTTTCTTTTTTGGTAAACTGCTTCTAATCATTTGTAGGCATAAAGCTAGGTTTTAAATATGTTAAAAAGTTCATCCATGATTTAATCATTCAGAAAAGATTATGATATCATGGAATAATTACACAACAGTTAGAATGACTTTTTTTTCCATAAAAATACTAGTGCATGGGGCTGGAGCAATAGCACAGTGGGTAGGGCATTTGCCTTGCACACAGCTGATCCGGGTTCGATTCCCAGCATCCCATATGGTCCCCTGAGCACCGTCAGGGATAATTCCTGAGTGCAGAGCCAGGAGTAACCCCTGTGCATAGCCAGGCGTCACCCAAAAAGCAAAAAAAAAAAAAAAAAATACTAGTGCATGTTCTTTTTAATGCTACTGAGAGTATCCCGCCCGCAGGGCAGAGCCTGGCAAGCTACCCGTGGTGTATTCGATATGCCAAAAACAGTAACAACAGTTTCATAATGGAGACATTACTGGTGCCCGCTCGAGCAATTGATGAACAACAGGTTGACAGTGCTACAGTGCAGTTGTTTTTAACTGACAGGATTACATGATAGGATTTTGAAAGGTTTCCAGAAAATAGAGAAGTTAGCCTAGTTAATTAATGCTCAGTCCTCTAAACTAAAATATTGGAATATGGTCTTTCCCTTTTACACAGTATAGTATAGCATATCTTTGCTTAGTCCAATGGACTAGAGGAGAGAAATTTCATGTTAATGTTACATGAAATTTTTTTTTTTAAATTTATTTATTTTTAATTAGAGAATCACCGTGAGGGTACAGTTACAGATTTATACACTTTTGTGCTTATACTTCCCTCATACAAAGTTCGGGAACCCATCCCTTCACCAGTGCCCATTCTCCACCACCCGTAAACCCAGTGTCCCTCCCACCCACCCCAATCCCATCTCCCCCCCACCCCACCCTGCCACTGTGGCAAGGCATTCCCTTCTGTTTTCTCTCTCTAATTAGCTGTTGTGGTTTGCAATAAAGGTGTTGAGTGGCCGCTGTGCTCAGTCTCTAGCCCTCATTCAGCCCGCAACTCCCTTCCCCCACATGGCCTTCGACTACAATGTAGTTGGTGATCGCTTCTCTGAGTTGACCTTTCCCCGGAACGTGAGGCCAGCCTCGAAGCCATGGAGTCAACCTCCTGGTACTTATTTCTACAGTTCTTGGGTGTTAGTCTCCCACTCTGTTATTCTATATACCATAGATGAGTGCAATCTTTCTATGTCTGTCTCTCTCTTTCTGACTCATTTCACTCAGCATGAAACTTTTCATGCCCATCCACTTGACTACAAAATTCTTGACCTCCTTTTTTCTAACAGCTGCATAGTATTCCATTGTATAGATGTACCAAAGTTTCCTCAACCAGTCATCCGTTCTGGGGCATTCGGGTTTTTTCCAGATTCTGGCTATTGTAAACAGTGCTGCGATGAACATACATGTGCAGATGTTGTTTCGATTGTACTTTTTTGCCTCTCTGGGATATATTCCCAGCAGTGGTATTGCTGGGTCAAATGGGAATTCAATATCTAATTTTTTGAGAGTCGTCCATATTGTTTTCCAGAAGGGCTGAACCAGTCGGCATTCCCACCAGCAGTGAAGAAGGGTCCCTTTCTCCCCACATCCTCTCCAACAGCGGTTGCTTTTGTTCTTTTGGATGTGTGCTAGTCTCTGTGGTGTGAGGTGGTATCTCAAAGTTGTTTTGATCTGCATCTCTCTGATGATTAGTGACGCAGAGCACTTTTTCATGTGCCTTTTGGCCATTCGTATTTCTTCCTTGGTAAAGTTTCTGTTCATTTCTTCGCCCCATTTTTTGATGGGGTTGGATGTTTTCTTCTTGTAGAGTTCAACCAGTGCTTTATATACCATTGATATCAACCCCTTATCTGATGGGTATTGTGTAAATATCCTTTCCCATTCTGTGGGTAGTCTTTGTATTCTGGTCACTGTATCTCTTGCGGTGCAGAAGCTTTTTAGTTTAATGTAGTCCCATTTGTTGATCTCTGTTTTTACTAGATTGCTTAGTTCCGTGTCACGTTTGAAGATACCTTTATCTTCAATATCGTGGAGGGTTTCGCCGACCTTGTCTTCAATGTACCTTATGGTTTGTGGTCTAATGTTGAGGTCTTTAATCCATTTTGATCTGACTTTTGTGCATGGTGTCAGGTCAAGGTCTAAACCCATTTTTTTGCATGTGCTTGTCCAGTTGTGCCAGCACCATTTGTTAAAGAGGCTTTCCTTGCTCCACTTCACATCTCTTGCTCCCTTATCAAAGATTAGATGGTCATACATTTGAGGTTGTGTGTAGGGATATTCCACCCTGTTCCATTGGTCTACGGCTCTGCCTTTGTTCCAGTACCATGCTGTTTTAATTGTTACTGCTTTGTAGTAAAGTTTGAGGTTGGGGATGGTGATGCCTCCCATCATCTTTTTCCCAAGAATTGTTTTAGCTATCCTTGGACGTTTGTTATTCCATATGAATTTTAGGATTGCTTGATCCATTTCTTTGAAGAATGTCATGGGTATACTTATAGGGATCGCATTGAATCTGTATAATGCTTTAGGGAGTATTGCCATTTTGACAACATTGATTCTCCCTATCCACGAGCAGGGTATATGTTTCCATTTCCTCATGTCCTCTTTGATTTCATGGAGTAGCGTTATGTAGTTTTCTTTGTAAAGGTCTTTTACTTCCTTGGTTAAGCTGATTCCGAGGTACCTGATTTTCTGGGGCACGATTGTGAATGGGATTGCTTTTTTCATGTCCCTTTCCTCTGCCTCATTGTTTGCATATATGAAGGCCATGGATTTTTGGGTATTGATTTTGTAGCCTGCAACTTTACTGTATAAGTCTATTGTTTCTAAGAGTTTCTTAGTAGAGGTTTTAGGCTTCTCTAGATATAGTATCATGTCGTCTGCAAATAGTGAGAGTTTGATTTCTTCCCTTCCTATCTGGATGCCCTTAATCTCTTTTTCTTGTCTAATAGCTATCGCAAGTACTTCCAGTACTATATTGAAGAGGAGTGGTGAGAGTGGGCATCCTTGTCTTGTGCCTGATCTCAGAGGAAAGGCCCTTAGTTTTTCCCCGTTGAGGATAATGCTTGCCGTAGGCTTGTGATAGATGGCTTCGACTATCTTGAGGAAAGTTCCTCCAAACCCCATTTTGGCGAGGGTTTTCATCATGAAAGGATGTTGGATCTTGTCAAATGCTTTCTCTGCATCTATTGATATGATCATATGGTTTTTATCTTTACTTTTGTTGATATGCTGGATTATGTTGATTGATTTCCGAATGTTAAACCATCCTTGCATCCCTGGGATGAATCCCACTTGGTCGTGATGTATGATCTTTTTGATGAGTTGTTGGATCCTATTTGCTAGTATTTTGTTGAGGATCTTCGCATCGGTGTTCATCAGGGAAATTGGTCTGTAATTTTCTTTCTTAGTGGTGTCTTTGTTTGCTTTGGGTATTAGGGAGATATGTGCTTCATAGAAACTGTTTGGGAGAGTTCCTGTTTTTTCAATTTCCTGGAAAAGTTTGAGGAAAACAGGCAATAGGTCTTCTTTAAATGTTTGGAAGAATTCGCCAGTGAAACCATCTGGGCCTGGGGTTTTGTTTTTGGGGAGGTTTTTGATTACCGTTTCAATTTCCTTAACATTGATGGGTCTATTCAGGTATTCCAGGTCTTCTTTCTTCAGTGTTGGGAGATTATTGTTACATGAAATTTTTAAAAACATGAAATTTTTAGAATGAAGATAAAATTTTGTTTGTGGAAAATAGCTTTTTTTTTAAAAAAAAAAACAAAAACCTCACTGCCTTCCTCCCTCTTTCCTCCCTACTCCCCACCAACTGTAGTTTTAAAAGACTATATTACCTCAGGGAGACTCTGAAGAAGGAAGGAGTAGGCAGGTCAAAGCCTGCGCGTCTTTTGGAAGAACCTGAGGAAAAGCAGGGTGGAAGGTTAGAAATGACCAGTTAGGAGCTACCTTATTGTACGCAGAGAATGGTGAAGACTTTAAAGCTATTTCTCTTTCAGCATTTAAGCAGCTGTTGTTTTCTGTTTTTTGTACTCATTTCCCTGAAGTCAACTCATCTACTTCTGTCTTTTAATGGAGGAAAACTATTCAAACGTTTGTCCCATGGATGTGTTAAATTTTATGATAAAAGAGATAACTTATACAAACCCAATATTTTATACAGCTGCTTTTGTGCTGAAATACCCCTGTCACTCTGAAGAAGTTTTATGTCTTATTTGCTAAATCAGAAGCTTCATTCTTCACTGATTTTATTCACGCTCTCTGGGATTACTCATTGTTTGCTTTCCTTGCTAACTGCAGGTTCTCAGGACAACATGCCCTTTCTTGTCAGGAGATTTGGCAAACACAGAAAGGCTGTTTTTTATTTCTTCAAAATGTTGAACTCTGGAAGCAAAAGAATTTTTTGAACTTTAGATATTTGTTTTTGTCTAGACTGTCATACATACCTCTTTAGCAATCTTAAAGTTGGCAGAGTTTTCAGAATGCTTTTATATGAATAAAAGATGTTATTTTTAGAGTATGTCACTTACCTCTATTGTTGTCAATGAAGTTATTGTTCCCATAATAAAAGTAGGATTATATTTAGGGGATCATATTTGTAGCATTTGAAAAACACTAAAGAATTTTTTAATTTCCTGGAAAATAAGTAGGACGCTGCTTTTTTTTTGGGGGGGGGGTCACACCTAGCGATGCACAGGGGTTACTCTCTGCACTCAGGAATTACTTTTGGCAGTGCTTGGGGGACCATTAGGGATGCTGGGAATCGAACCTGGGTCAGCGTGTGCGAGGCAAATGCCCTACCCGCTGTGCTATTGCTCCAGCCCCGGACGCTGCTTTTCATGGTTACTGAAGCTATAATGTGCTATAAAAAATGTAACTAGATTTCTTTGAAGACATGTCTTTTCATCAAATAAAAATAAGAGAACAAATTGTTAATCATTCTAAGATTAATGATATATTTTCAGTTTCTCATATAAACAATCTCCCAAGTAGTAAATTTTCTCACATTTTATTCCCCATGCTACCTCTGAGTCCTTGTTCTCTTTCTTTCTGTAGATCCACAGATAATTATAACGTGCAAACAAGAATTCACATAGGATGCTTCTGTTTGAAACATCTTCTTAGAAGTTAATGAATGAGTTCTTAGTGATTTGGGGGTGGAGTCAGGGTGGATGCTACTTTTTTTTTTTTTTTGATGGTTCATGGATTTTACCTTGTTTTGTATTCTTGGAAAGCTTTGTTTTGAAGTAAAACTTTCCTAATTAGCCTCTGGTCTTGAGTTAAATTTGCAGCTACAATATTTTTGCCCAGTTTTATATAGAAGTACAGGGGGCCTCGCTCAAAGACATTTTAGCCAACAACAGGTTGTAGTACAACCGAATGTTTACAAAAGGAGATCCTGATATATTGGTGGGGAGTTGGGGAGGTGGGGCAATATGTGAACTAGACATGTACACTGGTGGAGGGATGGGTGTTGGAATATTGTATGACTGAAATCAGTTATGAACAGCTTTATGTATATCTCACAGTGATTCAATTAAAAAGTTTCAAAAAAAGAATCTGTGGTATAAAGCATTGTTTAAGTCTTACAAAATACAAAGAGATGAAGGTCTGGTATATGAGAGAGGAAAAGATAGGGAGTTCACACATATCAGCTGTGCTATTGCTCCAGCCCCTCAATTTTGATTCTTAATGAATTGAGTTGACTAGTTGGGAAGATACAGGATGTGTATGTAAAATAAACAATGCATTTGTAGTATGTGATTATTCTGAGTGCTGAATTGACTATGATAGCCCAGGAATAGAATGAGAGAAGGGATCAGACAGAAAAGCAAGGGTTTGGAAGACTAAACAAAAAAGTCTTGGAAGGCTTTGCAGAAGAGCTCTCTGTAAGGGAGAGTAGGATGGCAGAAGACAAATGAGAACGGAGCATCCTGAATGAGCATGCTGTGTGCGTGGCATTGAATTGAGTGCCTGCTTTAATTAATTAATTAATTAATTTTTTGGGTCACACCCGGCGATGCACAGGGGTCACTCCTGGCTATGCACTCAGGAATTACCCCTGTCGGTGCTCAGGGGACCATATGGGATGCTGGGATTTGAACACGGGTCGGCCGTGTGCAAGGCAAATGCCCTACCCACTGTGCTATCGCTCCAGCCCCATGCACTAGTATTTTTATGGGAAAAAAAGTCATTCTAACTGTTGTGTAATTATTCCATGATATCATAATCTTTTCTGAATGATTAAATCATGGATGAACTTTTTAACATATTTAAAACCTAGCTTTTAGGTTTGGGGAGAAACACTGTGAAAAAGGTTTGTGTTGGTCTGAGGGCAATTGTTGGAGTAGGCCAGCTGAAATAGGTTGATTGGAACAAAGAACTCGGTTGAGAAATTTGTAGGTGTAAGTTACATTATTGAATTTTTAAAACTTTTCTTGCTGCGTTAATTTGCGGTATACAGTAGTTTCTGAAAGAAGAAATAATAGGCGTTTGGTGAAAATTTCTGTATTAAGCACAGACCCAGCATCAATATTTAGAAATGTTAAATAGATTGGTGGAAATAGATTGGTAGAAATGTAATGTTGAGTTAGTATGTGAGAAAACTTAATAAAGTGGATTTTTTTTTCCTTCTAGGCCGGACCTGATAGACATGAATACTGTTGCTGTTCAAAGCAACCTTGCAAATTTAGAACATGCATTTTATGTAGCAGAAAAAATCGGTGTCATTAGACTTCTTGATCCTGAAGGTGAGCTGTTTTGTGGTCTCTTTGTAGACTGAAGTGAAAATCTGATCCGAAGGTCTCAGAATTTTGAAATAATTTCTGCTACTGCTTTTAGATGTTGATGTCTCCTCACCTGATGAAAAATCAGTAATAACTTATGTGTCATCCCTCTATGATGCATTTCCCAAAGTCCCAGAAGGTGGTGAAGGCATCGGTGCAAATGTAAGTATTTCTGATTACTCTATCCTTAAAACTGCTTATTCAGTAATATTTATATTACTGAATATAATTATTGAATATAAATTAATGAATATAAATAATGATTCAGTAATAATTAGCTCACTGATGTTTTGGATGTGCATTTTTGTTTGTTTGCTTTTTGGGCCACACCTTACAGTTTTCAGGGTTTATCCCATAAGTGCCAGGCATCAGACCTGAGGTACCTTCATTCAGAACCTATGATCAACCTTTTGTATCTTTTTTTTCCCCTGGATATACTTTATGTAGTTTTAAAATATTAAATATTTTAATTGACCATTGTTTTACTATTTAATAAACTATAAGATAAGAATTTGAAGGCACCATTCTACCACTAAAATTATGACTAAAACCATTTATTCTGCATCATAGATAAAATAAGTTGCAGAGCATTTTGTGTGTAATAGCTATAGGAGTAATAGTTGAATGATTTTGGAAAATTTTAGTTTAATTTGCTGCTGTATTCCAACTTCTCTATATGTTGACTGATTCTAGGACATTTCAATTTTGAAATCACTCTCATGTTTATTAACTCATAATTCCATGAAATAAATGTTTTTGTGTTTTAAAGGTAAGATTCAGAGGAAAGTCACTTGATTTTGCTAGATTTTTACCAGACTGACTTTGTGAGCATGGTCTCTGATACATAGCTTCCCAGTCTTTATTATTGCACTCTCACCCAGAGGTCTACATATTGCAGTTCAGTAACACATTTGGTAGAGGTCGTGTTAGCAGGTCCTTATATGTTTCTGGGAGAGAGCAGGTAATCCTGTATGTGCATTTCCAGATGATCTCTGAGCCCCACTTCCCATCCCTGGGTTTCTCCCTTCCTCCTGATAGATACATTTTTGTTTTCTTTGAAGATTTAGGAGCTCACCTTGGTGGGCTCAATTTTCTGGTCTCTCTTCGTCACTGTGTTGTTATTTCTGGACTTCCATTTTCCTTCTCTTACTTTTTCTCTCCAAGATCTTATCCTGTCTCGATATGAAACTTGCTCCCGTGCTCATCCTCTCCTCTGATCTTTGCCTGTAACTCAGTGAAACTTAGCTTTTCTAATATTTCTTGTGAACATGTCTTGTTTATCTTTTCACTCCCTCCACTAAATTTCTGACATATCTCTTTACACTGAAATGGGAATGAAATCTTGTCCCTGGCTTTTCATCACCATTATGTTTCTTCATTATGTACCCTGCTGCCAGATTAGCTTGAAAAAATTTAGTGATTATATCGAACACGCAGGATTAAATCTAATCTAGATATTATGACTTTCAAAATTCTGCATATGTTAATTTCACTTACTGACATAATGTGTGATGTCTCAACATGAACAGTTTGCTCGTAGCCAGGCAATTTGTGTTTCAGAATCCCAACTCGCTTAGACGCCCTGCTGTGTTTTCTGCCTCTCTCCCCTCCCCCCCCATGACTGTTCAGGGACTTCCTTTGTCAAAAAGCTTTTAGTAACTATTTTGAAGCACATACGTGGCTTACTTTACTTTTACCTTGACTCCTGTTTCAGGTATTTCAACACCTAATTAAACACTGCTTTTAATTTTCTCTAACTGGTTTGTAGGAATCATCCTTGCCTCCCCATCTCAACAGTAACTCTTTGATAGGAGGTATTGTCTTTAATATATTTTATTTTTCTTGCCACATTTAGTCCAATGTTTTGAACATAATAAGCACCCACCTAGTACTTAATTGAAAATGGAAGTTGACAGTCTTTCTGTCCCTCCCACTTTAAAAAAGTTTGCTTAGTGAGTCCTTGAAGAATGCCACCGTGTGTTTTCTATAGTTTCCATTGCTGCCTAATTTTTTTTTACGCATTGTATAGCTCCTTTGAGTTTCAGGTCCTCAGTGGACTTCGATAGTTAGAGGGTTGCAGAGGCAGCTGCTACCTTAGCTTATGCAAGACCTTACTCCTCCTTCTTGATCACCTGACTTAGGCCACAAAGTGATTGTGGAGTTTTTTCCTATTGTTCTTGGAGTGGTCTCAAGCTTCTCAGCACAGTGTTCCTGGCAATCACTATCTCTGATCAGAATTGGCACTGATTTGGTTAATCTTAGTGGTCAGAGTTTGATCCCATGTTTTTAAAGCTGTCTATGTGGAAAGAATTTGGACTGGGTGGAAAATAGAAAGCATTTAGTTGGCTTTCTTGGGTGTAGACATATGAAAGTTCATAGTATGATGACCGACCGAATTGGTATGATTGCTGATATCTACAGACATAGATCTTTTCTGTCATTTTTTTTTTTGTTCCAGGATGTTGAAGTCAAATGGATTGAATACCAGAATATGGTGAACTACCTCATTCAGTGGATTAGACACCATGTGACCACCATGTCTGAGAGAACATTTCCTAATAATCCTGTAGAGCTAAAGGTCTGTGTCTCTAGGATTTCTTTGTTTCTGTATTTATATTTCGTTGTGGGGTTCCTGGGATTGAACCCCAAGCTTTTTACATGTTTGGCATAAACTTGAGGAGTGTTTTGTTTTGGGGCCATACTTGGCTGCACTCAGGCCTTACTCCTGACTCCAGGCTCAGGTATTACTCCTTGGAGGGGCTTGGGGACCCATATAGGGTGCAGGGATCAAATCTGGACCAACCATATGCAAGGCTTAATCCATTATATTTTCTCTCTGGCTAGTGAGACAAAAACTTTTAAATGATGCTATCATAGTTCCACAATCTGAAATTTAAAAAAAAATCTCCTATATTAAGCCACTGATAAGTTGGCATAATTAAAATTTGTCACCGTGTAATATAGTGTGAAGGTAAACATCATTAATTAAAACATAACAGCATTTTGAAGAAATTTATAGTGCCTCAGTTTTAGTTGGGGAGAGATTCAAGGTTTAGTCTGAGCTAGTCATGTACTGACATTGCCAGTTTGCTTTTGGTTTATTTGGTTTATTAATACTTGAATTTCTTCAGATGGCTAGAATAGAAGGTGCTGCAAGAAGGCTTCAAAAGTGTGGCAAAGACTGGAAGACAGCCAGTGGTCACACACTAGCAAAAAACTGTCTTCCAGAAACTTCTTTTATAGAGCAATATGCATACTGTATTTCACCAAGAATTCAGAGATACTTATTCTGACTTCAAATAGAAATGAATTCATGATTTAGAAAACTGCTTGCTATTACTTACAAAGTTATGTTCAATTCTGTGAGCAAAGGCATAGAAATATAAAAGAAAAACACACTGAAATTGAAGTCACCTCATTTATGTATTTGGATTTATAATAGCAAAGTAATCAATTTTATTTCAAGATATTGTTACCTGATTATTAACAGTAAAGTTTAGTTCCTTGAATTATAGGTTTTGTTTTAATGATTGAACTGAGATCACAAAAACTGTCATAATAGAGAGCGAGTTAAATTAAATCTATTTGTTATGTTTATCCAAATATAGAGCATATCTGTGGAGTGGCTCTTATTTACCATGGGCATGAGGTTACTTGGCATATCATAATATAATGCCTTTAAAATATTCTCAGTTTGATGCTTCCTAATATGCAGATAAATATTTTCAGGACAAGAAAGCTTTCCATCTTCTGTCACCATATCTATCATGGATAGCAAAAGCACATACAGGCATTGCATCCTTCCTTACAGAAGCACTCTATTCAGAGTTCCAGACGGCTGTCAGATTTCTAGTTCAAATATTTCCAAATGGATTCCAATTTTACGTATAGTTGAGCAAATTGACTTCTGGGTAACACAGATTCTTAAAGTTAGGAAAGAAGTTTGACTGAGCAACAGATCACTGCTAGTAATCTTTGAGGTTAGCGCATGATATTGGGAAGAAAATACACTTTGGGGACAAAATGGCGAATAAATTCATTATCTGCCCAGACAACAAATTGGAATCCTTCTGAAATGTGTTCTGCCTGAATGAAGATTGACAGGGACTTATTTTAGAACAGTATGAATTAAGGTGAAAGAATGAACACTTACTAAATATGGTGGTATTAAATATACATGCATTTGTATATTTGGGTACTTATGATACTGGGGATCAAGCTGATGTGGGGGAGGGTTGAGTGGGTCATCCCACAATTGGAGGAGGTAGCCACAAAAGAGGAAGTGTTGCAAAGTTATCCACCCCCCCCCCCCCCGCCCCCGCACCCAGCCCTCAGGACCTTGTGGGAGAAGTGCCCAGGGAGATCAGGACCTGTGAGTGTGCAGCTCTGCTAAGACAGCATCATCTGTCCTTGAGACCCACTCAGTTGGCATGGCGTGGGTGCTGGTCCCTACCTCCTAAGTTGGGGGAGCGGTGGTTTGCAGGTTGTGGTGAGGCCATGCTGTGCCAAGGAAAAGAGGAATTCAGTCCTGGCCTCCGAAGGCTTCTAGGTTCATTGTCTGTTCCCACAGAACAGAATCTCAGGAGAAGACAGTGAAGCAAAAAATAATTCTTAGTATTTTATCAGACATCTCGTTAATAACAAGGTATGGAAGAGAAGAGAACCAGGAAAGTACAGGCAAGGACTCTGTGCTCCCATGTGAGATGTGTGCTGATTGCAAAGTCAAAGGGAAGACATTAGAATCTCTTAAGTTGGGACGTAGGTGACCCCAGAACAGACTGAATCTAGCTTGCCTTTGCAAGGCTGATTTTTATAGCCTTTTTCAAGCTCTCTGGGCTTGCAGGGGCTTTCTGCAAGGTAAGAGCCCATTGCTAGGCCTGTCCATTGCTAGACCACCACACGAAGACTGGTGGTCTTCAGTCATAAAAGGGTTTATGTTCCCACTGAATTGTCTTTTGGTAGGTTCCAGGCCTTGTGGTTTGAACTGAGTCTTCAACCTGGAGCGGGGGCCTAGAATTCTTAAATATTTCTTGATTTTTTTTTTTTAAATGCTTTCTTGATACTAAATGCTAAGGGGCTCCCTTACTTGGCTGCTTACTTCACACAAGGATGTCACATATGCTTGGCAGGCGTTTTACCATTGAACCTCACCCCCAAGCTAAGTAATTTTTATAAAGATCTTTTTCAATAAAATAATAAGTATATTTAGAATATTCTCTAGTTTATATCTTCAATTATTTATGAAATACATAAACTAGTAAATAGTTAATTAACTAGTTAATAATTGCATGTTAATATTATTTCCATATGTAGAAGCCAGCATCTAACTTTGTTACTTTGATCAGTGGGACATTGAAGCAGAAACAGTCAAGTAGATAGGGGGCCCCCCTGGCAACGAGTTTCTCAGGAACTAATTAAATGAAGATGTGTAGGGGACTGGAGTCATAGTGCAGCAGGTAGGGCATATGCCTTGCATGAGGCCGACCCAGGTTCGATTCCCAGCACCCCATATGGTTCTCTGAGCACTGCCAGGAGTAATTCCTGAATGCAGAGCCAGGAGTAACCCCTGTGCATCATCAGGTGTGACTCAAAAAGCAAAAACAAACAAACATAAAACAAAAAATGAAACAAGATGTGATTTAGGGGCCAGAGACCTAGTACCATGGAGAAGGTGCTTGCCTTGTACACAGGTTTGATCCCCAACACCACAAATGTCCCCCTGAGTCCTGCTAGCAGTGACTCCTGAGCACAGACTCAGAAATAACCACTGAGCACAGGTGGTTGTGGCCCAACCCCTCCTACCCCAACCCTCCAAACAGAGTATGAAATCAGAATTTGATTTAAATTATCTTAGTTCCTAGCTATAAAGTAGCCTCAAAACTTGAGGGCTGGATCCCTTTGGTGACCACAGGAATTGGGGCCTGATCAGACACTGTCACCAGCACTGGCCCAGAGAAGGGTGGTTCCCCAGGGAGAGAAACTTCAACAGGAACCAAAGTTTGTGATCATTTTAATTTGTGGAATAAAAAGTAACATGATGGGAGACTAACACCCGAGGAGAGTAGAGATAAGGGTCCGGAGGATCGTTCCATGGCTTGGAAGCCAGCCTCAAATGCTAGGGCCAAGATAGAGAAGGCAACTGAGAAAGAGAAGGGACCACCAAGTAAAGGATGCTTGGAGGACTAGCTCAGGATGAGAGATGTGTGCTGAAAGTAGACTATGGACCAAACATGATGGCCACTTAGTACCCGTATTGCAAACCATAACTTTCATGAGCTGCCTGGGAGACCAGCATCCGAACTATACTTTAGCTGTATCTAAGTGGTAAGCATTCCATTTTCCAGATAGATAAACTAGAAGACTTGATTTTTCCTTATGGGAATTGTATTAGATTATTTCCTCATAAATGAAAAGCTGAAGTGCAGCCTTTCGAAAGTTTATATCACAAAGAAATTTGGGTATGCAGAGCTTCTTATTTGGATTTGGAGACAAATGTAGCAGGGTTACTGCAAACACAGACATGGTGTAGTAATTCTTTAGATACCTCCATGGCATATGTCCAGTCATGACTAGCATCCATAAGTACCCTCATGAAATTGCATATAACATAGTCACCAGCGAAGAATTGGTAGTTTCCTGTGTGTCAGTTTTGTTTTATACAGGTGACTGCATATGACAGAGTGGCTTTTTCTTTTTTCTTTTGTGATGCTTGGGATCCAGTTTAGAGTCTCACACACACAGGGTTCTGCCACTGAGCCACCGCATGGCCCTTTAGCTAGCATTCAGTGTGGTAATGTTACATAATGATGAAAGCAAAGTTTTGAAGTTTGGCTCTTACCATTTACTTTCTCTCCCCTTTAGGCACTTTATAGTCAGTATTTACAATTTAAAGAAACAGAAATTCCACCAAAGGAGACAGAAAAGTCAAAAATTAAACGCCTCTATAAATTACTAGAGGTAAGCAGAAATGCTCTTGGTGTGATCAGTCATAGATGTCTTTTAACAAACTTCTCCTCACATTAAAAATGTCTTTCCTTCAAGATTTGGATAGAATTTGGCCGCATCAAACTCCTTCAAGGTTATCATCCAAATGATATTGAAAAAGAATGGGGGAAACTCATTATCGCCATGCTCGAGAGAGAGAAGGCACTTCGTCCTGAAGTAGAAAGGTAGGTCGGAGCTGTTTTCTGTCCTGAGAGCACTGTGGAGAGGAGACTGGTTGGTTTTGTGGAAGGAGTTTAAGTTTGAGAACCAGGTGGATTTTGGACCAATATTCACTTTTTCCCCTTATATTGCCTGGGTAACCTTGAATAAGCCATTATGTCTTTCCAGTGTTTCTTTTTCTCTTATCTGGAAACTGTTCTGAGAGGTTTGAGGGGCAAATCAGTGAAGTCTTGTTCATAAGGACCAGATGGGCTGGTTTGGTGTGGTGACGTCTCATCTAGTAAGGTGGTTACCATTTTGAAACAATCAAAATGGCCCAGGAGAATCTCTCAAGCTGGCTCTTTTAAGTCATCAGGCCCAGATATGAAAGCTCATGCATACATCAACAATGAACCTATTTAGTTTCTTGTTATATTTTTGGCTCTGACTCGCTTTTCACGGAGCCATGGGAAGACAAACAATGGACAGTATGCTTTGCCTTTAAAGGAAATCATTATTATTATGAATGAAATTGTTATTCACTGTCATCCAGTTGTTTGTTGATTTACTCGAGCGGGCACCAGTAACGTCTCTGTTACACTCAGCCCTGAGATTTAAGCAGCCTCTCCTTACTCGTCTTTACCAACGATTCAAGGCTGTTTCAGAGTCAGGGGAATGAGACCTATCGTTACTATTTTTGGCATAGCAAATACACCACGGGTAGCTTGCCAGGCTCTGCCATGTGGGCAGGATACTCTCCGTAGCTTGCCGGGCTCTCCAAGATATATGTATGAAATTGTTGTTATTATTATTAATTATTATTATTATTATTATCATCATTGTTATTTTTGGGGTGGGGGCTTGGGGACTGTCCCCAGTGTCTCAGAGCTTATTCCTGCTCTGCACTCTGGGATCAATCCTGATGAATCTGGGGGACCATATGTAGTGCGAGGGATCAAACCTGGGGTCAACTGTTTGCAAGGCAAATGCCTTTCCCGCTTGTGTACCCTTTGGCCCCCATTTAAAGGAAATTGAGTGACCAAAACTGCCCAGTAAATGTGAGTTTTAATTCCCTTTTGTCCTGGTGTTATAAATGCATTTTCCCAAATTCATCATGCATTCTGCTTTGGCATTTAAACTTTCCCAGCAGTGCTTAGTGACAGGGACCCAGGCACTACTCCTGTGATTCTCAAGCTGATGGTTTATTGTGCTTGGGGAACTGTGCTCAGAGATGGCCCATTGATGCCCTATGTGCTTAGAGCCAGGCAGTGCCAGGGGTTGAATTGAGGCTTCACACATTCTACCCACTGACATCATTTCACAAGCCACCCTGGAGACCAAAATCAAAACTGTGTTTTAGGGGCCAGAAAGATAGTCCATTGGGTAGGGCAGTTGCCTTTCATGTAGCCAGCCTCAGGTTCAATCCCTGGCACCCCATCTCATTCCCCAAGCCCAGTTAGGAGTTATTCCTGAGCACAGTGCTAACAGTAGTCCTGGGCACTGCCAGCTCTGGCCCCCAAACCAAAAAACAGCAGGAACAACAAAACTATACTTTAATCCTATCTAGATAGTAGGAATTCTGTTTCAAGAACATATAAAATAGAAGAGAATGAGCGGCAGCCCTTTGAAATATCTCCCTGGGTGTTCAATGACTTTTTTTTTAACCCCTCCTCGAGGTAAGTAGTTCTAGTTAGGAAAATTGAGTGATATAATGTGTGAGAGAGGGAAGTAGGAAGAGAGAAAATGAAGGAAAGAGAGAGAGAGAGGAGAATCATCAAGTGAAAGAAAGGAAGTTACATAAACCAGGCTGTGATGTTTAGGTGAGAGAGAGAGAGAGAGAGAGAGAGAGAGAGAGAGAGAGAGAGAGAACCATCAAGTGAAAGAAAGGAAGTTACATAAACCAGGCTGTGATGTTTCGGTGGCTCCATAGCCCATCATTCACTCTTTATTATCTCAGCTCTCTTTCTGTGTCCTATTTCCTGGGAGGGCACTGCTTGGTCCCAGGAGATGTTATAGAATGAATCTGTCTCTGTCAGATCCTTATTCCACAGCCTGAATCTCAGTATGTGGGAACCCCAGTCCCTCATAGCTGTGCACCCCTTAGGGGCTGGACCTTACAGCACACAGGCCATGCTTCAGCCTCTTGGGCCTCACACCAGCCACAGTGCCGCTCTGGGGCTCTGTCAAGCTGGGCCCCCTCTCCTCCATGGGCAGTCTCGTTACACCATTTCTTTGGCAGGGACATTGATTTCATTATCTTTATCATTCTAATCACACTCAGATCTTGGCTCCAGTATTACTTTCGTAAGAAACTTTTCCGTGATGTCCCGGCCAGTGAAGATGTCTTGGTTATAATTCTCATGTTTGACCAGTTTAGTTCCTTTTGTAACACTTTTGCTTGTGATTGTGTCTTGATTTCTGTGGTCGTATGGAGAAGGGCTGCAGTGTGCTTTGGGAATGTGGAAACTAGTGTTCTGCTGCCAGAGCCTAAGACAGGGCTTGGTAGCCTGGAGGTGCTGACTGGACTCAGGCTCGGTGACGCACATGCAGCTTCAGTGTTGAAATAGGAAATAACGTGTGGAAAATAAAAGAAGAAATCTAATTTGCAGTTTCTTTATTAAGTTTTCTCCCTAGACTCTTGTTTTGGAATAATATCAAATTTATGCAATTGGATTGTTAGAACCAAAGCAGTTTGGAACTAACCAGGTTCATAAAATGGGCCTTTCATAAGAAGAAATTCTGGGTGATTTAAATGAAATATTTAAACCAGTCATCTGAAATAATGAAAAAGCATCTTTGAAGAATGCATGCAGTATTAAATTTTGATACTTTAATAAAATAATCTAGTAGTTCAGATTTCCAGATTCAGGAACCAGTCCATCTTGCACTAGATTATAAGCTTAATTCATAAGCTATGCAAGCTCAGATATATTCCCTAACTTGCTAAGCCTCAGTTTCCTCATTTGTAAATAGGATTTAATAATACATATTATATTTCATGGTTGTGAGTATAAGATGAGGTGGTATATGTGAAAGATGAGGTAATATCCTGTCATATAACAATTGCTTAAGTAATGTTAGGTGTAGCTATTATTATTTTCACTTTTTCTGCTTAGTAGAAAGCACAGCACTCACAATTTCTCAATTCTTGTCTTTAGTGTGGAGAAGCAACAGTTTAGGTTTGTTGTATTAAGTGTAGAAAAATATTTAGGAGCATGGTTGAAAACATGCTTTTATTTTTCTTGATAGAACAAGCTTTTTGGCATAACTATTTATTAACTGCAACTAATAGCTATGTGGACTGGCAGTGTGCAGACGACAGATGAGAAATGGCCAGTGTTCTTTTGCCTTGTAATATCCTCTAGAATGGAAAAACAGGCACAGATAAATTTGCAACCATTTCATGGATATTCTTCTTAGCCCTTAGCTTTTCAACAATAAAAAAAAACATTAAAATTAGAAATAATATTACTGAGAACATGTGATGTAAAGGAAGATATATACTTTTCCAGTTCATTTGGCCTCAGAAGCAAATGATACGCTGGTTAAAGTGGAAATGAATTTGTTTCTCGTCCGACTCACTCATTTATGCTTGCTTTGAACTGTCAGTTTTTAGCCTGTGTTCTTCAGTACAGAACTGCAATTTATAGAAGTCAGGGGTGTGATTGAGTATTTGTGTTCTTCTAACTGATGATTTGGTATTGCCAGAATAACTTTTCCTAATCATTACCTGTGCTTCAGTGAGACATCTGAGTTGTTTTTCAGGTGGTTGCAATTGAATGACTCTTGGTGAAAATATTTGGCTAGTCTTCTTCGGTGACGCCCCAATCAGTTTGCCCTGTTCGTACTTGTAGGGTTTTAATGCAGACTACAAAAGGCAAACATTAACTAGCTTTAGGCAAGATTCTTTTGAATAGTTATCAGCATATCATTTGCCATGTGTTGAATATGCATGTCGGAGCATATTTAAAGAGCCTGAGCCGCTGTGACATTCCAGTGGATATTTTTTCTCCGTTAGAAGTTGAGCTTTGTTTAAAACCTACAATTTTAGTCAAAAAAGAACATCATTTAAGGAATAAAAATGCATAGTAGCAGTTATAGTTACTATAGCAGTGATTCTGTGTTTAGTAACACTACGAGCGCTCGAACCAGTCTTGATTCAAATGAAAATTTTCTCTCCGTTAATTGTCCAACGCTGATCAACTCCTGTATTAGCTTTGGCAATGAATCCTTTAATGGACACAGGTATTGAACTGTTGGTGTGAGATTCTATTTTACTTTTTGATCGGCAGCATTTTTCAGGATGGTGAGCTGACTTCACTAGGAGAGGATTTATTTTATTTTATTTTATTTTTTCAGGTTGGAAATGTTGCAGCAGATTGCTAACCGCGTTCAGAGGGACAGTGTCATCTGTGAAGACAAACTAATGCTTGCACGGAAAGCTCTCCAGAGTGTAAGTTTGAAGAGCCAGTGGGAGATTGTAACTTAGGGGTTTGTGTGGATGAATGGATTAGAACTTCTGCATAACTTTTGGCCATTTATTGGCATTTATTTTCTAGACTTTAAATATCAGACATTAAAACTTGTTAAAGATTTTGATCACTGCTCTCTTGAGTAAATAGGAGTGAAAGGAAGACATCTTTGAGCTGAAAGGGAAGACAGAAAACCCAACTAGACTTTTGTTCCGATATCTGCAGGACTATATTTTTTAAGTTTTGAAACTTATTTCACAGAATCAATATTGCATTTTGTTTTGTTTTTTAAATACAGGATTCTAAAAGATTAGAATCAGGGGTGCAGTTTCAGAATGAAGCAGAGATTGCCGGGTATATACTTGAATGTGAGAACCTTCTACGCCAGCATGTAATTGATGTTCAGATTCTAATTGATGGAAAATATTACCAGGCAGATCAGTTGGTACAGAGGTTAGTACTGCTTATTCATCCCAAGTCCTTTTATATAGTTGTTCATGGTTCCTTCATGATAGGAATGTGTATAGGGGAGCAATGGATAAAATGTCTTTGTTACTTCTTTTTTGGGTATCGAATACTGTCACATAAATTCTGGCACATTTTGCTGTGTAAAGTTGATATTTATCCTTCAACGGAAACAATAGAAACATTTTATGATATGTATAATTTTAAGATTACAGTAACTAATAATACTTAGTGTTAATGTGATATATCACTTGAAAAAAGTATCTTTTAGAGAAAAGTATCTTTTAGTTGAAGTTTTTCAGTTTTCTCTATTGTATGAAAAGCTGTTGGAAAGATACACACGTATACACGTCTAGGAAGTAGGAATGAGGGGAGGAATAAAACCTTTTGGGTTGTATGCTATATCTATACTGGAGATGGATATGGTTGTATATTTAAGTAAAACATATTAATTGATGTTTTCATTTGTTGATTTCACTTTTAGAAATTACAGTGATTTAAAATACAATAAAAACTAGAAAAGCTTTTCATACATGCCAGAAATAATTCTAGTAGCAGAAATGTAGAAATAGCCTAAGTTTAAATAGCAAGAGAAAAATCACATTAAAATGTAGCATTTGTGCTCATTATAAATTATAGGTAAGAACTATACATCAGTGCACGAACTACAAATTCAGTGAAAAGTCGCTATCCTACAAAGCTTTACCAATATTTTGCAGTAACTTTTTTAAGAAGTGGACTTTATTGTTTGAGCAGGTTAGATTTGTGGAAGAAATGAGTGGGAAGTACAGACAGTCCCCAAAATCTCTGTCCCCTTATTAACATTGTGAGTTTGTGATACATTTGTTATCATTGATTAGCCGGCATATATATATGTTATTGTTTATGAAAGTTCACCATTTATTTTATATTACATTCTTTTTTTTTTTCAAAAATGCCTATATATTGTACCTTCCAGGGTTGCAAAAATGCGCGATGAAATTATGGCCTTAAGGAATGAATGTTCTTCCGTGTACAGCAAAGGGCGCATGCTGACGACGGAACAGACAAAGCTCATGATATCAGGAATCACTCAAAGCCTAAACTCAGGATTTGCACAGACCTTAAATCCCTGTCTGAACTCAGGGCTGACCCAGAGTTTAACACCGTCCCTGACTTCTTCAAGTGTGACCTCAGGCCTGTCATCTGGCCTGACCTCCCGACTGACTCCCTCTGTCACTCCAGCTTACACACCTGGCTTCCCATCAGGAGTGGTTACACACTTCAGTTCAGGAGTAGAGACAAATTCATTGCAAACGCCAAAACTGATGCAGATCCGAAAGCCTCTTGTCAAGTCTTCCCTGCTGGATCAGAACTTAACCGAAGAGGAAGTAAACATGAAATTTGTTCAGGACCTTTTAAATTGGGTGGATGAGATGCAGGTACAATTTTTATTTTTCTTGAGAACTTCAGTCTACTGCTCTCAGTTTCTTTTTCACATCTACTATTTTTTTTTGTTGTTATTGTGTAAAGGTGCAGCTGGACCACACTGAATGGGGGTCAGATTTGCCAAGTGTGGAAAGCCATCTAGAAAATCATAAAAATGTCCACCGAGCTATTGAAGAATTTGAATCTAGCCTTAAAGAAGCTAAGATCAGTGAGGTATTAAAATTCAAGATCTATATGTATTTTACTTGACCTTCCTTTGTTATTTTGTTCTATATATAAAGATACCCTGACAAATAATAATAATATCGATGAGAACTTAAGAATTCCTTAAGGTTCTTAATCTTGGTCTCTTTTAAATTCTGTATGATAGATCCAAATGACGGCACCGCTTAAACTGACTTATACAGAAAAGTTGCACCGATTAGAGAGTCTCTATGCAAAACTTTTGGTAAGGATTTTTGGTTTTTCCTTTCAGTTTTCTTCTTTTTAACCTCTCTTTGACAAATCCATGATTCTTACATTGATCTTTCTTACACAGAATACATCCAGGAATCAGGAGAGGCACCTTGATACACTCCACAATTTTGTGACTCGTGCAACTAATGAACTTATATGGTTGAATGAAAAAGAAGAGGAGGAGGTTGCTTATGATTGGAGTGAAAGAAACACCCACATAGCTCGGAAGAAAGACTACCATGCTGTGAGTAAACAATGGTATCTGAGTGCTGGAATTGTATTTGGATTTAAATCTTTTTCCTTGACACACTTATGTGTTCTTTCCTAAATTAGGAATTAATGAGAGAGCTTGATCAAAAAGAAGAAAACATTAAAGCAGTGCAGGAGATAGCAGAGCAGCTACTTTTAGAAAATCACCCAGCCCGGTTAACTATTGAGGTACGTCCTAAAGTGTAATAGACATTTGATGATAAATTCCCATTCTCTTATTGCTAATAGGTCAGATAAGGATAGTTATTTCACTGAAATAAGTTATCATGCCACAAAATATCAGTAAAATTCTAGATCTTACTGGGAAATTTGGGGAATGTTCCATTTTGTCTTTTTCACATGAAAATATTTCACACATCTGTATGAAATGGCACATAAAGAATGTGCAAAAGCTACAAGGTTAGGATGCAGAGTAAGGACACTATAGTAAAGTAATGAATGGTCTGAATATTTATTGATACTCAAACTGCAAGTAATTATTCCTTGAAGGGTGGAGAGATGAAATTTAGAAAATATGATCAGAGGTTAAGGTTTTTAATATTTTACATGTGGGAGCCCTGGGTTTGATACCCAATACCATTTGTTTCCCTGTGCACAATCTGTGTATAACCCCCAAACATGGCCTGGCAAGGCCCCAGAAAAACTAGAATTCTGATGGGAATGGAAAATGTGATTATGAATCTGACTTCTGTAGAAGTGTTACTCTATTAAGGAATTTTGAGGGATAAAGTTAAATACGTCATGATTTGACGGGTCTAGCTAATGACTTGCGGTATGTGGGTAATTATGAACACAATTTCATATTTTATATGACAAACTAATAACAATGTATAATGTGTCTTTTATAGCTAATTTTCTCAGAGCAGCTTAATTTGAGGGCTCAGGTAATCTGACCCTGATATGCTGCCAGATTTCCAGTGCTGTGCTGTGCATTCCATTCAGAAAGCCTGCCCCAGCATGGTTTTTCCTAGAGGAAAAAATGCCAAACAAGAGTTTATTAACGACCCCTTGAGTGCCCTCTTGTGGAGATCAATAAGTTGCGCCTTAAATATGAAAGGGTGTTTTATGTTAAAGATGGGCTTTCTATAATACCTTTGCCCTCATAGAAGATACATTTCATTAAATAGCAATTCTAGTTAGTAAATATTTTATTTCATACTGTTGACATTTTAATTTAGGTCTTCCAAGCGGTATTGAGGTTGGGGGTGGGGGACCCTTGAGCAGTTCTCTGCCAGCTCGGCCAGAGAAGCCCTGAGACTGTGGAACTGTTTGGGCCCCGTGGTAGCCGGGATTACCCAGGTTTATCCCAGGGATGCTTGGGAGCTTCTGGGGCCACACTTGGCCGGGGAGAACATCTTAGCACCGGGAATGAATTGGGGTCAGTGCCATGTGAAGCAGGCACTTTAACCCCTGTGCCAACTCTCTGGCTTCTAAACAGACACTTTAAATGAAAACTGATGGGATTGCATGCTCCTTCTCTACTCAAACGTTTCTCATCACAAATAATTTGCTCTCACACCAAGAATCTATTCTGAAAATCTATGTAGTGAGCTACATAAATTCTTTAGAAGCAACAGCAACAAACTTTATTCAACTTTATAATCTCGTGTCAGCAGACAATTTCTGTGAACCAATAATAACAATTTTTTTTTTTTTTGCTTTTTGGGTCACACCCGGTGATGCACAGGGGTTACTCCTGGTTCTACACTCAGGAATTACTCCTGGTGGTGCTCAGGGGACCATATGGGATGCTGGGATTTGAACCCGGGTCGGCCACATGCAAGGCAAATGCCCTACCCGCTGTGCTATCGCTCCAGCCCGTAACAATTTTTTTTAAATAGTAAAATAAAATAGTAAAAAAGAATCAGGCACAAATACAGAAAGACGCACTGTAACACTGTAGCACTGTTGTCTTGTTGTTTCTGTTTTTGGCATATTGAATATGCCATGGGTAGCTTGCCAGGCTCTGCCGTGTAGGCGAGATACTCTTGGTAGCTTGCTGGGCTCTCCAAGAGGGACAGAGGAATCGAACTTGGGTTGGCCACATGCAAGGCAAATGCCCTACCCACTGTGCTATTGCTCCAGTCCTCAGTTACTGGAACTCTCAAAATAATTAGAGAAAGGAAAGGTGAAGGACAGGAAGATGTTGCGAAGGAAGATAAATTTGAGGATTTCACAAAGTAGGTGGAAGGATTAGGTAGGGAAGGAGAGAGAGGGACAGTTTTCCCAGTACCAGAGGTAGTTTGCCTCCACTCCAGATATTAAATGTTTTTTCATGGAAAAAATATCCAATTAGCTTTCCTCATATATTCTAAGACATTTCAAGTTTAACAGTAGGATGGTGTTGTCTGGATTTATTTAAAAAAATTTTTTTTATACTATGTTTGAGGTTCTTGAGCAGAATTGTACAGGTAAGAGGAGGGGGCTGGAGCAATAGCACAGCGGTTTGGGTGTTTGCCTTGCACGCGGCCAACCCAGGTTCAAGTCCCAGCATCCCATATGGTCACCTGAGCACTGCCAGGAGTAATTCCTGAGCACAGAGCCAGGAATAACCCCTGTGCATTGCCAGGTGTGACCCAAGAAGAAAAAAAAAAGAACTGAGAGGAGTATTTCGCTACATGGATTTGTCAGGTCTTATTCTGCTAAGTGACTCATCATCTGGGCAGAAGAGCCTTTGATCCTTAAAGCATTGTTGTGTGCTGAGGTGTTTCATTTCCAGCCTGTTGTGGTATTCTATCCTTCAGGCCTACCGAGCCGCAATGCAGACACAGTGGAGCTGGATCTTACAGCTCTGCCAGTGTGTGGAGCAACACATCAAGGAGAACTGTGCTTACTTTGAGGTATGTGAATGGAGTCACGTCTGCATCATGATGCTTTGCCTGACTTAAAATTCCTTCTAGCGTATTGTTCAGAGATGTATGTAAAGGGGGCCCGAGTCATAGCACAGCAGCAAGGCACTTGACTTACACGCGCCTGACCTGGGCTCGTTTCCAGCCACCCCATATGATTCCCTGAGCCCACCAGGAGTAAGCCTTGAGTACCACCGGGGTTGGCTCTTGCTCCCCCAGAAAAAAGAACCAAAAATAAAAAAACAACCCTTAAATCACAGATGTTAAATAAAATCTAGATACATATGTGATGTATAAAGGGAGATGAATGGAAATGTTTCCTTTGAGGGTTCAAGTCTGAAAGGACAAATATGTAGGAGGAAAGCCATTCAAAACAACTTTATTGACTGTCCTTGGGTGTCAGCTTCATGTGATGTTATTTTATACTCCACAAATGAGTGAAGTCCTTCTAAGGGTCAGGGGGATTGCCCCATAGCTGGAAGACTGCTTCATGAGCAGAGGGGCAAAGGCAGATGGAATAGAGAAGGGATCACTAAGAAAATGATGGCTGGAGGAATAAATCGAAATCGAGATGGGAGATGTGTGCCGAAAGTAGATAATGGACCAAACATGATGACCTCTCAGTGTCTGTGTTGCAAGCCATAATGCCCAAAAGTAGAGAGAGAGAATGGGGAATATTGTCTGCCATGGAAGCAGGGGGAGGGTGGGAAAGGGGGGATATACCTGGGATATTGGTGATGGGGAATGTGCACTGGTGGAGGGATGGGTGTTTGATCATTGTGAGATTGTAACCCAAACATGAAAGCTTGTAACTATCTCACAGGGATTCAATAAAATTTAAAATATTAAAAAAATAACTTTAAAATGTCCAAATGGATCTCTGAATTAAGGAAGCATTTTTATTACAAAGAGACCTTTTTTCCTTCAAAATTTTTAAGATGATTTTGGAAGTTTTCTCCATTTAGGAATTGGAAAACAAACTTTCCATCAAAATAATATTGGGCCAGAGCTTGGACACTTGATGCTTATAACCACCTAAGTTCAAGATTGTTTGGTTAAAATATGGCTGTGACTATTGAATTTTATCGCGATGTTATTCCATTTTTGCTTCAGAGGCCTATACATAGAATTCCTGGGCTCAAATTTTTTGACTCTGTGCCTTACTGATATTTAATATACTTTACTATGAAAGAATTAGTCATTTTATTTATTTATTTATTTATCTTAAAAGATAGTCATTTATTAATGTAAAAGTGCACCAGAATATAAATGTGTATCTGTTTCCGGGGTACAATGGTTCCACAATATACCACCAAGATTTGTTTGGGATGGATACCAATATCCTTATGCCACTCTATGAATCCTTCCCTGCCCCTTTCACCTTCTCAATTGCACTCTCTTAAGGTTATGTGTGTCTACCTCCATTTTGTTGTTGAGAGTCTTAAGGTTGATTTTCATTGGTTATTTTCTTCTTGACTGCATTTCTCAACTGAAAGGGTATATGGGTGCAGACCCCCAGAATATTCCATGGGGACTACAGGTGAAAAGAGAATAAAAATGAGGAGAACCACAGCAGAAGACTAGGGGGACACCCAGTAGAACAGGAACACTGAAGGGGATCATGGTTAGAAAAAGATTGACAAATATTGATCTTGTCCCTTGCTTTGTTTCTGTGTATACTTGTGGCATCCGAAATCATCTAGTATTTCTTTCTCCAGATTTATTTTGTTTAGAATCACATCCCCCTGTTCTATCCATGTTGTAGTCTAAAGCAAGACCTTATCCTTTTTTATAACTGAATAGGATTCTATTTTGTGTATATGCAGCTTCTTTATCTAGCCATTTGTTGTTGGTCACTTGGGTTGTTTCCCAATTTTGGTTCTTGTACATAGTGCTGCAATAAATCTGGGTATGTATAGATCATTTTGAATTAGTGTTTTTGTTAACTGCCGTTTTTCATCTTTCCCTAGTTTTTTGATGATGCCAAAGAAGCTACTGATTACCTAAAGTATCTAAAAGATGCCATCCAGCGGAAATATAGCTGTGATAGATCAAGTAGCATTCACAAGCTGGAAGACCTGGTTCAGGAATCAATGGTATTAATTTAGAAGTCAAAGCCATTTACCGATGTGAAGTGGGATTCATTTATTATTTTATTCTGTTCTTATATATTCAGAACTTTGTATTTTTCTGATACTCTTACTATCTCCATGTCATTTTTCATTCGAACTCTTTAACACTTAAACATTCAGTTTTAGTGCTTTTTGTAACAACACAGTATTTTTTTTATGTCATATCCTGGATATTTTAAAATGCATTAGCTATGTTCTAAGTGTGTATATGTTTAGTCATTGTTCATTCTGTTAAGTACTTGTTAGAGACTTTCTAGATCTCAGCTACGATAGTTAGCTGCAGGAGTTAGAGAGGTGAAGGAATCAGGCACGAATTGTTATTGCTGTGGTACATATGCTAGAAGGAGAAAGAGAATGTAAATGTGACAAATGTTATGTGGTATTAAATGCTAAAGCGGGGGTGGGGGCGGGGGATAAAACCAACCAAATGAATAAAACAAGGGAAGATGGGGGCCGGAGCAGTAGTACAGCAGTTAAGGCTCTTGCCCTGTATGTGGTTGACCTAGGTTCAGTCCTTGGAATCCTTCATGGTCCCCCGAGCACCACCGGGACTAATTCCTGAGTGCAGAGCCAGGAGTCACCCCCTGAGCATTGCTGGGTGTGCAGTTCCCTCCTCCCCTGCCCTCCAAACAAAACAAAACATGGGATGATGAATGTAGGCAACGTAGGAAGGGGTTGAAGACAGACCAGATAGTCAGGAAAGGCTTTTGTGAGGAAGCTAAGTGTGTATAATGCCCCGTAAGAACAGAGAGTACAAGTCTTTTACTTTTTAAAGTTCATGTTGTTTATTACACAGGAAGAGAAAGAAGAACTTCTGCAGTATAAAAGTACAGTGGCAAGCCTGATGGGAAGAGCAAAAACAATAATTCAGCTGAAGCCAAGGAACCCTGACTGCCCGCTCAAGACTTCTATTCCAATCAAGGCTATTTGTGACTACAGACAAATTGAGGTACTTGTAGTTCCTGGAAATAGATCAAATTTTGTCCTTAAGCATATATTTTTAAAATGAGATGTATTATTTCTTTAGTACTGCAGTGGGTTTTATTTTTTAATCTTAACACACACATGCACACACAGCCCAACACACACACACACACACACACATGACCCAAGATAGGATGTGGAAAACTTTTAGTCAGCATCAGGTAATTGTGTTCTTTTTGAAAACCAGATAACTATTTTCAAAGATGATGAATGTGTTCTGGCCAGCAACTCTCATCGTGCTAAGTGGAAGGTCATCAGCCCGACTGGGAATGAGGCAATGGTCCCTTCTGTGTGCTTCACGGTTCCCCCACCAAACAAAGAAGCTGTTGATTTTGCAAACAGGTATGTGTGTCTTAGCTTGGGAGACTCACCTGGGCGATAGGTACTGTCAGTGCTGTGTCAGCGGGCAGAGGATCAAAAAGATGGAGAACTGGTGAATGTGGGGTATTTCACTAGTAAGAAAAATTGCAGTGTGTATTTAGGGGGCGTGAAAAGCCTTAATCTATATATTCTTTTAATTATTACAGAATTGAGCAGCAGTACCAGAATGTCCTGACTCTTTGGCATGAGTCTCACATAAACATGAAGAGTGTGGTATCCTGGCATTACCTCGTCAATGAAATTGACAGAATTCGTGCGAGCAATGTGGCTTCTGTAAGTATAAATTCACATATCAGTGTAACCTGTTAAAAAAAATTATATGGGGGCTGGAGCGATAGCACAGCAGGTAGGGTGTTTTGCCTCGCACGCGGATGTCCCCGGTTAGATTTTCAGCATCTCAGATGGTCCCCCTACCACCACCAGGAGTAGTTCCTGAGTGTAAAGCCAGGAGTAACCCCTGTGCATCACTGGGTGTGACCCAAAAAGAAAAAAAAATATATATATGGGGTACCTTTATAAGGATAGAGCTTGCATTAACTCTAGAACAGAAGTTCTCAAACTTTCCTCCTTATTTGAATCACATGGAGAACTTTTGGGTTTTGTTTGTTTGTTTGCTCATACCTGGCCATGCTCAGGGGTTACTTGTGACTCTGCACTCAGGAACTACACCTAGTGGTACTCAGGAGATCATCTGGAATGCCGGGGATTGAACCCTGGTTGGCTTTGTGCAAGGCAAGTGTCTGCCCTACACCCCACTGTACTCTCCCTTCGGCTCCACACCCGGGCAGCTTTGAAAGTCCTGAATGCCTTTCAATTCCTAATGTATTTCTTTAACTGTATGCTTCTAATAACATGGTTGATGCCAGAACAAAGCCATGGCAGTCATATCAGAATAATTTCTGAGGGTGGGACCTTTGAGTCAATATTTTTTGTTTTTTTTTGGCCACACCTGGTGTTGCCAAGGGCTTACCTGGGTTCTGCTCAGGGTTCACTGCTGGTGCACCTTGGAGGACCATATGTGGTGCCAGGGCTTGTCCCCAGGTTCACGGTGTGTAAGGCAAGCCCCCTACTTGCTGTATTCACTATTGCTCTAGCCCCTCTTTGCTTTATTTGCAGTATTTTTCTGATTTGTTCTTATAACTGCAGTCTATAATCAACTTTGAGGATTCTGTGGCCTTATAATAGAAAGGAGCCTGGCAGGTTAATGGAAATATTAATTAAATTTATTGGATGTTTGTTAATACCTGCAAGGCACTTGTGTATTGAGGAAATCAACAGATTACATATTTCACTCAGTGCCTTTGAAAGAGAGAAAAGATACAGTGTTTGGTATTGTCTGATTTTATTTATTGATAGTGTTGCTTTTCCTTATCTTTCAAAATCTTAATTGCTAATGAGAAAAAGTTAATTTCAAGTCGACCTTTTATTTATTAATATTAATATAAATGGATGTAATGCTGTAAAACCAACTTGTAACAGTCTCGTATAAATCTAGTTTTTGGTACTACACACATTTAATTATTTATCTTTGATGCCCTTCAGATAAAAACCATGTTACCTGGTGAACACCAACAAGTTCTGAGTAATCTACAGTCTCGATTTGAAGATTTTCTGGAAGATAGTCAGGAATCCCAAATATTTTCCGGCTCAGATATAACACAACTAGAAAAGGAGGTTAATGTATGTAAGCAGTACTATCAAGAACTTCTGAAATCTGCAGAAAGAGGTAAATCCTGGGAATCCTTGTCTTTTTTGCCATAGGTGTGTAGGTTAGACTTTTTCAGTCCTAAGTGTTTTATGTTACTTAGCTTATGATACAGTTGAAATGCTGAGAGCTTGTTTGCATTAGGGAGATGCAAAAAAGCAGTCCATTTATTTCTAAATGATGAATTAATGATGCAATCAAATAGCATGACAAATTCTTAATGTTTGTTTTAAAAATGCTACTCTTTTTGTGCCAAAGAGATAGTATAGTGGGTAGTATGCTTGCTTTGTAGCAAGCCTTAGTTGAATCCTCGGGATCCCATTCCATCTTCGGAGTCTGCCAGCAGTGATTCCCGAATGCAGAACCAGGAGTGACCCCTGAGCATTGCTGGCTGTGGCCTCCCCGCAAAGAACAAAAAAAAATGCCATTTCTCAACATTTTCACCATTTTGTGATGTGATGTTGAGATTGAAAAGTTTTCTACATCAGAAAAGATTTAGTATGTATATGTGTTATATATCTATATACCTATATTTATATATCCTCCCCATGTACCAAACTTGAGATTAAAAGTAATATTTAGTTTTGGTGCCAGGGATTGTATATGTGAAGCATGTACATTCCATCCTAAAGGACTTGAAATTCATAGCAATATTCAGACAAAGGTGTCGGGATTTCCCACTACTACTTGTATTTTACATAAAGATTAAAGAGAAAGATCTTGTCTCGTTAGCTTTTAAGCACAAACTCAGTTCTGAACTCTTTCACGGTTGCTTGGAGACAAAAACTTTACCAATAATATTTTACTTAACATTGTTTTAAACATAAACACTATTTACCTAATAGTTCATTATGAAAGATACTGATTTTATTTTTAGAATTCATTTGAAACTATTTGTAATTAACTTTTATTGTCTGAACACAAAATAAAGCCATACATTATATTGCTTTAATAAAAGCAATTAAAATTACTTTAATAAAAAATGGAAAATTGCTTTAATAAAAAAAAGTCATTAGGGAAATTTCCTAACTCTAAGTGAAGTCCACTCTCTTTAAGATTTTTATATAGCCTTAAGGTGGGTTTGTGATGATAATATATTAAGATATGAGTAAGAGCATCAAAAGATAGAAAACAAGCTATTTTCTAAACATTATATGTATTTTTTAAAATTATTGATTAATTATTAAGTTTCTGTGATTTGCAGTATACTTTTATTGATGTTTTCCCTTGTACATAATTCCAGTACCACACCCATCACCAGCGCACCTACTTACCTAAATATTATATTTTTACAGAGGAGCAGGAGGAATCTGTTTATAATCTTTACATCTCTGAAGTTCGAAACATTAGACTTCGGTTGGAGAACTGTGAAGATCGGTTAATTAGACAGATCCGAACTCCACTGGAAAGAGATGATTTGCATGAAAGTGTGTTGAGAATTACAGAGCAGGAGGTGAGACTTATAAATATAACGGAAAAAAATTAACTTAAGGTGACTTTCTGTCTTTAGATCCTGATCTTTGATACCTGTGACTTTTTTACATATTCTAACTTTGCTCAGTAGTCACTTCATGAGGTCTGATTATTATTTAAAAAAAATAATAAACCAGGGTTATTTAAATAAGTTTCCTCTGACTCAGGTTAAAACACAGAAATATATGTACCTTTTTCTGTAATGATGCAAATTATACGGTCTTTTTGTAAAAGTCATCAAGTTGTCATATACAAAAGCATCGATACAGAAGCATTGAGTTAGATATTTCGACTTGAAGTGATAAACAATAAAGGAATTATTGATCATAAACTTAGTTTTAATAGTGATTGTAACAGTTTCAAGAAATATATAGATTATCACAATAGAATACAGTTGTTTAGAAAAATGAAGTCATGAAACTCTCTTATAAATGGATGGACGTGTAGAGTGTCATGCTGAGTGAAATGAGTCAGAAGGAGAGAGTCAGGACATAGTATGATGGCACTCATTTGTGGGATGTAAAAAATCATAATATGAGACTAATACCCGAGGACAGTAGAAACAAGGGCCAGAAGGATTGGCCTGCGGTAAAAGCCTGCTTCAAGTGCTTGGGGAAAAGATAGTTGGGATAGCTAAGGGAGCACCATGACAAAGATAGTTGGAAATGATCATTCTGGGTAAGAACTGCATGCTGAAAGTAGGTAAAGGAACAAACATGATAACCTCTGTTTTTGTATTGCAAACCATAATGCCCAAAGGGAGGGGAGAGAGGGAGAGAGAGAGTGAGTGAGAGAGACAGAGAGAGACAGAGAGAAAGACAGAGAGAGACAGGAGAGGAGGGACAGAGAGACAGAGAGAGAAGGAAAGTGCCTGCCATAGAGACAGACTGAGGGTCGGGGGCAGCAGGAGGGAAATGGGGGACATTGGTGATAGGAAATGTACACTAGCAGAGGGAGGGGTATTGGAATATTGTAGACTGAAACCTGGTCATGAAGAGTGTTGTAACTGTATCTCATGGTGACTCAATTAGAAAAAAAAAAGAAATATGTAGGTATTTAAGTCAATAAGAATAATGTAAAATGGGTGCTTTGAAATTGCTTTAAGAAAGATATCTCATTTGGGGAGTTAATCTAGTACCTCTTTTTGCTTCTCTGTTGTATAGAAACTAAAGAAAGAGCTGGAGCGACTTAAAGATGATTTAGGAACAATCACAAATAAATGTGAAGATTTTTTCAGTCAAGCGGCAAATGCTCCGTCAGTTCCAACCTTACGATCTGAACTCAGTGTGGTCATTCAGAGCATGAACCAAGTCTATTCTATGTCTTCTACCTACATTGACAAGTACGGATTCGTAGAAGAATTATATGGATATGGATATGTATTATTCACATAATGTATTTAATGAACTAGACGTATTCGTTATCTTTTATCCTAATCACCAACATGTTAAAGATTTCTCTAGCTTTTGATCCTTCTTCATGGGAAATGGAATGTAGCCCAGTCATTAGGTCATAATTTATGACTGCCCTACATTTTACTTGTCATTTTGCTGCCTTAGCTCTTGAGGCTTACATGTCTGACTTAAGTGAGTTTTGATAAAAAAGGATCTCATACCTCTTGCCAAGTACTTCTTTGTTGAACATCAGCTTAAATCCGTGGTGTCTATTAAGTAGAGGGGGATAACCCTTTAGCAAACCTGTGACTGCTCCAGGACAAAGGACCTGCTACCTTATATGCTATAATGGTAGCACTGTAGCACTGTCATCCCATTATTCATTGATTTGCTCGAGTGGGCACCAGTAATGTCTCCATTGTGAGACTTGTTGTTACTGTTTTTGGCATATTGAATACGCCATGGGGAGCTTGCCAGGCTCTGCTGTGCGGGCGGGATACTCTCGGGAGTTTGCTGGCTCTCCGAGAGGGACGGAGGAATCAAAACCTGGTCGGTCACGTGCAACCCACTGTGCTATCCCTCTAGCCCAGTACACTATAATAGTACTTCATGAAAATATTATACAAAAATTAATGTTTACACAAAGGCAATTGTTTAATTTTTTTTAGATTGAAAACTGTTAATTTGGTATTAAAAAACACTCAGTCTGCAGAAGCTCTTGTAAAACTCTATGAAACTAAACTGTGTGAAGAAGAAGCAGTGATAGCTGACAAGAATAATATCGAAAACCTAATAAGTACTTTAAAGGTATGGACTGTCTTTGAAGATAATATTCATCCTGTAGCATTTTAGATCTTCAAACATCAACATTTAGTTATCTTGACTGAAATGCATTTACTTCCTTTGGTTTGATCTCCTAGTGCCACAGTTTACTAGATATAATTTACTATGGTTTTCTAAAATTGACTATATAGAATTAAGTCAATTTTAATTTCTTGATTTTGTCTTATTTAAATATTTTTGAAATACTTTTGTGACTGTGAGCTAGGGTCTTTGAGCTACACGTGGCAGTGCTCAGGGGTTATGTTAAGCTTGAGTGGGGTTGTGGGTTGGGAGGGTCACTCGGGTAGTGCTCCTATGACCATGTTGTGTGCTAGGTGGGGGATCAATCCCAGACCTCTGGTATGAACACTTGTGCTCCAGTTCTTGGAGCCATCTTAACTGGCCAGCCCCTAAATATTTCTCTTTTTTTCATAATTTATTGATGTTATCAGCAAAGGGAATTGAAATTAAAAGGTAGATAATTTGTAATAAGTTCTTTTACTGAAGAAGTATGTATGTTAAGAAATTGAGGTGAATAGCAGAGTTAACAAAAGAAAAGGAAAAGTTTGGCACTGATACCCATCTGCATTTGTTCTACTTATCAAGCTGAATAAAGCTATTAAAATAATTGAAAATATTATATTTTATTTTTAATTGTGAATTTATTGTTAATGGTGAGATAGGGAGTGGCTAGAGTATAGCAGTATATAGAGTATAGCAGGGGGTGTGCTTGCTTGCTTTGTTTGCAATCAACCCAGGTGCAATGCCTGCAACCCACATGGTTCCGTGAACCCCACCAGATGTGATCTTTGAGCACAGAGCCAGTTATCAGCCCTGAGCACAGCTGGTTTGGTCCAAAAAAAGTGAAAAAAGATTTTAGCAGATATTTTTAAAATAAGCATTGGAAAAAGACAGCTAGGTAGCTTCAACCGGCTTATGGAATATATTTTTGTTTTATTTATACACAGATCCTTTTAGATCAAATGTTATGAAATTTATATTTAATTAAAAATCAAATTACAGTTAGATATTTTAGTTTACATTCAGTCTAATGCACTTGTATGTGCAAAATATATTCTTTCCTTTATCAGGTATAATGCCATGGTAAAATAATTTGTAAAGTGAAAGGGAACAATATGTTTACCTGTTGAGTGACTGACACTTTTTTTTATCACATTATTTTAGCAATGGAGATCTGAAGTAGATGAAAAGAGAGAGGTGTTCCATGCATTAGAGGATGAGTTGCAGAAAGCTAAAGCCATCAGTGATGAAATGTTTAAGACATACAAAGAAAGGGACCTTGATTTTGACTGGCACAAAGAAAAAGCAGATCAATTAGTTGAAAGGTGGCAAAATGTTCATGTTCAGATTGACAACAGGTTAGTTTATATTTTTTCATTTTTAGCACCAATTTTATATCTATTTGTATACTTTAAATAAAATCTAAATTTGGATTATTTTAAAAATATATTAATAAAATATATAGTTTATTTCATGTGTTGGCTTCTATATTTATATTTGTATTAATGTACCTAATTATTTTTCTTTTCTGATGTTAAGATGTTTAAACTATTTTTCAACTCTTATGTTAATAAAATTTTTGATGTGTTCAGTATTTGTATAATATAGTTGCCATTTCTGAAGGAAATTATATATTTAATTTTATTGTCTTATAGTATGTAAATAGCCAGCACTTAATAAGAGCAAAAATGGTGCATCTGACAGTTCTATGTGTAGCAGTCTATCAAGTTTCAGAGGTATAAAGAAATCAGAATGACAGAATTACGGTGGTAATTAAAGACAGAGAAAGTTAAATTATTTGTGTAATAAAGTGAAAGGAAATGGGATAGCTTTAGGGCTCATCTTAAAATGAAATGCTCTTTCTCATTTAATTTACTGTATATATTAGTGCAAATAAATGTTTTCATGATAGTAGTAACCATTCTTGAGAAGTAAAGTTATGTTCAGATAGCTAGTTTATCTCTGTACATGTAAAAGGTTTAACATAATGGTTTTAGATAATAGAAACTAAAGTTTTAAAATAGCACTTTTAACAAAGTTTCGTGAGTTCCCATCAAGCCATTCATTGACTTTCCTTGTTGGTAAGAACTCAGAGATAGGCTGGTTGATAGTAATGATGGTTATGTTTGCAATTTTCCTGCTTTTTACCTTTGATTTTTTAGTTGTGTTCTTAGAAATATCTGAACCACTAAGCTGCCCAATTCCAGAAGTATAGTATGGTCAAGAATAGTATGGTCAAGAAATGCCTTTGAGGTGTGCCTCAGGGGGCTGTAGCTTTGAACTTGTTATTTTTCCCATCTCATGCTTAGTGCATTACAGTACTACAGTATTTAATGACCTGGTTACCCTTCTTTTCAGTACCTTCCCTTCTTTGTAATGAATACTATTTGGGAACCATTGCTTTTTATTTTATTAATAGGCTACGAGAATTAGAAGGCATTGGCAAATCCCTGAAATACTACAGAGATGCTTATCATCCTTTAGATGACTGGATTCAGCAAGTGGAAACTACTCAGAGAAAGATTCAGGAAAACCAGCCTGAAAATAGCAAAACCCTAGCCACACAATTAAATCAGCAGAAGGTATGTAAATACAGTTTTTCACATTAAGGTATATGTGCTTTTAGTCAGTCATAAATCTGATTGTTTTTAATTTGCACATTAGGATAGGAGTTATACTATATTTGTTGTTGTTTTGGGTTTTTTTGGGGGTCACACCTGGCCATACTCAGGGGTTACTTCTACTTTTGAGCTCAAGTATCACTCCTGGCAGGAATGCCGGGGATCAACCCAGGTCAGCTGCATGCAAGGCAAGCGCCCTATGTGTTGTATTATTGCTCTGGCCCAATATTAAAAGATGTGACTATTTTTTTTAAGTTCCTGAGCATCTTAAACAGATGAATATCATAGAATTTCTTTCTTTCTTTTTTTAAAATGAACTGTGTGTCTTTGTAGTTGCTGGTGTCTGAAATAGAAATGAAACAAAGTAAAATGGATGAATGTCAGAAATATGCAGAACAATACTCAACTACAGTGAAGGTAAGATTCAGTTATATCAAATGTATTTAGATGGGACCACCTAAGTTTTTCTGTTATTTGTGTTTGAAAAGTTTTATTTTAGGCACTGTGTTGTTTACAAGCTGTTCATGGTAGTGTTGATGTATAAAACACTCTATCACATCACCCTCCACCAGAGTGTCCCCTTCCCTCTACCATTGTCACTGTCTCTTTTTACTGTCCCCCAACCTCACCCTGTGGTAAGCTTTCTATTGAAGATCAGTTCCTGTTTCGGTTGCTTTTGGGCACGTGCTATTCACAACTTATGTTTCTTTATATGCCATATGTCAGAGAGATCATTCCATATCCCTCTCCTTGACTAACCTCACTCAACATGAAATTTTCTAGATCTATCCATGTAGCAACAGATTGCCTAATTTCATCTTTTCTTAAAACTGAGTAGTAATCAATGATGTATATGTACCACAGTTTCTTCATCTAGTCAGCTGTTTTTGGTTATGTTCGCTGTTTTCAGATTTTGGCTATTATGAATATGCTGTAGTGAACATAGGTCTTTTCTGAATAGTTCTTGGGTCTTTTTTTTAAAAAAATAAATTATTTATTTTTAATTAGTGAATCAACGTGAGGTTACAGTTACAGATTTATACATTTTTGTGCTCATGTTTCCCCCATACAAAGTTCAAGAACCCATCCCTTAACCAGTGCCCATTCTCTATCACCAGTAAACCCAGCATCTCTCCTGCCCTCCCCAGTCCCGTCTCCCCCCACCCCACACTGCCGCTATGGCAGGGTATTCCCTTTTGATCTCTCTCTCTGATTAGGTGTTGTGGTTTGCAATAAAGGTGTTGAGTGGCCATTGTGTTCAGTCTCTAGTCTATATTCGGCACGCATCACCCTTCCCCTGCATGACCTCCGACCACATTTTACTTGGTGTTCCCTTCTCTGAGTTGCCCAGAATGAGAGACCAGCCTCCAAGCCATGGAGACAACCTCCTGGTACTTATTTCTACTAATCTTGGGTGTTAGTCTTATAGTCTATTATTCTATATTCCACAGATGAGTGCAATCTTTCTATGTCTGTCTCTCTCTTTCTGACTCATTTGACTTAGCATGATACTTTCCATGCTGATCCACTTATATGCAAACGCCATGACCTCATTTTTTCTAACAGCCGCGTAGTATTCCATTGTATAGATGTACCAGAGTTTCTTCAATCAGTCATCTGTTCTAGGGCACTCGGGTTTTTTCCAGATTCTGGCTATTGTAAACAGTGCTGCGATGAACATATAAGTGCAGATGTCCAAGAAGTGGAATTGCTGGATCATATAGAAGCTCAATTTCTAGTTTTTGGAGAAGTATCTATTGATTTTCCTAAATGGGGAAACCAATTCCCACCAAATAAGGTCCTTCTTTTGCCCACTCCATGCCAACACCTGTTTTTGTTCTTTGTGATGTGTGTCAGTCTCACTGCTGTGAAATAATATCTATTGTTGTTTTGATTTGGATTTCTCCTGATAACAAGTGATGCAGAACATTTTTTTCATATACCTTTTGGCCATCTGAATGTCTTTTATGAGGAAGTTTCTGTTGATTTCTCGCCCCCCCCCACACCAATTTTTGATGGGGCTGATGTAGTTTTATTTTTTTGTTTCTTTGTTTTCATTTTTCTTTTCTTGTAAAGTTCTACCTATGCTTTAGTAAAGTTCTATCTGTGCTTTATATATATTAGATACCAATAGTTTATTAGATAAGTGTTGGGAAAATAATCTCTCCTAGTCTGTATGTGTTTCTTTATTTTACTCATCATTTTTTAGAGCTTTTTGCAGTTCATTTCACTGCAGGTTAAGAAATTAAAACAATCTTCACTTTAACCTTTGACACTTGGAATTCTTTTCTTTTTTTTTCTTTTTGGGTCACACCCAGTGATGCTCAGGGATTACTCCTGTACTCCTGGCTTTGCTGGGGGACCATATGGAATACTGGGGATTGAAGCTGGGTGTGCCCCCCATCCCCACCCCCGGGCTATTGCTCCAGCCCTGACAACTTGTAATTCTTTGTGAAATCAAATGATAGGCTCTGGTTGTTTATTTTTGTTACATAATACAGTTTAACACATGTATAGTATGCACTTCACCTCCTTCATTCCCGGACATATGTGTTCATGTGTGTGCACATATGTATGCATATTACACATACACATGAATAAATATGTTGGTCTGAAATTTGTTCTTATGGCATTTGATGTGAGATTTTCCTCCTTTCATCCCAACGTTGCCACCTCTTTCATGGAAGAATGTCTTAATTTCTAACATGGCAGATAATTGTCATAATTCGTGAAGTTATTATTTGGCACCTTATTTATTTCTCAGCTTCTCCGATCAATGACCTAACTAAAAGAAAGAGATCTAGTTATAATTAGCATATATTGAGGGTGTTAATAATAATTTTAAAAAGATATTTGAGCTAATAAAAAGACATGAATTTTTCCTGACTTCTTTAAATATTTCTGGTTTTATTACCATGTTGGAAATCATCTTATGATTAATTAGATTCTTAAGAATGTAGTCTTTATCCCATAATTTGAATTAGTACCTTAAAAAAAGGAAGGCAGCTCTTCAATGGAATGAATTGTGATTAATTCATTTTTGATACAGCAGTATTTTTATAGAATTAGATATGTTGGAAATGACTCCCTGTAAGTTTTAAAAATAAATGGTTAATTATGGCAAAATTGCTTATAGGAGATTTGTTTGAATTCTTCAACAATATACTCTTTCCGTGCAAAAAAAAATTGATGTAAATATCAGTGGTTGTTTTTGAAGTTTGGCTGAAGTGTTCTAGGTTATCTTCACCTCAATCCAGATGCTATTAGTTTACAAGGAGTCTGAAATCTCAGTAGTTCTTTTTAAATTGCAGTTGGCACATAAGTGTATATATTTAACAATTATGTCTTAGATAAATTTTCTGTTCCATTTCTGGCACAGTTTTATATGTAATAAATAGAAAATGTGGGGGAAAAGAATATAATCTTAAAATATTTTTCTTTAATCAAATTAAATTTCATTTCTCTGTGACAGCTTATACCTTATTAGTACTTTGGTTTAATTATCTTAACCTTCTTGACTTTCTTACACAGGACTATGAATTACAGACGATGACATACCGCGCCATGGTAGATTCACAGCAAAAATCTCCAGTGAAGCGCCGAAGAATGCAGAGCTCCGCAGACCTCATTATTCAAGAGGTAATAAAAGTGTACAAGGGATGCGTGGGGCACGAAAGAGAGATGGTACTTTCAAAATTTTAATTCATACATTTTTGTTGTCAGATATACAAAATAGAAAACTTAGCATTTAAACCTGTTTATTTTTGTTTTGGGCCACACCCAGTGGATGCTCAGGGATTACTCCTGATAGGGTTCAGGGGACCATATGGGGGACCATCTTGAACCTGGGTTGTCTGGGTGCAAAGCAAGTGCTCTGCCCATTGTACTGTCTCTCTGACCCCCTCAAATAAAAAATGAACCACCATTTTTTTCAGTGGCGTTCAGATATTCACAATGGGGTGCATCTTTGACCACTGTAAAATTTCAGATTTTTTTCTCTTCCCGCACAGACACTCTTTACTATTATATTTTATAAAGTATTTTTTAAACCTTCTGAAAATCTTTATTCAAGACAATTATTAATCATAGAGAATAGTAAATATACTCCGTGATTAAACAAAGAAGAACATTTCATTTAGTCTCATTCAACACACCATAATAAGCTGATTACTTATTGCAGCTAATTACCATTAATGGTGAACTCTGACTTTATTTCACAAAGCACAGGGGAAAGGGTTACTTAGAATTTGTTCTATTCATTTAGGAAAATTGGAGCTGATACTTTTATTATTTTATTTCCTTACAGTTCATGGATCTCAGGACCCGGTATACTGCTTTGGTTACCCTCATGACACAGTATATTAAATTCGCTGGTGACTCATTAAAGAGACTGGAAGAGGAGGAGGTAACCATTAATCATGAACAACTAACTAAAATGGAACTACAAATGAAAAGGGATTATAGTTTGGTTTGGGTAAACAAAAATAAGATCATGATAAATTGGCATGGTTGGTAGTTGACGAAAGTAATGATTGAATCATAAAATGTCAATGAACTTGAAAATGGAAGAATATTCTAAACTTTCAGATTTTAAATGAGATTAATGCATTGCATTCCTCTTTAAATTATGAAATGTTAGTATTTTGGTGGAACTCAGCAGTTTTCTTACAGTTGATAAGTATATTTCTTTGAAGTGTAGTCAATACTGTTTTGATTTTGCATAATTTTGCATTTTAAATTTATTTACATTTTCAAAGATTAAAAACATAAACAGTAGGAGGAACTTAAGTTGATCATACTTTTTAATAATTTTTGTTTTGCTTATCTTTGCCAAAACTATGTTGTGTGGTGAAGACTATTTAGGTACTATTCTAAATTGGATGACTTCTGTGTCTTTTATTCTATTTCTTAACATATTCAGAAATAGGAATGAGTTACTGATGAGAAACATAATTGTCCTAAAGACTATTATATCTGATTTTGAAGGGGTTATGCTATGCTTTATTAACCTGTTATTGCTTTCAATTCCTAACATCAGAACAGACAAAAATAGTAGACAGAATGCACTAGCTATTTGAAATTAGACTGTTGCTGAGATTCTGAAGAAAACTCTACTTGAGTATAACAGTTTCTATAATGAGAGAACCTAAATAGTAGTAAATGTCTAAAAGTTGTTAATGTATACTTTCTAAGAATGTGATAACAGATTTTACAAACTATTTTAGTCTGTTCAGAATCAACAGTTTTCTGCAACTAAACCACTAATGTAGCAAACCGAAAGGCTTTCTATCTAGATTCCTTTGTGAATAGGAAGGAAGACTGGGATATTTGTAACACTCTAAATAGTTGGAGTACACTGCTCCTCTGTGAGAGAAAAAAAATATTTTGCATATTTGCTTTTTAAGAGATTGGATTCTGTTTTGAATAGCACCTTCTAACTTGAATATTTAGTAGTTAAATGTATAATTAAGTAAACATTTTTCCTTGTAGCATATATCTACTTGTACATATAAGAGTCACCACTTTCCTTAATATGTTAGATGAAGTAATCTACTCGTAGTTGACTGAACTAATACAACTCTCAAAAATATCTGGCGAGTCCAAACTATGCTGGTCATCCTTTTAAGTGTCAGTTATTTATCATTACTTGAAAATCAAAACAATGTAGTTTAGAAAGTACCATACAAAGACTATAAAATAGATCTTTTATACTCCTGATTAAAAATTCTTAAGGTCCAAAACATAGTAGTGAAATGTTTTGTAAAAGATTTTTTATACCTTATTTTGACCCAAAATTTGTAGTAGTATTCTTGAAACTAAATCTCTGGAAACTCATGTAAGGAGCCTTGATCTGAAAGCAAAATTTCCATGGTAAGCATAGAATCAGTAATTTCAGGAGGTAAAATTAAGCTAGTGAAATGTTTGTAGCATATCTGTAGTGGATATTGGATGAGTAATGAGATTTCTGCTGTTCAGTTTTATTTTTCAAGCAAACTATTGAATTTTTACATTATAAAATATATTTTATATTTAAAATTTAAGCACAGAATATATATTTTATATTTAATTAAATTTTTAAATTGCTGATATGGAGCACATTATGTCTCCTTGGAAACGTTAAACTTGAGGAAGTTATTTTTATGTGAAAAAGTTTTGCATCTACAAGAAAATAAATCAGCAATATGATTTAAGTGTTTCTTAGCAATTTTCTAGAATTTGCTAAACACAAGTTATTTAGACCAGAATGTCTTAAACGTTTTTTCACTTACAATTCCTTTTTTGCCCTAGAATTTCAAATGGGCAATCACTACCACTAAAACCTTACAGGGTTGACTTTGAATTAATTATTGATCCTTGAATACTCAGAAACATTTTACTGTTGTCATTTCTGATAACACCCATATTTAGTTACATGGCCAAGGTGGTATTGGTACTGTAACCCACATTTTAAGAAGCTTGGATCCAGACCAAAAGGGCTTCAAAATTTCTAAGAAACAGATAAATTTTGTGTATCTATGTACTTAGTGCTTCAAGGTACTGCGCCTCAGGGTCTCACTCAAGGCTACAGTGTCATTACGAGTTAACCCCAATGAGAATAAAATGTAGGACACTTTAATAGGCATTAAAGATAATACCAATTCTGAGATCCGCTAAAGCTACTCAATGAGGAGATACTTTGCTCCCTGGAAGAATTGCTTCCCTTCTATTTAAATAATTCATATTTGTAATGATTTGTAAGTTACTATCCTAGGAAACTAACAACCTTCTGATATTAATAGAGTGAAATTAAACTGTATTTTTGGATGAACCAACCTGATAATGGAGTTCCATATTCAGTGTAAGTTCCTCCCAGCTGAGGTCAGATTTGTCATCAATAGAGCAAGATACTTCTTATATTCTTATTTTACAAAATGCTGAATTCTTAGGTGTGTTTGTAAAATCACTTCTGTTTAACATGTTTTTGTATTTATGGAGTATCTAGAAGTATTTGTCAAGGTGGATTCATGTGAAGCATATCATTTACAACAACAAAGTCTGTGAGTACATGAAGCACATATTTTCTTAAGCCATCGGGGACAACAGCTGCCTTTGCATTAGCAGTTCTCATTATTGTAACCCACATAACAGGGCATGTGTAAACAAGTAAGGAATTTGACAAATTTTTTAATACTATTTTCTTCCTTTTCCATGTTATTATTATTTTTTTTTTTTGAGATTCACTGTTCCAAAATTTTGTGTTTTGTTTCTTTGACCATAAAACAGGGGATGTAGAGGTCCTTTAAAATGTTTTGCAGACTAGAAAGAAGTTGAAAACTAAAATTCTTTTCTTTTTTTTTTTTTTTTTGCTTTTTGGGTCACACCCAGCGATGCTCAGGGGTTACTCCTGGCTCTGCACTCAGGAATTACTCCTGGCGGTGCTTGGGGGACCATATGGGATGCCGGGGATCGAACCCGGGTCGGCCGCGTGCAAGGCAAACGCCCTACCCGCTGTGCTATCACTCCTGCCCCGAAAACTAAAATTCTTAATGCCATCGGTTCCTATGATGTGGTATGGTTTTAGTGTAGAGTGTTAAGTTGTGCCCATGAGAACAGAATGAGCATTGGTATGAGTGGTCTAATTTCTATGTTGTCACTCAACCATTGATTAAATTTTAAAAATTATTTAGCCTCCCTATAACTCAGTTTCCTCATTGATGCAAATTTGAATAATGGTATATAATTGTCTTTGCTCTAAAAATCCTGAGCCAGGTAATTTTCAAATCAAAACCTATTCCTGAGAGACAAAAATAATAGTAAATTCTTCAGCTTAGTGAACAGTCACAGAGGAAATTTTGTCCTTTTCTCTTGCTGATTCTTTGATGCTCTCTCTCTAAAGAAGGTGGTAGTAGGTGATGGTGGTGGTAAGAGGTGATGGTGGTGGTAACGCCAGCAGCAACAGGCGCAGTGATAGCATTTGGGTTCACTTGTTTTTGTAAGTACTTTTATCACCATTGCTTCATATTTTTAAAAATTCATCTTGAGTGGAACAGGTCTCATACTTTTGAACATTTTTTATAGATAAAAATGTGTAAGGAGACTTCTGAACACGGGGCATATTCAGAGCTGCTGCAGCGGCAGAAGGCAACGATGATTGAGAATAACAAACTGACAGGAAAGATCAGTGAATTGGAGCAAATGGTAGCCGAACTGAAGAAACAAAAGTCTCAGATAGAGGAAGAACTTCCCAAGGTCAGAGAGGCTGCAGAAAATGAGTTGAGAAAGCAGCAGAGAAATGTTGAAGATATTGCTCTGCAGAAAACCAGGGCTGAAAGTGAAGCCAGGCAATACCGCTGGGAGCTTGAGACCATCGTGAGAGAGAAGGAAGCTGCAGAACGAGAGCTGGAGCGGGTGAGGAAGCTCACATCGGACGCCGAAGCGAGAAGAGCAGCTGTGGAAGAAAACCTGCGGAATTTCCGGAACCAGATAGAGGAGAGCACTCTGACGAGAAGGACACTGGAAGATCATCTTAAACGAAAAGATTCAAGCCTGAACGACTTGGAGCAGCAGAAAAAGAAATTAATGGATGAATTAAGAAGGAAGCGAGACAATGAAGAAGAACTCTTAAAGCTGGTAAAGAAGATGGAAAAAGACCTAACCTTTCAGAAACAAATAGCGGAGGAGCAGTTGAAGGAAAAACAGAAGATTGAGTTGGAAGCCAGGAGGAAAATCACAGAACTTCAGTATTCCTGTCGAGAAAATCCACTGTCCACGTGTTTAGCCCCACAGACCACGTCATGCAGAGGAACAGATCTGCAGACGGATCTTGATAAACAGAAAGCAGAAGAACTCAAACAGCAGGTTGACGAGCTCACCATTGCCAACCGAAAGGCTGAAAAGGACATGAGAGAACTGAAGTATGAACTCAATGCCCTCCAGCTCGAAAAAACTTCATCGGAGGAAAAGGCTCGTTTGCTAAAAGAAAAATTAGATGAAACAAACAATACGCTCAGGTGCCTCAAGTTAGAGTTAGAAAGGAAAGATCAGGCAGAGGAAGGATATTCCCAGCAGCTAAGAGAACTGAATTGGCAGTTGAACCAAACCACGAATAAAGCCGAAGAAGTCATGCAAGAAGCCAATGATCTTAAGAAGATAAAGCATAGTTACGAGGTAGAATTAGAATCTCTTCAGCAGGAGAAAGGGAAACTGCAAAGGGAAGTAGACAGGATCACAAGGACTCATGCGATCACGGAGAGGAATATTCAGCACTTAAATTCACAAGTTCATTCTTTCCAGAATGAGAAGGAAGCTTCTAATGAAAGAATGTTACTCTGCCAGAGAAAGTCAGACCATCTTAAAGAACAGTTTGAGAAAAGCCAGGCACAGTTACTTCAGAATATTCAAGCTGAGAAAGAAAATAACGACAAAATCAAAAGGCTTAATGAAGAGTTGGAGAAAAGTAATGCATGCGCAGAAATCCTGAAACAAAAAGTAGATGACCTTACTAGACAGAATAATGAAACCAAATTAATGATGCAGAGAATTCAGGCAGAATCGGCCAATGTCGTTTTAGAGAAACAAGCTATCCAGCAAAGATGCGAAACACTGAAGATTCAGGCAGATGGTTTTAAAGACCAGTTACGTAACACAAACGAACACTTGCACAAACAGACAAAAACAGAACAGGATTACCATAGAAAAATTAAATGCCTCGAAGATGATCTAGCCAGAAGTCAAAATTTAGTAAGTGAATTTAAGCAAAAGTGTGACCAGCAGAATATTATTATTCGGAACACAGAGAAAGAGGTTAGAAATCTTAGTGCTGAGCTAAATGCTTCCAAAGAGGAAAAGCGACGAGGTGAGCAGAAAGCGCAGCTACAGCAAGCTCAAGTACAGGAGCTAAATAACAAGTTGAAAAAGGTCCAAGATGAACTCCACTTGAAGACCATCGAGGAGCAGATGACCCACAGAAAGATGGTTCAGTTTCAGGAAGAATCTGAGAAATTCAAACGTTCGGCAGAGGAATTTCGGAAAAAGATGGAGAAGCTCATGGACTCCAAAGCTGTTACTGAAAATGACATTTCCTGCATTAAGCTCGACTTTGTGTCTCTTCAGCGAGAAAACTGCAGAGCCCAAGAGAATGCTAAACTCTACAAAACGAACATCGAAGAACTTGAGAGGCAACTTCGCCAGTACCGTGAGCAGATGCAGCAGGGGCAGAACATGGAGGCCCATCATTACCAGAAATGTCTGAAGCTTGAGAATGAGCTTTTAGCTCAGAAGCGGGAAGTTGAAACCCTGAAGCACAAAATGGATCAACAGATGAAAGAGCATGAACATCAATTAGCTTTGCTCCAGCGTGAAATCCAAAGAAAGAATGCAGGTAAAGACTGTACCTTCAAGCCAGAGTTTGATACAGCCGTGAAGGAGTGTCAGAACTCTTGTGAGTTCTCCTCTCGGAGCACAGGACCACTTCACTCAGCGACTACGTCTTCTCTGCTGAGATGGACGCAAGAGCCACAGCAATCACAAGAAAAATGGTCACATCTGGTTGTTGAACAGAGACCAAAGGAGGTTCAGTTCTGGCAACCGGGATTGTCACGGGAGAAGGAGAAAAGCCAGCAATGTTACTCTGAGTATTTTTCTCAAACAAGCACTGAACTCCAGATAACTTTTGATGAGGCCAGCCCTATGACAAGATTGTCAGGGATAGAGAAGATAAGAGATCAAGCGCCATACAGTTCTAGACTACCTATTTGCTATCCGAATGACAAATGCGAAATGAACCTGGTGAAGCTTTTGGCACCACTAGAGGTATATTCTCAGACCTTATCTGCCGTCTAATGTCAGTTTTCTACTTTTGTTTCCTTTCTGTGCTAGAACAATTTCTTTAAAATATTGTCAAATGTCATTGGCATTGTAGAGTCTTATCAGAAAACAGTATTGTCTTTTTCTAGTGATTTACTTAAAACTTTACTACAAATTATTATTCCCTAAAAACTTCATCTTAAACATAGATTTTTAATGATTATAGTGTTATATTGCTGACATTGTCTTTTGGACAAAACATGATCATAGAAAAAACTGGGAAAAAAGCAAAAAAGTAACATTTTTACACTCACAATGTTTCATCTGTTATTTGAGAACATATCAGCTTCACATTGTAATTATTATCTAAAGAAAATTTTGATTCTCAAATTAATTCTGCCTGTTCATCAATCCTCCTTGCCTTAAATGTTTTCCCCTTGAGGCTGGAGTTTCAGTAAAGTGGGTAGGGCATTTGCCTTGCACATGGCTGACCCGGCTTTGATCCCATCCCACACAGGATGCACCGCCAGGAGTAATTCCTGAGTTCAGAGCCAGAGGTAACCCCCCCAAAAAGCAAATAAATAAATAAATAAATAAATAAATAAATAATCTCCCCCTCTCTTCTTTGTTATACTGGGTATCATACTTGGCTTTAGAATGAGTAAATTAGCCTGATGTTTTTTCGATAACTTTTAACATCTTATAAATTCCTGTTACAGATAGCTAAGAACAAACAGTATGATATGCGTACAGAAGTCACGACATTAAAACAAGAAAAGAATCCAGTGCCCAGTGCTGAAGAATGGATGCTTAAAGGTTGCAGAACAACCAGTGGAGTCAATTGTGACTTTCTAAAGAAAGACTTAGAACCACAGTCCTTGCAGAATGGTGATAGTGATGATGCTTGTTTGGTCAGGGATGATGAATTTCAATTCCAAGGACTCCGACGCTCTGTGACAGCCCGACAGTTGGTTGAAGCTAGGCTTCTGGACATGAAAACAATCGAGCAGCTGCGACTTGGTCTGAAGACTGTTGAAGAAGTTCAAAAAACACTTAGCAAGTTTTTGACAAAAGCCACCTCAATTGCAGGGCTTTATCTAGAATCCACAAAAGAAAAGATTTCGTTCACCTCCGCAGCCAACAAAATCATAATCGATAAAATGATGGCTCTCGCATTTTTAGAAGCCCAGGCTGCAACAGGCTTTATAATTGATCCTATGTCAGGTCAGACATACACAGTTGATGACGCCATCCTTAAAGGAATTATCGACCCGGAATTCAAAACTAGGCTCCTGGAAGCGGAGAAGGCAGCTCTGGGGTATCCATGTTCTTCTAAGACATTGTCCGTGTTTCAAGCTATGGAGAGTAGAATGCTTGATAGGCAGAAGGGCAAACATATCTTGGAGGCCCAGATTGCCACGGGGGGTGTCATTGATCCTGTGAGAGGCATTCGGGTGCCTCCAGAAATGGCTCTGCAGCAAGGGTTGTTAAACACCGCTATCCTGCAGTTTTTACACGAGCCCTCCAGCAACACAAGAGTTTTTCCTAATCCCAATAACAAGCAAGCTCTGTACTACTCAGAATTATTGCGAATGTGTGTGTTTGATGTCGATTGCCAGTGCTTTCTGTTTCCACTGGGAGAGAGGAACATTTCCAATCTCAATGTAGCGAAAACACATAGGATCTCTGTGGTAGATATTAAAACAGGAGCAGAACTGACCGCCTTTGAGGCCTTCCAGAGAAACCTGATTGAGAAAAGTATGTACCTTGAGCTCTCAGGGCAGCAGTATCAGTGGAAGGAGGCCACTTTCTTTGAATCTTACGGGCAGCCTTCCCATGTGCTGGCTGATAGTAAAACAGGGCTGCAGTTCAGTATTGATGAGGCTACAGAGCAGGGAACGCTTGACCAGTCCTTGCTCAAAAAATATCAAGATGGCCTGATCACACTTACAGAACTTGCTGATTCTCTCCTGAGCCGGTTAACTCCCAAAAAAGATTTGCATAGCCCTATTGCTGGGTATTGGCTGACAGCCAGCGGGGAAAGGATCTCTGTTCTCAAGGCCTCCCGGAGAAATTTGGTGGATCGGATTACTGCCCTCCGATGCCTGGAAGCCCAAGTCAGTACTGGAGGGATCATCGATCCTCTTACTGGGAAAAAGTACCGCGTGGCTGAAGCTTTGCACAGGGGCCTCGTTGATGAGGGCTTTGCCCAGCAACTTCGCCAGTGCGAGCTAGTTATCACGGGCCTCAGCCATCCGGTGACTAACAAAGCCATGTCTGTGGTAGAAGCTGTGAATGCAAATATCATAAGTAAGGAAATGGGAATCCGATGCTTGGAATTCCAGTACTTGACGGGAGGGTTGATAGAGCCCCAGGTTCAGTCCCGGTTGTCCTTAGAAGAGGCTCTCCAAGTGGGTGTCATTGACGTCTCCATTGCTACAGAACTCAAGGATCAAAAATCATACGCCAGAGATATAATATGTTCCCAAACAAAAAGAAAACTGACGTATAAAGAAGCCTTAGAACAAGCAGACTTCGATTTCTACACAGGACTAAAGCTGTTAGAAGTGTCCGAACCCTGGATGACAGGAATTTCTAGCCTCTACTATTCTTCATAATAGGATGTGCATAGGAAACTTTGCAATAAAGGAGACACAGTGGATCCCATGATCTGCCCAGAGCATGGAATCAGTTAAACAGACATGCTAGTTATCATGTCACACACTTGAACACAGTTTCTTTTGAGCTAGAAATACTTGACTGCTCAAAAGAGAAAGTTTTCAAAATTGAAATAATAAATGATTTATTGCTCTTAATAATGGAGAGAAATTTTTTCAATCATTTATTCATACTAAACATTTTTCCTACAATATGGGTTACGCTTGATACGACACCAGCAAGTTCACAATAGCTATTCTTCACACTGAACAGGTCTTGATTCACTGGATTGAGCAAGCGTTATGTTAGCAATCCATTTATTAAATGGCCCTGCACTAATTTTTTGAGCACTTCAAAAAGCACCCTGAAATCAAAGATATAAAATTGTTCCCACAACTGTGATCCTGCAGTGTGTCAGGTTATCCTAGGGGGAGAAAAAAAGTTTTCTAAAATCTCTATGTAGTAGCCTTCTTTCCATATTAAACACGTGCCATGATCTCCTATTTCTAATTAAAACTACAATTAGAAGTAGCTTTGTGTGCCACTACAAGTGCTTTTTTATGTGTCAGAGGAGAAAGAGTTTTCTTCTTTCTTTGTATTTTTTTATATGTATGCAGTGTTTATTTTTTTCAGCTTCCTGGTGGTATTCTTCTGGATTATCTAGTACTCTTCAAAACAATGGTCATTGTAATGCTAATGCAAAGGCAGTAGTTTAAAGGCCTCCTAGTGCTTCATGAATAAAATTGCATTCATTTGGTTTGTTATATTGTAAAGATCAGCTGGGGGGTTAGACTGGCTGATCACTAAAGAATGCATCTCACAGCTTCCTGTACTACTCAAACCTTTGGCAAGTCTATCTGCTACATGATATGGTAAACATGGATAATTAAATGAATAAAGTATCTCAGTAACTTGTGTGATGAATTTTTACATTCATGTTTTCTGTGAAGGGTTAGTTTAATCGCTCACTGAATTATACCTCTTTTTTAACCAATCACATCTATTAGAAGTCACTGGAAGAAGAAAAGAAAGAACATGTTGAAAAAGCCAAAGAATTACAGAAATGGGTATCAAATATCAGCAAGACTCTGAAAGATGGAGAGAAGGCTGGGAAATCTCCCTTCTCTAAGCAAAAGGTACTCCCGCTCATTGAGGTTCTAGTTAGTAACAGTGGATAGAATTTACGGAGCTGGTACAGTCCCACCTACGAAAATGCTTAATTCTTAATTTGTGTTCATTTTCATGGGCAATTATAAAAAGCATCAGAGAAATTAAGTAACTTGCTCAAGGAATCAGTTAAGATTTCAGAGCCTGGCCATTACACACTAGTCTCAGTAAACTGCTTTTCCTAATAGATGTGCCTCTTTGGGCAGACGTTGAGAATTACATAATAGCATGGAGAGTAAATCCAGGCACCCAGGTCACAAAAACAGGTGGTCTCATTCTCCTCAATATAAGTAAATTTCAGAGTGACAGTACATCCATTTACGATATCAACATTTATTAGGGGCTGGATTAAGCTCACACTTTTCTGTATCTTTTCAGTTTCATAAAAATGTATTTACTAATCAGCGATTCTAGATTGTTTCCTCAGTGAATTTTTTTCTTATTTGTTTTCTTTGGGTCACACCTGATGATTCACAGGGGTTACTCCTGGCTCTACATTCAGGAATTACTCCTGGTGGTGCCAGGGGACCATATGGGATGCTGGGAATCGAACCCGGGTCAGCCGTATGCAAGGCAAACACCCTACCTGCCATGCTATCGCTCCAGTCCCTCCTCAGTGAATTTTTTTAAAAAATCTTTTAAATTACAAAAAATTTAAAAATAAAACACTAAATTGGTTTTTTTTTAAATTGAAACAGTGTCATTTCCTAGCATATGAGTTTTAGGTGTGCACATTTATGAGCCAACATCTGAACCAGAAGCCTAATTCCAGCCATTCTCACCTTGGTTCTTGGTCCTGTGAGGCTATTGTCTGTCCCTCAGTTACTTGGCATTGGTTGAATAGATGCATCTTGTGAGATATTAGAGCTCCATGGTAGCTGATGAAGTGCCACACTTAGGAGTTTGGGTAGTTAATATTTAAATTCCAGAGTTGCTATAGCTGGTGATAGTAATAAAATTTCTGCTGCATCAAAAAAAATATGTATATATATGTATAGTCCACTAGGTTAAATAGCATTTTTCTCTCATCACACCTTTCCTGCACTGCCCTTCTGCCTTTTCCTGCCTGTTGGAAATTGCAGTGGTGTCATTTTCTACCATTAGCTGTAGGAAGCTGTCATTAGCTGCTTCTAGCTGTGCATCACTTCTCAGTTGTCAATAGCTGAAATACATATTATTGACAATTAAAGGGGGGGAGAAACTTCAGTCTTGTTTAATTTTGCCTAGGATGTGATGCATTGTACCTTATCTGGTGTTCCTCTGGAAATAGAATTTTTGATACTAGAATTTTTGTTCAGTTAAGAAAAAAAGACAACTCATAATCTTGCACACTGTCTTATATTGTTTGGAAGAAATAAGTTGTAAAGCAAATGCACTAGGTGTTATAGAATTATTCTTCAAAATACTTATATAAACATAATTTAGAATATCTCTCCCCTTTTTCTTTATCAAATGGGAGAACTAATATAGGGACATAACTTCAGCAAAGATTACCTGGGAGAAAAAGACTTAGAGAAATAAATATAAATTATATGACCCTTGGTGTCTTTTTATTTTGTAGTTTTATGTTTTCAAAAATGTTTCTGGACCTTTTATAAGACCAAGTAGGAACAGAAGAGTGGATCAGTTCTTTAACATTTAATTTTTATTGTATTTGAGGTAGCAGGTTGCTATAGTACTAGTGCTTGTGGTATATACAAAGTTACCGGACCTCACCACCACCAAATTGCCAAAGACTCTCCATCATGATGCCACTGTCCTTACACCATTTTATGCCTAATGCCTATTTCTGTCCCATCCCTCAACTCCCTTCTCTAATGGCGAGGTAACCTCAGATAGTCTTGTTAGTTTAGTGCAGCTCATGTCCTAAATTATAAACCTCTAATAATACTTGATGGTCTCTGTCAAAAAGAAATTTAGGGTAATTTGATGTAGACGATGTGTCTTACCAAAATCAACATGGCAGTGTGTATAGTTACAAAAATAAAGACTTTAAAATGATTCTAAGGGGCTGGATCAATAACACAGTGGGTAGGGCATTTACTTTGCAGGTGGCCGACCTGGGTTCGATTCCTATCATCCCATATGATCCCCTGAGCACCGCCAGGAGTAATTCCTGAGTGCAGAGCCAGGAGTAATCCCTGTGTGTCACCGGGTGTGACCCAAAAAGAAAAAAAAAATCTAAGTAGAAGATGAGGGGAGGGAACTCAACTTTTCCTTTTATCAGTCTATTATTTTATCTACTTAAAAGAAATGCAATGAATATTTGAAATAAAGTACTCATAAAATACATTAATAATTTAAGAGAAAGTAATATATACATATATATCATGTACTATATGCATATAATACATTAAGAAGCATTAAAATCTTTTTCCCCCCTCAAACACGCTTTATTCTTCTGAATGTCACAGACTTTTGTGAGCATCTTAGTATAATTTAATCTTGACCTTTGATCTCAGGCCCGGAGGATCACATTTCCCCCATATTCTCAAAAGAGGCTCTGAATCCAGAAACTTGGGTGAAAGTACTTTTTTAGTGTAATACTCCATATTCAGATATCTTTTTGAGTCATGAATTCAAAGGAGAGCACTGGGCCAGTCCTGACACTCTGGCCTCTTGGGATGATAGGATAGACCCTCAGCATGATTGACTGGGAGAATGTAAGAATTGGATAATGCTGTGGTATTATAATTTTTTAGTAAAAGTAATGGCATTATTATTACATTAAGTGGCTTTCTTTAACCATGCATTCCAAATAAAGTGCTCTTCTTGTTCTCGCCTCGAAAGAGATAATGATCATTGGTTTTGTTGGGGACTTGGACTCCCCAGAAAAGAAAACTATCCTTTGGGTCATAAATTGCACTTATTTAAATTTTAAGAATTACTTTGTCTAGTGTTTCGGAGGGGAGAGTTTGATGCGTTTTCTTTACCTTGCAGATTTCCAGTGAGGAAATATCAGCTAAGAAAGAACAGTTTTCTGAAGCACTTCAAACCATGCAGCTGTTTTTGGCTAAACATGGAGATAAGTATGTTGATCTTTAGAACTGTTTTATTTGGAGAATGGGTAGATTCATTTATCAATGCAAAGATGTTAAGTCTTCACTGAAATATTAAAAGTGGAACTCAATCACAAGTTTACTTATTGGTATAAAGTTATATACTTTGCAATTCATTGTTTACTTTCAATATTTGCCCAGACTCTGAAATGTTCCTATTCTCCCTATAGGTTGCTAATTAAAAAAACAAAAACAAAAAACATTTTCAGAGAGATTAAGAGTCTCTAGCTAGTGAGTGGTAAAGTCTGTAAGCCAATTCTAAGACTTAGACTTTGAAAGTATGTGTGACTATTTTCTTATTTTTTTATAGCTGATAACTATGGCTAACTGATTTCTCTCATTTAAGTTCTACTTGAAGCACCAAAATTTACTTCTGCTATTTTCTCAGAGAAGGAATATATTATTTTTTTTGTTTTTAATTTTATTGAATCACCATGAGATAGTTGCAAGCTTTCATGTCTGAGTTACAATCACACAGTGATCAAACACTCATCCCTCCACCAGTGCACATTCCCCATCACCAACATCCCCAGTACACCCCCACTCTCCCTGGCAGACAATAAGGAATCTATTCTTAATTCCTCTTTGGTTATGCCCTTTAGGTTTGTTCCAGAATAATATTGTGTTGTACTTTAGAGAATCACATATGCCTCGTAATTGCATCTCTGTTAATCTTTCAGTTTACATAAATTTCACCTTGAATTGTACTATCCTCTTTCCATATTGGAGATTACAGTTGAACTTTTCCTCTGTCATTTGATAGGGAGTATTATTTTAAAAAACTGTATATGCAGAAGAGCTGCTGGTTGATAAATGAGTTTTCTTCCTTACTCCAGTCCTTTTCTCAGGCAAGGGAAGAATTGATAGATGATCCGTAATTTTCACACATGATCAGTCTACGACAAGCAATATGTATATGAGGCTATATTTAATTTTATGCTGATCTGTTTATTGAGAAAAGTAGTTCTGCTTTATAATGCCATTGAGCCTAATGAATCATCTTTATCACTTGCATTACTTTGACTTTCTGTATATTTTAGAATGACAGATGAAGAAAGAAATGAATTGGAAAAACAAGTGAAAAGTCTTCAAGAAAGTTATAATTTATTCTTCAGTGAGTCTCTGAAACAGCTCCAAGAACCACAGACTTTAGGAGATAGAAAGGTAGAGGAGAAGGTAATGTAATTTATTTAAAACATGAAACTATTACGAGACTTTTAATTTTATCCCAAAGTTACATATTTCAATATAAATTAATGGTTTTGAATTGTTTACATGGAGAAAGTCTGAGTGAAGTTTGTTTAAATATTTGGAGTGTTTATATAATTTTACAGCATTTATATATTTTTACACTTGCTATCATCAGTTTCTGTGGCATCTTAACTGCGCCTTGCATGGTTAAAGAAGAATCATTCATTTTCTAACTCTTCTCTTGAAAGCCTTTCTTCTACTGCTATTAGTTATTTTATTGTACAGATATAATGTTATAAGATGGCCTCTCTAAAGGTGACATTAGAGTGTTATGGACTTTGTTTTGATATTCAGCCATATTCCTGGGTTTAAATAATTCTAGGTCATATGTTACAGTGTGGATACCCTGGCATCTATCTTAAAATACAACAGAAATCACTGTAAATTCGGCCCATCTTTAAACTTTTAAAACCTGACAAACATAGTAAGAATAATCAATATTCAATACAGTATTCAACATTCAAAAGGTTATCTTTGTATTCACTATGCTTAATTCCTAGAATACTTGACATACAATTTGTTGGAGGCATGTAATGAGTTTTCTGGTTCTTTAGTCTTTGATTCTTTGTGAAGAAGTTTGTATGCTGTAAACATCAATGGCATGGGGTTTGATATCTTTCTCACATCAGTAGACTAATCTCACCCAATTGCAGAAAGCATGATTCGCCTTCTAAGTATGTGTCCTATTTTTCTCACTATCATCATTTACTCTGTTGTGTCCTCACTAACCTTGTTAATGTGCACAATATCAAGTTTTCGATTCACAGATGCATGTTGTTTTCAAAGCTTTATCACATCCTGTGCTGTTGAATAGATCACTGACATAGATCACTTGTGCCTTTGAGCTGCCTAACATTCACAGTATTGCTGCATCTGGGTAAGTAAGAGGATTTTTTATGTTGAAGTGCATTATTTTTTTCAAAAAACATACTACATTTTATAGATTATGGCCAACTCTCATATCAGAGACTAACTGAGAATTCTGTTTGCCTTTCAGCTGGATAAAGTGATCGCAGGCACCATCGATCAGGCCACTGGAGAAGTCCTTCCAGTTTTTCAGGCAGTTTTAAGAGGCCTCATTGACTATGACACAGGAATCAGGCTGCTTGAGACACAGCTAATGGTTTATGGTATCATTTCACCAGAATTAAGAAAATGTTTTGGCCTCAAAGATGCTGAAAGTCTCGGCCTTATTGATGATCAAGTTCTATGCCAACTCAAAGAACTCAGTAAAACAAAGGAGCTAATTTCTGCTGTGTCATCGACCACAGTTCCAGTGCTCGATGCTCTGGCTCAAGGGGTGATATCAGAATCCATGGCCATCAGAGTTCTTGAGATACTGATTTCCACAGACTTTCTAGTTATTCCAACCACAGGAGAACGGTTGACCCTCCAGAAGGCCTTCCAACAGAACTTGGTTTCCTCAACATTATTTTCTAAAGTCCTGGAAAGGCAAAATATGTGCAAAGATCTTATTGATCCCTGCACCTCTGAAAAAGTGTCATTAACTGATATCATGCAGAGAAGTATTTTGCAGGAAGGCACTGGGATGCGTCTTCTTCCTGTGAGACCACAAGAAGGCGGCAGAATAACATTAAAATGTGGAAGGAGTATAAGCATCTTACGGGCAGCTCATGAGGGTCTCATCGACCGTGAAACCATGCTTAGGTTATTAGGTGCACAGCTGCTTTCTGGAGGTCTTATCGGTTGCAACACTGATCAAAGAATGACTGTTGAAGAAGCTATGGCAGAAGGGGTGATTGACAGAGATACTGCTAACAGTATCCTCACGTATCAGGTCCAAACAGGTGGCATTATGCACTCAAATCCGGCTAAACGTTTAACAGTGGATGAAGCTGTGCAGTGTGATTTGATAACTTCCAGCAGTGCTCTTTTGGTACTCGAGGCTCAGCGAGGCTACGTTGGACTCATTTGGCCTCACTCTGGTGAAATATTTCCTGCATCATCTTCCTTGCAGCAGGACTTGCTTACAAATGAATTGGCATACAAAATTCTGAATGGCAGGCAGAAGATTGCTGCTCTTTATATTCCAGAAACTTCTCAAGTCATTGGTTTAGATGCCGCGAAGCAGCTTGGAATTATAGATAGTAACACTGCCTCAATTTTAAAAAGTGTAACCCTTCCTGATAAGATGCCAGATGTGGGAGATTTAGAAGCTTGCAAAAATTCCAAAAGATGGCTGTCCTTTTGTAAATTCCAGCCATCTACTGTTCATGATTATAGGCAACAGGAGGATATCTTAGATGGAGAAGATTTGGTGGCAACTGAGAGCTCAGAACAAACTAAAAAACTCTTTCTGTCTTATTTGATGATAAATAGCTATATGGATGCAAACACAGGACAAAGGCTTTTGATGTATGATGGGGACTTGAGTGAGGCAATTAGTATGCTACTAGAAGACTGTAATGTAGAGCATGATGAAGACATACTCCAAAAAGACTCTCTTGATGTCTTAAGACTCCCAGGTGGATTTCTGAGTAATTCTCCAAGCAAAGAAAAGGAAGAACCTATAGCTTCACCAACTAGTTTTGATAAAATTCATTGCAAAGAACCTAAGCAAAAAGAAATCCCTGAAAATAGAAACCATGGCACAGATGAAGACTTTCATGAAGGGGAAACTAATGTTTTCAATAGTAAATTTGATCAGTCAAAAAAGGTGTCAAATGTAAAAGGAATTGAACATGAAATTGAGACTTTATCTAGTGTATGTGTTCCCAATTCTGTATCACATTTAATACAGCCTGAACGTGCAGAAGGTAACATGTTTAAACAAGACTCTGAACACCTTCAAAAAAACTGGGAAAGCCAAAGACAAGTTGAAACAGATGAACATTCAGATGAATGTTATCGCACTGAAAATGTTAAAAACTTTGCCAGTGATTTGACAGAAAATCATATTGCAAAATCAAAAACTAGTAGAATATGCGATTTGGTTAAAACAGACAATAAAGATGATGTAAAGAAGGATTTGACTATGTTTAATTATTCTCCAAGGTTAAGTGCCTTATTAAGTCATGATAAATTGAATTACCAGGGGAGTTTTAGTGCTGAAGTCAGCACAGAAGAAAATGGAAATAAATGTGAAGATGCTGCATTGCCAGTCAGTAACCAGACTATCAGTGACCAAAACATGTTACGGGGTCAATGCACGGGAGAAACTTTTCAAGATCATTTCCTGGGAATTGCAGCTATTAACATCAGTTTACAGGAAGAACACTTTGATCAAGAACCTTTATGTATTAATTGTAGTGATTCTCAAGCACAATATCATAATAAGTTGATCGCGGGTAGCTATGATGAAGATGAAAAAATGCATGCTGTTTCTCAGCAGAAATCTGAGGACAAGCTAAATGAATCCAGTATGAAGACTGACTCCCATGCCATGACTTCAGGGAGTGATACTGATCATGTCATCAGTGCTTCTTGTGCTTCTGGTGTGCCATTACCTGAAGAGACTGCCAGTGCTGGTGACTATGAAACATCATTACTGGACACACAGCAGAGTGACACAGAAACAGACACTGGTAGTGATGATGACTTTTATGACACGCCCTTGTTTGAAGATGATGGTCATGACAGTCTGCAACCTGGAGACTATAAAACACAGCAGGCAGAAAGTGATGAGGCTGCTCCTTGCGGTGCTGGTTCCCAAGATGTTTCAAAAGAGGATGATAATTCTGTTGCTACCAAGAAGGAAGTAGTTGATCGGTCAGGTCTGAGGGAGAGAGCACAGTCTCTTCAGAATCTTGTCCCAGCTAGTGAGTCCACTGACTTGGACTCTGGTGGAAGAATGCACTTAAATTTAGGTGACTCATGCAACATGAATGAGCAACCGGTAGAAACTATATTAGGTGGAAAAACTACAAATAACCATGAAGGGGATAAGTCTGACTCATTGACTGATTATAGATTTGTTGAAAGAAAAGAGCGCTTCAGTGCCTTGTTCGATGATGACACCGGCTGTTGGAGAGAGAGTAGGAAAGAGTGTTTAACTGGGCAAGAATTAAATTCTGATTCTAAATATTTAGATTCTGTGCAGAATGAAGACAGTTGTTGGGATTATAATTGTGACAGTAATGATCAGGATGATGATGATGATGATGATGATGATGATGATGGTGATGACGAAAGAGGGAATTATGAGAGAGGGAATTATGAGAACAAACAGTCCGTGTGTCATAATAAGGATGAAGATGGGGATGTTAAACTCTGTGCCGAAGTCATAAATGTAAAGGAAAACAGTCATGACAACCAAAATATTAATAAAATGTTTCTTCTGGATAAGATGCCGAAGTGTAGCTCCTTAGAAAAACAGCCTGACTCAACTAGTGAAAGTACTTTAGTTACAGAAAGAAGCAACGCTTCAGAAGATGCAACTGAGGTAGTTGGGAAAACTGAAAAATATCTATTGAATAATGAGATGGTTCCTAAAGGTACATTGCTGCCTGTCACTAAAGATGCTGGTTCAGAAAACACCCTTCAGCCTGTAGGGTTTGTCCATAATACTACTGTAAGCTCAACTTCCAGAAAGGATAACGATTCTGTGAATATACAGAATAAGTTGACTCAAAACCCAAAATCCACTGATTCTGTGAAAGGTGCAGATCAATATTTTGAGAATGAGATGCCTCAAGTTAATTCATCTTTTAACAGAAGCATGAGTTCTGAGCCCCACTTAGTACGAAAATCTACTGAGGATAGCCACTTGTCATCCATAGCCTTTGTAACTGACAAAGATCATCCAGAAAATCAAAGGGATGTCATTCAGAAAGATCACCAAAATAATATACTAAGAGAAGATAGCGCTTCAATTCATGCTAAGTGCTCAGGAGAAGGAGCAGAGCATATAGAAGGTCTAGTAGACAATGAATATCTCAAGCATGTGCCTTGTAACTCTGTAAAGGACTATCTTGATTCAGTTAACAGCCAAGCCGCTTTTCCACCAAGTGAAGAAGATACTCAGAATGGAAGCCTTGAAAGAGCAATTGAAACTTTTAAAGTTGAACCAAAAAATCTACCAGAAATGGTTAGTGTAAGTCCTCTTCGGTTTGAGAATCTTGAAAGAGTATTTGACTCATCGGTTTCTAAAGAGATCAGTGATGGATTTACTTCAGACACTGTACCATCGAAAGGGAATACAAGTGTGAAGAAAGGGTCACCGGATGGTGAGTGTGGAAAGAGGCTTGATCTGTGCGCTAATGTAGGACATGATACTGAATCTAGGAAAACAAAAGATGTCCTAAAAACAAATGAAGATATCTCAAGTTCTATTCTAGTCGAGCCCCCTCCCATGCAAGAATACTTAAAATTAGGAATTAATGCAGAAAATAAGGCAGCTTCCATACAAGGAAACACACATAGAAGTGAGGGGGAACAAAGGAATGATCTTTTAAATGTAGAAAGCATCTTAGAGGGAGGAGTAGAAATTCCAGGAAAAAGTGAATGTGCACCTTCAATTTTACCTCTTAAAAATACGGAAGGCCATGGGGAAAATACTGATTTTGTGTCAGCCAAACTCTGTACAAATGAAATAAGGAATGGCCACTCCAATAACACTTTAAGCACTAATGATTCTTATTTAGAAATTAATAACAAAAAGGGAGGGATTGAACTGCAGCCACAAAAAGAACAAACTTTATCTCCTAACCTGCAAGGAAAGGGAGAGACTCAGCTTCCTGAATTGTATGAGGTTGTGGGTGAGAATGGAAATGAGAGTTTGAAAAGTCCATTGAAAGAAGGCATTACCAGTCCTCAAGAGGTGGGAGAGCCTTTATCCTGTGCAGACACAAAAGCACTCCTGCAGAATTTAATGAAGAGAATTAGTACATCACAGTCAGCAAGTGAAGCATCAAGTGGGTCCAGCGACTCAAAACTCACTGATGCTTCTGGAACTTGTGACATGAATAACTTACCAATACTGAAGGCAGAAAGTAGAGATGATCCATTGTGTATGGAAAATCTTAGATCTGAGCTTCTGCTTGATCTACTGAAGCAAAATCAGCAGAGCCAAAAAATCACAGAAACATTTGAATTGATGAAGGAGCTCACTCAGATAGATTATGGTCTTGAGAAAAGGGGTATTACATCCCAAGGACTTCCCCTACAACTGGAAACTATTTTCTACAAGCTGCTTGCGGATAGATACTCCGAGAAAGTAGAACACATTGGAGAATTGAAGGAAACATCATCCATTTTGGAGACAAAAGATGCAAAACCGTACATTCTTGATGATCTTAAAAACAGAGAAGGAAACTCATGTGCCAAGAATGTACAAAATGCTGATGAAATTCAACTAGAAAATTCTACTGTGTGTGCATCAGCATTGCCACGAGATGAGAAATTTGAGGAACTATGCAGGGATTTCCCGGACCAGGTGGAATATATTTCCAAGTCCAAAGATCCGACTCCTGGAAATAACTCCACGGAACCGGTAAGTGAATTGGTCACATTTATAGCTAACAGAGGCATAGGACATTTGGGAATAATTCTACATATATGCTTAATAATTGCACAATAACATTGAATTAAAATATCCAAATTTGTGTTTAGTTCTCCAGTGAGTTGCAGCAGTGCTTACAGTACACATCAAAAATGAATGAGTATTTGGTTTTGCTTCAAGATATGAAGCCTCCCATAGACAACCCGGAAACTCTGGATAATAATCTTGAAGATTTGAAGAATCAACTTAAACACCTAGAGGTAAGAATCGTCTGCTGCCTTAAGCGTGGTCCTTTATTCTTGTGTTTTGATTATTTTATGTGCTTTTATTCCCCCTTTGCCTTCCTTTCCCTCCACCTGCTACCTTCCTCTTCATCCCTTCCCCTTCTTCCATCCCCTTCTTTTCTCCTCATCCCTACATTTCTCTCCCCATCTGTATCCTTCTCCCTTTTCTCCTTTCTCTTTTACTCTTTCCCTTTTACTCTCTTTTCCCGATACCTCTCCTTTCCTGCCTTTCCTTTCTTCTTCTTCCTTTCTTTCCTGTCTTCTCCCTTCCCTTCCCTTCCTTCCATTTGCATTCCCTCCTCTACCCTTTTCTTCTCCTCCCTCCCTCTACTCTTCTTCCTCCCCCATTGTGACTGGGGGCTCACACCATACTTGTTTCTGGTGCTCACACACAGGGCTCCAGTGCCCCTGGAGGTTCTCACTCTTTAGTTCTGGTACTTGCACAAGTGCTCACCAGGGGCCACGCTCTTTTCGTTGGGGCACTCTCGCACATTCTGACCCTAGTGGGCACTGTAATCTCTGGATGCTGGAGGTCGCCCTCATGGCCATGGTGCTCATACCTCTTCAGTCCTGGTGTTCAGCAGGGCTCACGCATTTTAGTTGTGGTGCTCACATACACCTGTGTGGGGTTGCGTGCCAGAGAACACATGCTCTGCTTGAATGCTCGGGTCCCTCCCTGTTGGGCTGCAAGGACTCGGTGCATGTGGGCAGCGCTGGGGGTCAGATTCACAGCCTCCCTTGGGCAGGTAAAGCAAGGCATTGCTGCCACTCAGCCTATCCAGGGCTCCTGGTCGATTTTCTTCCTAAATATATCTGGAGTTCTTATTTGTTCATTTGTTGTTTTTTTTTTTTTGTTTGTTTTTTTAAGATGTTTGAATTGGGATTGGCTCCAATTGCTGTTCTTTTGAAAAAAGACATGAAGTTGGTAGAAGATTTTTTGAAGTCTCTCCCCCGAGACTTCCCTAAAGAACATCTCGAGGAACTGAATCTAAGCCACCAGAGTTTACAGATGGCCTTCTCTTCCCTCAGCAGCGCGGCTTCAGAAAAAAGGAAACACATTATGGTTGCAATTGACTCTGAAACGGTAGGTGTCCGAATATTTAATACTTGCTTGGATGTGGAGTTCTGAAGAAAATGTGCTTAGTTAAAAATTTAGTCACAAGCTCAAGTATTTTACTTCCAGATTATTGAGCCTCTTCCTGTTGATATTTAAATAGTATGAATTTGAAATTTGGGAAAAGACAAAAATAAACACGCGATCTTATTTCCTAGTCTAAATTAGCAATCACCCATGAAGAATTTCTGCATAAACTCGAGTCATTCTCCCATTGGATATCAGCGAAGAGCAAATCTGTGAAGGATATGGAGTCTATAAGTGTTCAAGACACTGAAGGTGTAAAGAAAAATTTGGATTTTCTCAAGGCAAGTACCAAAATTGGCAGAGTATTTATACATACATACTTTGTACAACAAGTGTTTAGAAAACACATGCTTTCTCTAAGATGTAAAAGATTTCCTTTCTTTATGCAATGTTTCCTCATAATTGATAGCACTGTAGCACTGTAGCACTGTCTTCCCGTTGTTCATCGATTTGCTTGAGCAGACACTGGTAACGTCTTCATTGTGAGACTTGTGACAGTTTTTGGCATATCAAATATGCCACGGGTAACGTGCCAGGCTCTGCTGTGTGGGCGGGATACTCTCGGTAGCTTGCCGGGCTCTTCTAGAGGGACGGAGGAATTGAACCCGGGTCAGCCGCATGCAAGGCAAATGCCCTACCCGCTGTGCTATCGCTCCTGTCTGCCTTCATAATTGATAACTGAAGTAATTCCAGTTTTAGAGGATCTCATTCTGATGCTATGACTTATCAAATTCTTGCCACCACTGACATCTTAAGATTTATATTTATCTACTTTTATGTATTAGCCAGATATAAAATAATGTAGTCTTGTATCATAAAATTAGTAATATTTTAGTCATATTTATATTATAGTCTTTTGCCTAAAAGACTGTATTTTATATATTTTGCCATATTCCTGGACACATCATCATAAACAGAAATATATATATATATATATATATATATATATATATATATATATATATATATGCCTCTTGGAGAGCCCAGCAAGCTGCTACCAAGAGTATCCCACCCACACGGAAAAGCCTGGCAAGCTCCCTGTGGCGTATTCGATATGCCAAATACAGTAACAATAACAGGTCTCATTCCCCTGACCCTGAAAAGAGCTTCCAATCATTAAACGAGTAAGGAGAGGCTGCTAAAATCTCAGGGCTGGGACAAATGGAGACGTTACTGGTGCCTGCTCGAGTAAATCGATGATCAATGGGATGACAGTGATACAGCGATTTATAATATAAATGTCAAATTATATATAGTCATATGTCACTTTTCCTGCCCTTCCCCCTCCTGTTAATTTATTGATTGTGATGAGTAATAGATGCCTAGTAATAGGCTTGACTTCTATGGGAGTCAAACTGTGAAATTTTTGCCCATTTATGTTTCATATTCCCTGTAGTCTCATTTGTAGTTCTATGGATATTGTAATTAGTTGTAACTAGTTTTTTAATGTTGATATTTCCCTTCAGTGGATCTTCCCCTTTGGTTGGAGTTCCATTGGGAGTGTGATGTGGCAGCCAAGATTAAAATATTCCTAGAGGGATTATCTTTTCATAGACTCGAAGCTATCATAGTAATTACATAATTTCATAATGGACATTTATTAATAGATGATGAGTAGGTTTTCATCTAAATGAATAATGAAAGTATGTCAATAAAAATTTGAGTCTCTTGGAGGCTGGAGTGATAGTACAGTAGGTAGGGCATTTGCCTTGCACACAGCCGACCCAGGTTTGATCCCCAGCACCCCGTGTGGTCCCTGAGTATGCCAGGAGTGATTTCTGAGCACAGATCCAGGAATAAGTCCTGAGCACCACTGGGTGTAGCTCTCCCCCCAGAAAATTTAGTCCCCATATAAGCAGCATATTTTATAATTTTAATACATTTTTATTGATATAACATGACATTATATTATGTTTTATGTATGCAAAAGAAGGACAGTTTTAAACACTGTCCTTAAACATATTAATGTCACATCATTAATATGAGCTTTGTATCATGGCATAACTTCTTATTGGTAACCTGCACTGTTTTGTTCACAGAATGTGCTAAAGAACCTTGGACACACCAAAGTGCAGCTGGAGACGACGGCCTTCGATGTGCAGTTCTTCATTTCTGAATGTGCACAAGATCTGTCTCCTGGCCAGAGCAAGCAGCTACTGAGGCTCTTAAATTCAACCCAGAAATGTTTTCTTGATGTGCAGGAATCAGTGTCTACCCAGGTGGCACATTTAGAAACTCAGTTACAGCTAGAACAAGATCTTGATGACCAGAAGGTTTGTAGATAACTGCAAATTATGGCATGGCAGGGAAGGTTTTTCTGGAAAGGCAATTGATAGAATATAACATACAATTGAGAGATCCTTTCATGCATAGCGATGTTTCCCATGATAAGGCTATATAATTAGTAGATTTTAGTGTTGACTTCCTACAACTGTTTTCAGCTAAAAATCCTAATTTCAAGGAGTAGGAAATATAGATGCACTCAGAAATTTTAAGGTATTGATTGACAAACAAATATGTAAGGGGGTTAGGGTATCTTGTTCCTTTGGGAGGTGGTACAACATGAGTTTATACAACTGAGTTTATATTCCCGCTGAACTTAATCTCTCTGTAGTCTGGGCTAGACACTACCATTTCCTCATTAGTGAATTAGAAATAATACAGGGGTGCTGAATAATGCCTGGTAGTTTTGAGCACTGAAGAATGGGAGAATGAAATCAAATACTTAACATTTTTGCCTAGCATGTATTAGAATCTTAGTAAGCATGGTATCTTGCTAGAAAATGAATAATTAGTGTTTTTGTAACAGAAAAATGAAAGATTCAAGCAATTAGTATTGAGTTATTTTTCTATGAAGCATGAAAATTAATTTAGATTTATATTGGTATTATTAAGGCAGTATATTTATAGATGATAGTATAAATGCAATTAAATAGAAAGTGTGACATCAGTATTAACGCGCGTAAGTGGCAATGAAATTACCGAGTGTTAAGTGGCAATGAAAAAAAAAAAAGTAAATTTTTACTTAGAAATTGACTAAGTAAAAATATTACAGTTCTCTTTTATCATTTCTTGAAGCAACTAGGCCTTGTCTCTAGCATGATGACCTTTATTCATAATGTCAAATATGTTAACAGACAAATCACTACTAACTTCTGTTTTGATATCCTTTTGCAGAATTAATTGTGTGTGTCGCAGGTTTCAAGAGCTTAAGGAAATGGAATGTTTCCTCCTGTGGGTCAGAAGTTTCATCTCTCGCATAGATGCATGGCCAGTATTCTGTTGAGCTGTTTCATCTAAACATGATCACTTTTTCCTTGTGTATGAGACATGCTCTTTGTTTCTGTCTTCTCGCTCAGTCTGTACCCCACTGCTATCATGTTTACAGCATACAGAAAAAAAGCTTGTGTAGAGGAAACTTGCAAACTGTGTTCTAGTGGGCAATGACTACAGTAAGGCGTTTGCAATCCTCACGCACTTAATATGCTTTGGGTTTTCTCTACTCAAGACGGTGGTAGCGAGACAGCAGGAGTACAAGGAGAAGCTCCAAGGGATATGTGATCTCCTCACCCAGACAGAAAACCGGCTGATTGGTCACCAAGAAGCCTTTGTGATTGGAGATGGCACAACTGAGTTAAAGAAGTACCAGTCCAAGCAAGAGGTAGGAGCTGGTAGGACCCATCGGTGGGTCTGAGTTGCTGTAACTTTGGCAACTCTTCAGCAGTTGAAGTAGCAATTGTCTTAACTTTCCCCACAAAGACTTCCCTAGATTTCTCCAAGCCTGGGCTCTAAGCTTTTCTATACTTGTCAGATTCTCAACTATAAGGAGGAAGGTCATTTTCTTGACTATTTTTAGGTGAAATACTTTAGAGGAAGTTAAAAGGATATTTGGTATGGGTTTGTGTGATGTATTAAAGTTTGGATCCATGCAGGCTGGAGTGGTAGTGCAACGGGTAGATCGATTGCCTTGCATGCAGCCAACCTGGTTCAATTTCTAGCATCTCATCTGGTCCCCTGAGCACCGCCAGGAGTAATTCCTGAGTGCATGAGCCAGGAGCAACCCTTGTGCATCGCTGGCTGTGACCCAAAAAGCAAAACAAATAATAATAAAATAAAATAAAATTTGGATACATGAAGGCCAACTCCCTCGGAAATTGTAATCATTTGGGGTTCTTTTTTCCTTTTCAGCTTTCTTTTATTCCTTTTATCTCTCTTAAGTAGTAGTTATTATTTTTTTTATGCCACTCCACCTGTGCTTAGGACTTTCTCCTGGCTCAGTGCTCAGGAACCACTCCTGGTGGGGCTCAGGGGACATTATTCGATGCTGAAGATTGAGTTTTGATTGTCTGTGTGCAAGACAAGCTCCCTACCTACTTGATGTAGTATCTCTTTACCCCCACATACATAATTTTTTTTTTTTGCTGGTCAAGACTTCAACTTACGCTAAACATTGGGCTTTACATACCAGCTCATTTAGCATGTTGAATATCATTTTCCAGTTCACACTTGTTAGGTTCTCCACTGCTCACCCATTCTTTTAGAATTGCTGCTGAGGAGTAATTAAGTTGTCATCTAGTAAGACTTTTTTTCTCTTCTGTTAAAAGGAATTACAGAAAGACATGAAAGGAAGTGCACAGGCATTGGCAGAAATAGTGAAAAACACAGAGAAATTCTTGAAAGAGAATGATGGAATATTGTCTACAGAAGACAAGGCTTTGATTGAACAGAAACTTAATGAAGCAAAGTCAAAGTGTGAACAGCTTAATTTGAAGGCAGAAGAGTCAAAAAAGGAGCTGGATAAAGTTGTGACGACAGCAATCAAGGAAGAAACTGAAAAGGTCCTTATTCAAACCTGGTACACTATTGCTTGGTTAAAACTGATACGCATAATGTCTGCTTGATTTAGTAGATGATATCAGGTGGTAATAATCAGTGATTAGCTCTAGGGACTATAATTCTAGATGTCCAGGCACGTAATTGACTAAATACCAGAGAAAGCTTTGCTTAACCTTTTAAGAAAATTTCAGTGGCATCGTGAGATTTACAGCTTGGAAATGTGTGAAAACTCATCTAGTTAAAAAAATTGGAATATAATTTTAAGAACTTTGAGAGCTCTCAAAGTAACTGCCTGTTGGTGGGACTAAGGTTCTAAGGTTTAATTTCATTGCTTTTGTTTCTCCCTTTGTGCCAGCAAGTGAGTATCCTCTGATTTTAAAAGAAACATTTAGTTACTTTTGAATGCCTTAAACTAGTATCTCAGAGAGCTCTCATGTAGCCAACCCAAAGCTGGGTGGATCCTGGACGCTTCATTTGGTCCCCCAGGCAGTACCAGAAGTATTCCCTGAGCTCAGAGCCACATGTAAGCCCTGAGGGCAACCAAAGGAGTAGTAACAGGAAATCAAAAAGACTAAGTCCCTCAGCCTCTATTCAGCTCTGGTGAACTTTTCTTGTCCAGGCTGCCGCTGTGAAGCAGCTAGAAGAGAGCAAAACCAAAATAGAGAAGCTTCTGGACTGGCTGTCGAATGTTGAGGAAGACGCGGGAAAGGCAGGGCTAACCCAGAAGCGGGTCATCGAGCAGAATGGCACTCATTTTCAAGACGGTGATGGCAAGTCTGAGATTGGAGAAGAGGATGAAGTTAATGGGAACCTGCTGGAGACGGACGTCGTCGACGGGGTTCTTGAGAGCCCCGAGGAGAATCTGAACCAGCAATACCAGAAAGTTAAGGTGTGTTATTTTAAATATCATGCATTTGATGGCAATGACCATAGGGTGCAGTCCCTAGAGTGAAGTTCCTTTTATAGGCCCATTATTGTATTTTTTGGGGGAAGGGAATAGGCCCATTATTTCACACACACATATGCATGTGTGTGCTATATAAATATATATATATACATATATATGTGTTATATAAATATACTTAAGATATATAAACATACATATAAACAAGCATGGCTGTGGCTGGGTTCCGGAGGTCCTCAACTGTCGAGGCTCTGCTGGGGCGGGGAGAGGGAAACACAACCTGTCCCCTTCGAGGAGCCCTAGTGAAGACATCCAGGTGCAGGGCAAGAAACTGTGTCACTCTCTTCCGGGAGTTTGGTTTTATGATCTCTGGATGTTGGCCATTGATGGGGTTACATGGCGCTGGGGCCAGTCTCTGGGAGTAACTGCCTAGCTATTGGAAAATGGGGATCTGGGTGGAAGAGGCCCAGTCCCGATCTGAGCAGCCTTGGAGATCTCAGCCCCGGGTCCCACACACCTGGTTTCCTCTGTTGGCTCCCCCATGTGTGAGGCTCATCTGATATCTAATAGCCTAGTTCTCCCTCTTAGAGAACCTGACAAACTACCAAGAGTCTATTGCCCACTTGGGAGAGCCCGGCAAGATCCCCGTGGTGTATTCATATCCAAAATACAGTTAACAGGTATATATACCTCTTGGAGAGCCCGGCAAGCTACCGAGAGTATCCCGCCCACATGGCAGAGCCTGGCAAGCTCCCTGTGGTGTATTTGATATGCCCAAAACAGTAACAAGTCTCACAGTGGAGATGTTACTGGTGCCCGCTCGAGCAAATCGATGAGCAACGGGATGACAGTGACAGTGATACAAAATGAATAACTAAAATTTAATGTAGACCAGTAACAAAGGACAAGGCACACTTCTAAGCCCTTGCATCTTTATTTAGTCCTTGCACCGACATTTGAAGGCTATTATGCTCATTTTATAGCCAGAGAAACGGACTTCCAGGAGTGAAGTAACTTGTCCAAGCTTACCTGTCTAACAAGGGATCAGGATTGGATTTTGAATGAAGTGATGCACCCAGTCACTTTGCTTCATTGTGATCCCGTGTCCAAGGACTGCAGTCAGGATCTCACTCATTTCCTCTGCGCCTCTGCTCATCTTTGCAGTGAAGGCTGTGATGGTGTTGAGATGAGGAATGAGAGCCCTTCTAAAATTTCACTGCACGATGGAGATTAAGCCTGCTGTTATTGTTACTGTTGGAACAAGGCAGTGTTTGACACTTCACTTGCAAATTGTCTCATAATTGAGCCTTTTATTTTGGTGTTTGGTTGGACTTTAGGAATGCAGATAGTTCTGTTAGTTTTCCACCAAGTCTTTGGCATAGAATGATTTTGATGAGGTTCTTATAGAAGATAAAATGAAACTGGACAGAAAGTGAAGTATGTCTCAAATGTATCCTTCCACCCCCCACTCCTCTTTTAAATGTCTATTGAGGATCGTCTTCTAATGAAAAATGATTGTACTCATCTTCTGAATAATTAGGTCAAGAATTAACGGCCCCTTAGGGGAGCTGTGTGGAATAATGATTGTGAATGAGTAAACAGTGTGGGCTCCTTATGTTAGAATTTGAAGTTTGTTGCACATTTTCCAAAATTCACAAAAGCAGTTCTTGTCTCTTATTATTATTGAATTGTGTTTTAGAGAAGATTAGACATTTTTTAAGAATAAGATTGAAGGGGCTTGAGCGATAGCACAGCGGGTAGGCGTTTGCCTTGCACGCGGCTGACCCGGGTTCGATTCCCAGCATCCCATATGGTCCCCTGAGCACTGCCAGGAGTAATTCCTGAGTGCATGAGCCAGGGGTAACCCCTGTGCATCACCAGGTGTGACTCAAAAAGCAAAAAAAAAAAAAAAAAGATTGAAAAAGGAAGAGAGAGAGAGAGAGAGAGAGAGAGAGAGAGAGAGAGAGAGAGAGAGAGAGAGAGAGAGAGAGAGAGAGCTCCTGCCAGGGGCAAGGAAAGCTGGGGAGTGATGGGAGGGAACCTGGGACACTGGTGCTGGGAAATGTACACTGGTGGAGGGATTGGTGTTGGAACACTGTATGATGGAAACCTAATCATGAACAGCTTTGTAAGGATCTATCGCACAGGGGTTTAATTTAAAATAAATTAATAAACAAAGTACAGCCAAAAACAAAAAGAAAAGAATAAGATTGAGGACTGGGGAGATGTTTTTTGGGGGGTGTGCGGTGTTAAGGCGATTGCATTGCTTGCACCTGAGCCCGATTCAATCCACGGGATCACATATGGTCTCCCCAGCACCAACAGGGGTGACCCCTCAGCCCAGTAGCAAGCCCTCAGTACCACCGGATGCAAAAGAGCAGAACACCAAATGCAGCTGTTCTGAAATTCACCAGTCAAGGGGCAGTAAGGTGCAACCTGAGGAGCAAGTTGTTGACCTACATGTCCTTTCGTACTGCTTGGATAGGACCAGGGAGCTGGGCGCTCCTGGTAGCTTTCGCACAACCCCTTCACTACTTGAGAATTGAGTTGTTGTTGCTCTATTTCTCCTGCGTAGGCCCAGCACGAGAAGATCGTGGCTCAGCAGCAGGCGGTCCTGATGGCCACGCAGGCAGCCCGAGCCTTGCTGGAGAAGCAGGGCCATCACCTGTCTCCTGAGGAGAAGGACAAGCTGCAGAGGAACATGACGGAACTGAAAGCGCATTACGAAACGGCACTGGCCACGTCCGAGAAGAGGATGAAGCTGACGCACTCCCTGCAGGAGGAGTTGGAGAAGTTCGACGCCGACTGCAGCGAGTTCGAACATTGGCTGCAGCAGGCAGAGCAGGAGCTGGAGAACCTGGAGGCGGGCGCCGATGACTTCCAAGGCCTAATGGCCAAGCTGAAGAGGCAGAAGAGTTTCTCTGAAGACGTCATCTCTCACAAAGGCGACCTGAGGTACATCACCATTTCTGGAAGCAGAGTCTTAGAGGCGGCTAAATCATGCGGCAAGAGAGACGGCGGTGACCAGGATGATATCGACACTTCTGCAACCCACAGAGAAGTCCAGAGCAAATTGGATCATGCCACCGAGCGGTTCAGATCTCTCTACTCCAAGGTAAATTTTATTTATTTGTTTATTTATTTATTTACTTTTTCTGTTAAGTCACATTCAAGGCATTGGTGTGCTTGGCTTCAATAGTTTGCACTTTTGCTCTCTTAACTTCTGACTCAGGATTAGAAACATTCTAAAAATCAAATCCAGGGAAATAAGATACTGGCATCCCGAGTCTTATTCATCTGCTTTCTAAAAGCTTCGTTTAAAGGTTTAGTGTTTAATGAGTTTTGAGAGTGATTTCATGGAGGGCCCCAACTCAAAAGTGCTAATACCCCACTTGACCACCAGGTGGCATGACTTAGTTTACAGAGCTACTTGATCAGTGGAAGATTTCTTCCTGTGGATAAGTGAGAGGTTTGTTATTTGGTGTGTGTTTGTTTGCGTTTTAACTGAGAAGCCATTTCCTTGTTTACACTACAAGCTGAAAAAATTAAGATGCGCAAACCACAAATGTTTTAGAGAGAATCACTGGCTGTTGTCTTTGATTCATAGTGGTCTGTGTACTTTTCCTTCTTGAGCAAACATGAAGAGGTGATATGTCATGCACCTTGAAAGTATTTACATCAAGTAGATTCATGGTGTATGAAGCCAAATAGGAGTGTGTTTTGTTATATCAGGTTCTTTGATGATTAATATCTAAATAAATCCTTCATTCTAGGGTAACACTCAGCCCTTTTATTTTATTCTATTCTTTAAAAAAATTTTTTTGTTGCTTTTTGTGTCACACCCAGTGATGCTCAGGGTTTACTCCTGGCTCTGCACTCAGAAATTACTCCTGGAGGTGGTTGGGGGACCAAATGGGATGCCGGGGATTGAACTTGGGTCAACCATGCGTAAGGCAAACGCCCTACCACTGTGCTATCACCCTGACCCCAACACTCAGCCCTTTTAAATATGTTTTGAGCTTGTATAAGTCTGGTACTAGCTCCTGATTTTCATGGTTACCTTTTGATTTGTTTATGGATACTTTCTACCCAAAGAAGTTCTTCGCCCTACCGTATTCACTTAACTTTTGCTAAAGTCCTTGGTGTTTTTCAAGTTTTATAATTCATCGGCTCTATGGTTAATCTGCCTGTATAAAATATAGTGGATTTTAATCCCTCACCCTTATTGTCTTTTGATTTTTTTTTTTTAGTGCAGTGTCCTCGGGAATAACCTTAAAGATCTAGTGGATAAATATCAACACTATGAAGATGCTTCCTGTGGACTTCTCTCAGGGCTCCAGGCCTGTGAGGGGGCAGCAAGCAAACACTTATCTGAACCCATTGCTGTCGACCCGAAAAATCTGCAGAGGCAACTAGAGGAGACGAAGGTGAGAGAGAGAGAGAGATAGGAGAGCGAGAGAGAGAGAGAGAGAGAGAGAGAGAGAGAGAGAGAGAGAGAGAGAGAGAGAGAGAGAGAGAGAGAGAGAGAGAGAGGGGAGAGAGGAGAGAGAGAGAAAGAGAGAGAGAGAGAGAGAAGGAGCACACTTGCCAGAGACCAGTGTCATTGGAAATCTGGAAGTCATCCACTTCTTTACACTTTTTTCATTGTAGTTTCGACTGTGAAGGTTTGGGACAAACATTGGGGAAAATAGACTTCTTTCACTAGAGGGAGTTAAGATGATTCCTTGTGGTCTCTTCATTTTCTTTCTGTTTCTCTTTTTCCACTGTTTTAGTGGTTTGACATAATTATGACACGTCACCTGCCTCCCAGCCCTCTCCTGTCCCCAAGAAAAACCACTATTTTCTGGGCCACTTGTTTTTTTGTCTTAGTATGCATTTGTTTGATTGCTTTTCTCCTGCATGGACCGACCTCCCTGTGACCAGGTGTTTTTCTCTGTTCTGTTCACTGCTTTTTCCTCAATACTTGGACAATACCAAGTTGTTGTATTGGCCCAGAGTTGTTCTCTGTAGTGATCAGTCAAACCAGAGAAAAGAAGAGATGTTGTCATGCTCAGTGTCTGAGCAGTCGGGTTGGGGTTCCTGTTGAGTATCCCCAGGATGCACAGAGATTCAGGCTTTATTCCAACCTAGAACAGGTCTCTAGAAACCAAACCGCTCTTTTAAATTGCATATGGCAATTTTTGACTGGTGGGAGTCTCATATCTGCAATGGCAAGAAAAATCTCGATCCTATTAAATTTGAGCATATTTTCAATTCTTATAATAAGGGAAGGCAACAATTTATTTTCCTTCCACATTATAGTAATTTTGAGCCTGAGAATTCAATTTCCATTTGTAAAATATGTTCTGTGATTTTTTTAAATTTTAATTTAGTTTAATTTTTTGCTTTTTGGGTCACACCCAGCGATGCACAGGGGTTACTCCTAGCTCTATACTCAGGAATTACCCCTGGCGGTGTTCAAGGGACCATATGGGATGCTGGGAATTGAACCCGGGTCTGCCGCATGCAAGGCAAACACCCTACCCGCTGTGCTATCGCTCCAGCCCCTATTTTAATTTTTTTTAGTAAGGTGGAGAGCCATTGTTCATTGTTACTGTAGCTTGAAAATAAACACTATCAGTTAAACAACTGCCCTTAGTTTGACCTTTTAGCTAGTTATGGAGTCAAAAATCAGTATTGTGCTAGTAGTAGCCCTGAGTGAGGCTCAAGTTAAGCATTGCCTAACACCGTAAACCTTTCTGGATGAAGTGAAGTCCTTCACTCGGTAGATGAGTCAGGTTACGCCCAAAACAGGGAAGAGGGGAATGGAGTTAAAAGATGACAGGCAATGAGAAGAGGTGGGATAGGGTACTAGGATAGATGCCAACACTGCATTACACTTGGGTGTAATGCCTTGCACCCACGTCAGCTGCGTGCAAGGCAAACGCCCTACCTGCTGTGCTATGGCTCCAGCCCCCGACAGTGAATACTGTAGTGTCAAGAGAGAAGGTACTGTGAGAGAGGGTATTTATATTGATAGGAAATGCCAAGAGCTTTAAATAGTTTTAATTTCCTATATTCCATTCAATCAGAAAGTTGGGTTTTCTTAGGATAGGACACGATATAAAATAGAAACCACATTTTTTCACATTTCTAGAAAACTGATTCTGCTCTGTATAGGAGTAATTTTTATGGGAATATAGAAGAAAGAAAAGAAAAGCTCAAAGGAATTATACGGATTTTAAATTAAGTAGATATCTGGTTAATTATAAAATAGAAAATGTTCCAGGATATAAGACAGAGAAGACTTCTATAACTCTAAGACGCAGCTAAAGAAATACTTAGAAAAAATGTAAAAACCCACAAGAGTGTCTCAAAGGAGAGTGAATTCTAATTAAGTTACAGCATAATTTTAAAAAACTGTGTAATTAAAGTCATTCCTGACATGTGCATATGTCTCCTTAGGGATGTGTAAGAATATATTTTCATGAGAATTAGGTAGTCATTTCTTTCATTTCTATTAACATCAGATAATATTTTAGGAATCATATAAAACAATGTAAGACTGACTTAAAAAAACTCACCTAATCTTTTCCACATTTATACTGACATCTCCTATTTTTAATAACTGGGATTTAGGGGTACCTCACTGATTGATCTGAAATCATTTCTGTGTAGTTACACCTTTTTAGCATCATTATTGCTCACAGAATTGTTAGCTCTCTGGACAGTAGGTGCCACCGAACTGGAATGACATTACTCAAGATCTGTGTCTTGGAAAATTAGTGAGCAGAACAATTGGCTCTATCCAAGGCTCAGAGAGACATTCTGAGATGTCGGTACCTGCCGGGGGGCTAGAGCACTATCAGAACTTGTGTATCTCCTCAGCCTGCACTGGGATCCCTGAGATGATTTGAGGTCAGAATATTTGAGGAGCCTCAGTACACTCAGATGGATATGCCCTCAAATACCCTTAAAAGGATAAACTTTATAAACATCCCTCTTTTCTGGTCCAGGAAAGAAAACCAACACCAAGACCAGTTATCTTGCAGCATCCCCTTGTGTTCATATTTAACTTACATCAAAATCAGAAGCATTCATGTTTTACTTTCATTAAAATCGTACATAAAAATAACAGGGGTACCATTTGAATAATTTGCAGCTTCATTACAAAGCAGCAGTATAAACTAGTGTTATAGTGAAGGTATAACCAGCCCCATGTGAGGGAGTAAAAGATACTAACTCTTGAGCATAACAGAGAGAAAAAATGTGGGCTGTTTTGAGGAGAACAGAAGGATCTATGGTGCTTCTTCTGTAATCTACTTCTAAGATGTATTATTATTATTTTTTATTATTTTTAACTTTTTCTTTTTTAGTGTGTGTGTGTGTGTGTGTGTGTGTGTGTTTGTTTTGGACCTGGCTGGTGGGATGCTTGAGGCTTGCTCCTGGTTCTGTGCTCAGGGAGCCATATGTATTGGTGGGCCAGAGTCAGCTGCATGCAAGGCTAGACTGTCTCTCCAGCCACACTTCTGAATTTTAAGATGGCATCTTTGGACCATCTTTGTTCTTTCACGTTTTATAGGATCATGATAACATACATTCTTTCATTCAGTAGACATTTGTATGGCAGGCCCATCACTTGTGATCACACAAATCTCAAAATCCCTCCTCTCTTCTTGGGGATCTCACATTATAAAAATATTTTTTAGGAGAGCGATGGGAGTGGTAAGTAGTGATGGTTTTATAGAAGGGACAAATGGTGTCTACTGTAGAGTATTTATTGGGGGTTCCCAGGAAAGGGAGAAAAAAATTATACTTTCAAGTAAGAGAAGAGGAAGACTTCCCAGCAAGCGGAGCGTTGAAGGGTAAATACAAGCCAGATTTAGGATGATGGCGGGGATGGGAGTGGGGGTGCAGGTTACATGCAAAGTTGGTTTCTAAGAGATGTTAGGACATGAGAACTATTAGGAACAAGGGGTTCAAAAAAAGCTGTGTGGTTAAACATTTTTGGAAGGTGGCAAAGATAAGATTGAAAATAGAATTAGGCAATAGATTTTATGGACTGTTTTTTATGACATCACCAAGGTTACACCTTTATCACAGAAACCATGGAAGCTATCTAAAGATTTTAGAGAAGGGCAGGAAAGATATTACAGGGGTGAAGGTGCTTGCTTTGAAAGATATTACAGGGGTTTGGGGCTAGAGCTATAGCACAGCAGGTAGGGCGTTTGCCTTGCACGCAGCTGACCCGGGTTTGATTTCCAGCATCCAATATGGTCCACCGAGCACCGCCAGGAGTGATTCCTGAGTGCATGAGCCAGGAGTAACCCCTGTACATCTCTGGGTGTGACCCAGAAACCACACACACATAAAAATATTACAGAGGTGAAGGCACTTGATTCGAAAGATATTACAGGGGTGAAGGTGCTTGCTTTGCATGCAGCTGGCCCAGTTCAATCCCTGGTACCCCATACAATTTCCTGAGCCCTTTTAGGAAGTATCTCTGAGCACACAGCCAGGAGTAAGCCCAGAGTAAGCCCACATTCAGCCGATGTGGCCCAAATAAAACCTTACCCCTCATAAAGAGAGAGGGGAGTGATATAGCAAGATACACATTGGAGATCAAAACACACCGTGGGGAGCTTTATCAGGTGAGAGTCTGGGACCCAGGAGCATAGCCCGGGAGCCCTTTTCAACAGAGCAAGAGAGCGTCCTGCTATGACGGAGGACTGCAGCGTAGAGATCTGACTGAACCCACATTTGTAGTCAGGAAAATTGCCAAGTCTTCAGGGTTGATTTGTGTCTGCTAAGGGGGTTGCTCCAGAGTCTCTGAGGAGCTGTGGGTTTACAAGTCGAATGAGATGCAGGGCCAGAAGGAAGTGCAGGTGTAGGGGATGAGATAATGAGCTCGAGTTGGCCTTCTGAGCATTTGGTGGCGGTGCACAGCCAGATGGAAACACTTGTGAAACAGTTGGAAACCGGGCCCATGGCCATGGATGAGTTCATCTACAGTTGGATGTGGGAACTTGAGTTTGAAATCTGAATGAGAGACAGGCTGGGAGAGAGGCCTGCACACTTGGTGTGAAGGGAAAGCTGAGCAGGGGCCTGGTGTGGGTGGACAGTCCATTTGGATGAAAGAGTTAAGGGTTACGAAGACTTCACCGTGGTTCCTGCCTCTTTGCTCCTCCATCCTTGCTGCTGAACTGTATGTACTTAGTAAAGAACCGCAGGGACATATGGACAGCACATTCCGTCTAACTTTGCTGAAGCCGTTGACACTCTTAACCTTCTTCACTTTCTCTCCCTTTAAACTTTTAAACGTAGAGTGCAGCTGGGCACGATTCCATCTTCCTCATTACGCTTGCTCTCCCCCTACCCTCATCTCCTAAATGGAGGTGCACTCCAGGAACCTTTGGGGCTTCCTTCTCTGCTTTTCTTGGGTTTTCTCTCTTTGGAAGTCTCACGTGGATCTTGACGTCCAGTGCTTTTCTTTAGGTCTGGTTCCAGCTTGCATTGCCTTTTTTCCCCAAAATTTTCAATTCCTATCTCCCCCAACCTTTTCTGGTTTTTCTGTTTTCCCCAGCTTTCCTTCATTCCAGTTTTTGCTGGGGATCAAATGGAGGCCTTTATATATTTATTTAATTTTTTGTGAAATAAAAGCAGAATTTGGATTTTTTTTTTTAGAAAGGGGAAGTAGGGAGAGAAAGTGAGAGAGTAACGTGCTCAAGAGAGAACACAGGCGTCTCCAAGGGCGGAGAGAGCCCCTACACACACCCCAGCATATAGATATGAAACTGTGAAAGTGTACATCTCAAGAAGGGAGTTGCAGGTGGCACATGTACTTGGCACCACATGTGTTCAGCCACGTGGGCACAAGCAGCATATGGTCTCGGGTAGCATATACGCCAAATGGAGGCCTGTATACTATACGAAGCTCAAAAAAGCTCTCTATAGTGAGTTCTTCTCGCAAAATTCTGATTCACTCCTAAATTTTCTCCCACTTTGCTGATGACCTCCACTAACTGCCTAAGAATGTTGGTGCATCATCGCCTCCTGACCCTTGTTCAATGTATCTGTTTCTTAGTGTTGTCTGGTAGAGCGATCTGGGAGAGGAATGTGTTCTATAATCTTCTCTGCCTGCATGGTAGCCACTAGTCATGTGTGGCTATTTAGCACCCAAGGTGGGATGAGTACCAGTGACCAATTGATTTTTTATTGATTTTAATTAATTTAAACTTTTAAAAGACATGTGTGGTGAGTGGGTTCTGCATTAAGACAGAAAGCCCTGCTCTAGATGGTCTTTAAGTCTTCTAGGCTCTTCCCAACTCTGTAATCAATTTGACTTTTCCTTGTTCATACAGGCCCTTCCTGCTTACTGCTGTAGTTGTCCCTGAAATGATGCTTCATTTCTTTCTCATTTAATTAATCCCACTCAGTGTTAAAAATTTAGCCTGAGATAGCTTGAAGTATGTTAACTCTTACTCAGACATCTTAAGTGACTTTGATTGCTACAGGAGAACATGTAAACTCCTCAGCCTGACATTGGGAGCCTTTTAATCCTATTACTATCTATTCTCCCACAAGCTTTCAAAATGTAGTTTCATTTTACAGTTCCTCTCTTAGCTTTCATAGCACCCTCTCCTGAACCCTGGAGCTCTGATCACTTTTTGCTCTACACCATGTGATTCTTGGGAATAAGTTGCTGGGCCAATTTTTAAATTTCCACAAACCATAATAAAACATTTCACAAAACGTTTTTAAATTTGTTAGGTTTTCAGTAACTTCTGTTGAAGAAAAAACAAGTATGACTCATTAGTAAATAAGGATCTACTGAAATGTGAATCTTCTTTAGAGGGTGCTTTTTTTCTTTTTTCTTTTCTTTTTTTTTTTTTTTTGCTTTTTGGGTCATAGCTGGTGGTGCACAGGGGTTACTCCTGGCTCAAGGACTCAGAAATTACTCCTGGAGGTTCTCGGGGGACCATATGGGATGCTGGGAATTGAACCCAGGTCAGCCAAAGCAAAGCAAACGCCCTACCCACTGTGCTATCACTCCAGCCCCAAGAGAGTACTTTCATTAGATCATCGGACCTCTTTCCCTAGAGAGGTCTGGAAAAAAAAATTTTTAATTTATTTTAGTGAAGCAAAACAGTTTTTGATGAGATGACTCAAAGGACTGCTTTTCTGTCGAAGCCCTGAACTGGAGAGAAAACCTGCTCTATGTAAAGGAATTATGCACAAAGGAATTATCGGAGAAGGGCGACCCCAGAGCAGATAGTTTTAGTCTAGGTATTATACAAAGCTTGGACTTGGCAATTGGGGGAACTCAGGCTAAGGATAGAGGGTTTAGAATTGAGAATTGGGTCAAATCATCAGGATCATGTCCTTGGTGGTTTATTTGCACACTAAATTTGTATTATCCAGACTGCCTAATGCTTTTGCTAATGCCAATCTATAACTCACCTTAGTTCTTAGAATAAAGAACTCAGTAAATTTATAGTAAAATTTTCTTTTTTGTGTCCGGTTTAACTTTGTCATCCATGAATAATCTCTTTCATGTTGGAACTTTGCTGTGTGGTTCTCTTGGAAGTAACAGAAGCATGTTATCCTCTAGGCGCTGCAAGGACAGATATCAAGTCAGCAGGCTGCTGTTGAGAAACTGAAAAAAACAGCTGAGGTCTTGTTAGATGCCAGGGGGTCTTTACTGCCCGCTAAGAATGATATCCAGAAAACATTGGGTAAGTGTCCTTGCCTGCTTTCCTGGAGGTAAATTTCAAGTGAAGATATTCCAGTAGAGTTGGAGAAAATTTGATTCTTCTGCATTGTGTAACCTCTGTCCTTTCTCTTCTCAATCTGAGAAGCTGGGCTTTGGCAGATGTATCAGAATCCTTGAGAGTAGGGACTGTACTGTTTAAATGTATATTTAAATTTTAATTTCATATTTAGAAAATGTAACAGAAAGTCTTCATTATGTAATATTTGCCACAGGAAGTAGGATTTAACAAGCATTCTCTTCATTGATGGTTTTAGAAAGAAGCAATCTTTTCAACCAGTGGCCACAGTCAGATTTCTGGGAGATGTGTCTTTATCAAAAGTGGAAACATAGGTCTAGAGATTGAGAGTTAGAGTGTTGTACCCACTTCACTTTATAGAAATCTTTGAATGGTCTCATAGATTCAGTTATTCAATATTTCAATGACACTAGAACTTGTATCCAGTTAGAGTGGTACTTTTGCACCCACTAGCCTTAAAATTTGTTGTTCATTTCCTTAGAGAATAAATTAATGTGGCCATTTAATCTACTCACAGAACTTCTAATACTTAGTGATTTTTATTGGTGTTGCCTACTGTCTTGTTGAAATTTTGTTTTGACTTCATTTCTTTTTATAATATTTAGTGTGTTGTTACTACAGATTTCTTTATGTAAAAAACTTAACACAGCAGATGATCAGACATATGTCTTACCCCAAACAGAGCATCAACTAAAATCTGAGTTGAAATTTTAGGTGAAGAAACTTTGCTCTTCCGAACCATTCAGTAGAAAGAAATCTTTGTCTTTTACAGATATCCAAACTTTTTTGATCATGTACCATCAAATAATTTTCACTATGTACACCTGCCTGTCTCTATATGTATTTATAAATTATGCATGCATTTTACTATGTGCATTGCAGTATTCAAGCAAAATATTTAAAATGCAAGATAGAAATATGAATGGAAGGTCTAAATTATTTTCCTGTGCTTTTGCCATTGGCATCCTTGGGTGTGTAGGTGTATATCTCTGACCCCTGAACTATATCGTCTGTCTTTTTTTCCCTTCTTTCTATTCCCCTCCCTCCCTCCTATCCATTCATCCTTCTTCCTTCCTTCTTCCCCTCCTCATTTCTGTTTTGTTATGATTTTAAATATATGATTTAACTTTTTAAGTTGGATTCCTTTGGTTATGAATTTCAAATACATCTTTCAACTTTTTTTTTCAATCTTGGTGGGAAACACCATGATTCACCTTAGGGTATTTTAAAACAGAACATAGCAAAGCAAACCTTGTTATTAATGTTTCCCAATCGTTTTGGACTAGATGATATTGTTGGGAGGTACGATGACCTGTCCAAGTCCGTTAATGAGCGAAACGAGAAACTCCAGATAACTCTGACCCGCTCGCTGAGTGTCCAGGATGGCCTGGATGAAATGCTAGACTGGATGGGGAGTGTGGAAAGTTCTCTGAAAGCACATGGCCAAGTGCCCTTAAACTCTGCTGCTCTTCAGGACATCATCAGTAAAGACATTGTAAGTGACATTTTACACTGCAAAACACTGCTTTTTAGATGGGGAAAAATACTTTTTTTCAATTCCAAGAGCAAATAGAATGGAGGTATATTTCAGGATATGAAAAAAGAGATGTTCCCTGAATATAACTGCAGAACGTAGTGCTTGCATACAGATGATTTTTTTTCTAAAGGAGTGACAGAAAGAGCTTTGTGTACATCTTTCTGAGTATTATTCACTATCGAGGGCTTGTGCATACATTGAGTCCTTGTTAATCGTTGCTCAGCCAGCTGCATGTGAAGCTAATCAGATCAATCTTGTTGCTGTCTAGTCTTTTAAAAATAAAGACCATGGCTAATCCCTAGGCTCCTTTCTATCCCAGGGGCTGGCAGGGAATACTCACTGCCTGCCTCCATCAGGCAACTGACCAGCTGTTCTCTACTCTTCCCCAAAGAGATTTGGGATGAGGTGCCTCCAGGGATAGGCCAGGCTTGTCAGTCCATCCCAACCCTTAGCCTTCTTTAGGTTGCTTCATCTTAGGCTGTTACGCACAGTAATTTTTAGAAACGGACATTCTTGGTAAACACTATGATAAAACACATGCACTGGTTTCTTTCAGTTGTTGGAGCAAGATATTGCAGGTCGTCAGAGCAGTATAAATGCCGTGAATGAGAAAGTGAAAAAGTTTATGGAAACAACAGACCCATCAACTGCGTCCTCGCTGCAAGCCAAAATGAAGGACCTGTCAGTCCGGTTTTCAGAAGCAAGTCATAAACACAAAGAAAAACTTGCCAAAATGGAAGCACTGAAATCCAAAGTAGAACTCTTCGAGAATCTTTCAGAAAAGCTGCAGACTTTTGTAGAAAAAAAGTCTCAGGCCCTTACTGAGGTAGATGTACCTGGAAAAGATGTCACTGAATTGTCCCAGTATATGCAGGTTTGTCTTTTTTTTATATGCACTACACAGATCAAGCATACTCATAGTTTAAGATCAATTCACACATTCATTGGCAAAGTATAGTTAGCAGCCCTCATTGTAGTTATGGATAGAAGTGTACAGCTCTATGTTTCCCTCTTTAAAAGAACCTCACAGCCCATCTTCTCCTTGAAGTCCTTGTTTGTTGACTAGCCATGGAAGCCTTCTTTCACATGTACATTTTGCACATATTATAGACAATGTAAGTAGATCATGTTCCAGAATGTACAGGGACATAATATAGAGTGTATTTTAAAAGTTCAGTTTCATGTGTGCTTTTTCAGGACAGTGTACTTGTATTTATTTGTAAATTGACCATAGGTGGGAAAATTATTTCTTGAAATTCTGAATAGAGCCATCCTGGTATCATCCATAACTTTCAGTGGAATGTCAGTGGAAGAGGTAGTAAGCATCTTATATTGATTATAAATCTCAAAATGTTTTTGTAGGAATCCACCTCTGAATTTTTAGAACACAAGAAAGATCTTGAAGCTTTACAGAATCTCTTGAAGGAAATCTCCAGCCATGGTTTGCCAGGGGATAAAGCTCTGGTTTTTGAAAAAACAAATAATTTGTCCAAGAAATTCAAGGAAATGGAGGATACCATCAAAGAAAAGTAAGTATCGGGGCCGGAGTGATAGCACAGCGGTTAGGGCGTTTGCCTTGCACACGGTCAACCTGGGTTCAATCCCCGGCATCCCATATGGTCCCCCAAGCACTGCCAGGAGTAATTCCTGAGTGCAAAGCCAGGAGTAACCCCTGAGCATCGCTGGGTGTGACCGAAAAAGCAAAAAAAAAAAAAAAAAAAAAAAAGAAAAGTAAGTATCACTTAAGAAATTGGATTTGGGGAGCCGGAGTGGTAGTATAGTGGGTAGGTTGTTTGCCTTGCATGCAGCCGACCCAGGTTAGATCCCCAGCATCCCATATGGTCCTCAATCACTGCCAGGAATGATTCCTGAGTGCAGAGCCAGGAGTAACCCTGAGCATTGTCAGTTGTGACCCAACCAGCCCTCCGCCCCTCCCCCCAACAACAAAAGATTAACTCTTTAAAAAAAATGAAATTGAATTTTTTTCGATTTTTCACTACTATTCAAATGAATTTTTCAATTATGTGGATACCTAAAACATTTTGAACACTGGATAGTAAGCGTAGAGCTACTTTATAAGTGTTTTTTTTTTATTGCTAGTTTTTGCCACTGAAGTATATTGAGTGGGGTCTTAAATGCTTCTACAGAAAAGTATAAAGTACTATGTAAGGAAATGATATGGTGATGGTAGTGTGCTACTGACTACAGTCAACTCTCGTCTCTGAAGCCTTTAATGTAGATCGCATTTTTATATGCAAAGGCAGAAACAACCTTGAAGCATAACTTATGATTTGTTGTTTTCTGGGCTCAGTTGAGAAGCTCTGCGCAGTTTGAAAACAGTTTTTGAGCCTCCCCCCAATTTCTTTTGGTAAAAGTTTACTTTATAAAGGATCATAGATGAGACCTGACTGTGACTAAACAAGTTAAAAAAAAACAACAGGAGAATGAACATAAGCTGAGTTAGAAAGCTAGACATAGAATTTGTGGCTGAACTTTTTATATTTCTGGCCTCGTGGTAGTGTAGCATACACATCCTGTTTTTGCTACAGTTTATAAAGAAGACCCTAAAGAGACAATGATCATTTCTCATTTAGCTAGCCTCTGTTTCTTCAGAATTCTTTACTTCTTTTGTGTGCAGTCTCTACTCCTTATAGAGCTATTGTTTCTATATAACATATACAGAATTCACATTGCACAAAAGAAACTATCCTTAATTGTCCTAGATTGTTTATTCTTTCAGGTGTATCCAATTTTCAGACAATGCAGTCATCATAATTTGTCCCGCTGCTAGGGGGTTCTCCTAGTTCCATATACTTGCACGCATGCACATGTTATCCACATGCTGTCCTACTCACTATGACGATCCTCACACGTGCTCATATGCCGAGCATGTGTCCTGCTTCCCGGCACTGAATTCGCACACCTATCCCTCATGGCTCACTGCGGATCTCAGTGGCTACCTGTGGGTGACACGTCTGGGGAAATTTTTCTGCCACTATGTCTCACCTCCTTTTTTTGAGACTGAAATCTGTGCACCCAGTTCATCCATTCAAGTGACAGTTCTCTGGAATGGGAGCCACGAGGTGGCGTTATATTTCCCTCACGTTAGAGATACTTCTTAAATGTTTTCCTTCTGGTTCCGTGCCTGCCGGCATTAAGCACCATATAAAGTGAACAGATCAAAGCCCACTGAATCTAAATAATGTTAAAGCTGTTTATATAGCCTTAGAGTTTATGTAGCATTATTGAGCCCCTTAACATATGGGTCACAGATTTCCTAACTACTCGGATCTCTAGCTACAGGCCTTGCTCAAGGAATAGATGCTTACTTAGTTCAATTGATTTCACTTGTTCCCTATGAAACCTTTCCTCTTCATGCCAAGTGTTGCAGTGGGTGTTGGCAAGGTTTTCTTAATATTAAATCTAATATGGTAATAATTATTAGTAATTATTAGTAGTTAGCAGTCACTTTCTTTGGAATGTCTCTCTCCTGTGGCTTTGAGAAATTGTCTTCGATGATTTTTGTTATCTAGAAAAGAAGCTGTAACTTCTTGTCAAGAACAGATGGATGGTTTCCAAGCACTTGTTAAGTCATTAAAGTCCTGGATGAAAGAAACAGCAGAGACAGTGCCCGTTATACAGCCTTCTTTCGGGGCTCAGGATTTAGAGAAAGCTTTGGAAGAAACTAAAGTGAGTTGTTGTATCTAATACAATTTATTACTTGCTTTGTCGTTAATAAAAAGCAAAAGACTAAGAGTGGTTTCCTTTTATTTATTATCGCAAATTATATTCTTGTGTCTATACAGTATATTTTAATATTCAGAAGTCATGATGATGGGCTAATTGAGATTTTTGAGAAAGAACACAAACTTTCAGCTCATTTGCGTTTTGTTTTATTTTTTTGCCCCCCAGTGAGATATAGCAGAGTGACTGTGTAGGTATCTAAATTTCTTTCTCCACAAATCTCTTAGTTTTAGTTATTTTTTGATACCTTGTAACAAAACATTAAGTGGAAGAGCCTTGTTCAACTCAAATTTCACTCTTCCTAGAATATATCCTCATAACCAGTATTTGAAGGAAGAAGTTACTTGACTGCCTAGTAAAATTATATGCAGATCTCTGGTCATCTGACTCAAGTCATAAAACCCAATGACCAACCCTTCGGCACCATTTTTCCATTCTAATTCGGTGGCGATTGGTATTTTTAAAATGTCACTCTAAATTTTGAAGATTTGACACTCACCATTAAATGGACTTCTGCATTCGCACTTATTTATTTTATGGTTTCTAGATATTTCTTCTTGTAACTTGGCTACTCTTGCCTGCTGTAGTTTTCTAGAGTTACAGTTGACAGTTACTTTGGAACCTCTGACCCCTGGGAAGAAAATGACTGACACTGTGACTGACAGCAGAATGTAGGATGGCCCATAGCCCACTTTCCGGCACTAACAGTGTTAACAGTCACCGAGGCTGTTGGAATAAATCGGGATGGTTCTTCCATCCACTTCTCCACAAAGCAGGACCCACAATCATTGTATTGAGATGTGTTTAAGAAATTGAATTATAATGTGCAACTTTCAAAATACAAAGACTGAAAATAAATGTGTTTTTATATCTCAAGAAATTACAAGAACAGTGGAGTTTGAAAGCAGCAGAGATTCAGAAAGTAAACAGCAGTGGGATCTCGCTATGTAACCTCATAAGTGCTGTGACTGCCCCTGCGAAGGTACTGGCCACAGTTATACCAGGTATGTGCTGTATGGGTCGCTGATGTGGTTGGAATCGGGCTCAACCGGGGCAGCTTCATTTGTGTATGTTTTGCATTCATGCACAAAGTAGCCTCAGAAATAAAGGGAACATGACAAAGAAGGAAGATGGTGTGTATATAAACAAACACACACACACATACCCACACACATCAAAAACTGCCCTGGCAAAGTATCTTTCAGTTTTCTTCTGTTTTGTTAAGGACTGCAATTTATACCTAGCCAGCTTAGTGTGTAAAAATAAGGAGCATTATGTTGGGGAAGAGGAAAGCTCAGATTCCAGTATGTTTTTCGTAATAGAGCTGTTGAAAGTTGTTTGAGAAATTTCATGTAATGAATGAATCTGTTAGAGAGCCCAGTGGGCGGCTGAAATATAAGCTTCATCTAGTGAAGCCAGGTGAGATCCCCTGACCCCCCCCAGAAGGGACCCCCAAATACCAAACTGGGAATAGCTCCTGCACACCCCAAGATGTGACACAAAAACTGCAAAACAAAAAAGTTTGCTGGTCTGGGGAAAAAAGGGAGGGAGGGAGGGAGGGGGGGGAGGGAGGGAGGGAGGGAGGGAAGAAGGAAGGAAGGAAGGAAGGAAGGAAGGAAGGAAGGAAGGAAGGAAGGAAGGAAGGAAGGAAGGAAGGAAGGAAGGAAGGAAGGAAGGAAGGAAGGAAGGAAGGAAGGAAGGAAGGAAGGAAGGAAGGAAGGAAGGAAGGAAGGAAGGAAGGAAGGAAGGAAGGAAGGAAGGAAGGAAGGAAGGAAGATTGTTTTTGATAAAGCATACCTGTCATTACACTCCCATCTACTTTTCTCTCTACTGTATTGCTAAAGAAGACAGTCAGATATAATGTTCATCAGTATGCCTAAATCACAGTTTCAGTTACTTAGCTGTCTTCTTACCATAAGGGAGAGTCATGTAAACATCATGATTTTAAGATCAGTTTATATCATTGATATAGTTTGAAGTTTAGAACATATTTTTATTGTGTTATCAGATTTTTTTAACTCTTGAAATAGACAGCATATCTCCAATCTTTGTTTTGAGAATTTCTGAGTATCTGAGGTTTATCGTTTCTGCTCAGCCACCTAGACCCTTCATGTGAGACCAGTGTTGCATCTGAACCCCTCATTCCAAGCCACTTTTTCTGCTCTATTAATCCCATTTCAGAGAATGCTCAAATATGCTGTGATGATCTCTCCTTTCTCTCCTCATCAGATTTCCTAAGTGTATTTAAGGAAATGAATTCTTAATGTTTAATTTTGGGGTTTTTGTACCCACATTACATTTGTGATGAGTAAAATATTCTTTCTTTCTATTCTTGATAACCCTCAAGCACTGTAGGATTTAGTCTTGAGCATCTTCAGCGTATTTCAACTTTCATCTGAGATGCCATTGTGTATAATTTTTTTTTTAAAAGGGATGAAGCTTGGATTTAGATGCAGATATTTAAGTCTTTTTAAATGCATTCTCCCATCTGCTCAATTTCCATCATTGTGTTTTGGATATATAGCCAGTTAATATCTGTACCAGGAAATAATTGACTTTGTTTTTGCTTTTGTTTTAATTTTGGTTGGGGGAGCGGGGGGACATGACAATGCGCAGGGCTTACTCCTAGCTTTGCACTTGGGGATCACTCTTGACAGGGCTCAGAAGACCATTTGAGGTGCTGGGGATCAAACCCAGGTTGGCAACGTGCAAGGCGCATATCTTACTCTTTGTATCATCTCCCTGGACTGAAAGTAATTTGATTTAATTATCGGTGTGAGAAAGAGAAGAATACTATGTGTTTCTCTTGATTAAAAGAAAAAAAATTACTGATCACTGAGTAACTCCTATTTGTTCGATACTGGATTAAACTCTCTTTAATTCTGCCCTTGGTGTCGTAAATTAGGTATCATCCCTTTAGTTTGCTAGGGTGCTAATTCCATCCATTCCCACAGATGGTAATCAGTGGCATTGGGATTTAAGACCAAAGCCCAAGCTATTCTGAGCCACAGTGCTCTCCCGTCTCTGTGCTGACATGTTTATGTTTTATTTAGGTTTTACTTTTCATTTTTAAGAAAAATGTTTGTGTTTTTTTTTTCTCCTTTGTTGGTTTTTGGACCACACCAGGCTGTGTTCAAAGATCTCTCCTGGTAGGCTCAGGAATCACTATGGGGTGCCAGGGTTTGAACCTGGGGAGTTGCGTGCAAAGCAAATGCCTTATTTGCTGTATTACCGACCCTTTTTTCCAGGTATTTTTATGACATATTCCTGCTTTAAACCCCTGATAACACTGTGTAACTATGCTGAGCAATTTTTAGTCTGTAAGAGAGGTGTCCTTTTGTCTGGCAGTCCTTTTCGCTTCATCCAGCATACATGTAGAGTGAGCAACTTCTGAACTTTGGGGGCTGAAACAGCTTTATTAGTCAAACAACTTTGTCCAAAGTTATTAATATTTATTGCTTAAGGCATAAAATATCAGCTTGGTGAATCTGTAATATCTAAGGCAGTCATGTCACTACTTATTTTTAGAGAATAAGTTTTGGTTTGATGCTGGAGAGTTAATTCAGGGGGAAAGGTATTTGCCTTGCATATAACCACTCATTTAGCCACAACCCCGGTTCAAATCTTGCTAACACATATTGTCCCTAAAGCATCCCCACGAGTCACCTCTGAGCACAGAGACAGGAATAGTCCCTCTATGCTGTCAGGTATGGGCACCTCCCAATTCATTTCAAATTTTTTTGAAGTATGAATTTAATTTTTAATAGGGGCTACACGCAGTGGTGTCGGGTACTGGGAACTGTGTCTGGTGATGCTCAACTCTTACTGTGCTCTGGCCTACATACTGAGGAGAGATGGGGAGGTCACACAGTGCTGTGAATTTTACTAAGGGTCTACACGTGCTGGGCACGTATCCTACTGCTAATCTCCTCAGCTAAAGTTCTGTAAAGAAGAGAGGTTATAGTTTGATCTTTAATCTTGGACCTTTACTTGATACGGCAATTGAATCACTAGTTTACATTTTCAAATAGTAATGCCACACGCAGCAGTGCTCAGGGCTTACTCCTGGCTCTGTGGTCAGGGTTCACTCCTGGCTACAGCAACCATATGTAGTGCCAGGAATTTGAAACGGGTTGGCTGTGTGCCAGGCGAGCACCTTACCCCTTGTACTATCTTTCTGAACTCATTAGTAATAGCATTGTAAAGTGATTAGTGTTTATGAGGTTTAATTTTATGCTATTGACTATTAATGTGTGGAAATGTTAAGGAAATCATATTGCTTCAGTGTCAATATCTTTTTGCAGGTGGAGTAATGTTAAACGGTGAAGGAACAGCCATGGATACTCAGGGAATTTTGGCAAATAAAGGTGAAGGATAATTTTTTAAAATGCTGCTTATTAACTTTTTTTGAGAAAGAGAGAGGTAGAGAGAGAGAGAATAGATGTGAATAGGAGTTATAATGAAATTTCAAGTTGAAATTTATCTGTTCTTTCAAGTTTTAAAATCCCTCCAACAGTATTCTAGTAGGCTTGCCATTGACAAAATAGAAGGGAACAATGTATCAAGCAGACTTTCCTGTATAGATCTCTTCCCGAAGAACTCTAAAAATATGCTGGTGTTATTTTTTGTTTGTTTTTGGCCACACCCAATGGTGCTCAGGGATTATTTCTGGCAGGAATTACTCCCGGAGGGTTCTGAGTCCCATTTGAGGTGTTAGGAATTGAACCTGTATCAACTATGTGCAAGGCAAGTGTCCTCCCCGTTTTTACTATCACTTCTGCTCAATGTTATTTTTTTTTTCTTAAAACTTTAAGGATTAACATCCATCAAAAAGGACATGACTGACGTAAACCATACTTATGAAGATCTTGGCCTCTTACTTAAGGATAAAATATCAGAATTGAATGCTAAACTCTCCAAATTGCAAAAGGCTCAGGAAGAATCAAGTGCAATGATGCAGTGGCTCGAGAAGATGAACCAGACGGCAGCCAAGTGGCGTCAGGCACCGACCCCAACAGACACAGAAGCTGTGAAGACTCAAGTTGAGCAGAATAAGGTAGACTTCACGAATCACGAATCACGAATCACGAAATCCTGTTGATCGTTGATTTCTCAAGCGGGCTCAGTAACTTCTCCATTTGTCTTATCCCTGAGATTTTAGAAGCCTCTCTCCACTGGGCCTTCCCAACAGTGCTGCGTTGGAGGCTCTTTCAGGACCAGGGGAATGAGATCCAGCTTGTTACTAACTTGAGCATATGAATACAACATGAGAAGCTTGCTAGGCTGTCCCATGTGGGCAGGAAACTCTCAGTAGCTTGCTAGTTTCTCCCAGAGGGAGAAGTAGGTTATAAGATACTGCTTCTGGGAGCTTGCTTTTAAGTCTCTGGATGTTGGCCGTTGATGGGATTACACACACCTGGGTTTTTCTGCCGGTACTTTCATGCATGAGGCTTGTCCGAACATGTGGAGAGGGACCTTGAGCATGGCTGTGGCTAGGTTCTGGTGGTCTTCAGCTGCCGGGAGCTCTGCTCGAGACGGGGAGGGAAGCTAGAGCCCAGCCCTCCGAGGGGCCCCGGGGAAGACAGCCAGGCGTGCGGGCAAGAGACTCTTTGCAAGGTAGACTTGGAGGGTTCAATACATGAGAGATAGTATTCAACTGATCCTGTTGATCAGGAGACCCGATTTCTTTTTTTTTTTTAATTTTTATTTAATCACCATGTGGAAAGTTACAAAGTTTTCAGGTTTATGTCTCAGTTATACAATATTCAAACACCATCCCTTCACCAGTGCCCATATTCCACCACTAAAATCTCCAGTATACCCACCGCCCCCGCCCCCTCACCCCAAACTGTATAACTGAAGAATTTCACTTCATTTTCTCTTTACCTTGATTACGTTCCATATTGCAACACAAAACTCACTATTGTTGTTGGAGTTTCCCCCAAAGAAAGACAGCCCTACTAAGGAAGCATTTGATAATTGGTTTTCCATTAAAAGATTGCATGTTTTCAGTTTTTAGAAAAGGCTGCATTAGCAGCCGCGTGGCTCGGATGTGTCCCAGTCCCGAAAGCCGGAGGGAGCCGTGTTAGTTGCTGCTCAGTGTCGCCAGGGCTCTATCTGGAGAAGGTGTTGTGGCTGCACCTCCTCCGTCCGGGTCCCCGGTGTTGTTGGCCTGGTTTTGGGTCCGGAGCATTTCTCCGGCTGTGTTGCTCACCAGAATGCCTGGCCTCTTCTCTGTTGAATGTGGCAAGATGGCGCCGAGGGTGGGTCGAGGGCGTGACTTCCGGCGGCCGGGACCACTTGGAGTTTGGGCTGGTGCCGCCCCACTCCAGTGCCCCCCCGCACTCGGATGTGTCCCAGTCCCGCAAGCCGGAGCTGTGATAGTTGCTGCTCAGTGTCACCAGGGCTCCATCTGGAGAAGGTGTTGTGGCTGCACCTCCTCCTTCCGAGGAGACCCGATTTCTAAGTATGTAATTGGCCAATTTTAATTCCTTTGGGCCAAGATTAGATATGAAAATGAGTGTGCTGTTGTATACAACTAGTTTTGCTGCTTTGATAGTAGTTTAAATCTATTATTTTAACAGTTAATACTGGAAAAGATTTGAGGGCCCATTGGATTAGGTTCTATTCTGATCTATTTAAGTAGGATGAGTTTTTTAACAGGAATGACTTTTTTCTTCCCCCTTTTCAATACACGGTCTTTCTTTTACACCTGGAAAGACTAAGAAACTAGTTTTCCATTGTGACAGTGATGGCAAGAATGTTCTTGAATTACAAATATTTTTGAACAAAATAATTTTTTTATTATTATCCCCAGAAAGAGTAATTAAATAGTTTAATGTGTTATCTAGGAAATTGCTTATTAAGTAGCAGATTTTCAAATCTGTCAGGCTTCCTCAATAGTGAGCCTCTATTAATTAGAAACTTACTAATTTCATCTTCCTTTTCCCCTAGATGGCTATGCATTAGAATAATAACAAAGTTTCTTCTACATGGTGGGATCAGAGTTACCATCTCTCTAGTATTAGTATTCATCTTCGGGATTTTGTATCAGATAGTTGGAGCTTAATTAAGAAGAGGAAAGGAAGATAATTCGTGCTAAATTCAGGGCATCACCTACTTCAGTGTTTAATAGTGGATTTGTTTTCCCCTCTTTGGGTCATGCAAAGGGGCAAATGCTTTATTTTAATTGTGGTTTTGACTTTTGTTTGATGTGGAGTTATTTAATGTATTTCATTTTATTTTCCCCACCCCCTTCTTAGTCATTTGAGGCAGAACTTAAGCAAAATGTAAACAAAGTGCAGGAGTTGAAGGACAAATTGACAGAGCTTTTGGACGAGAACCCAAACACTCCCGACACCCCCAAATGGAAGCAGTTGTTGGCAGAAATAGGTATGTTATGTTGCCTACACCAAAGTCCATGAACAGAAGCTTAATCTTTTTAAAATCAGAGTCTCTGTCTGAAAATATTTATTCAATGGTCATATTTCTCTTTTAATTACTATGTTTCAGGACCCATTTTTGCATATTCAGAAATAAGTGTTTCAAGTTTACTGTATTGCAACTTAGCAATTCTTGTTTTTTGTTGTTTGTTTGTTTTCTTTTTTGTTTTTGATGAGCACAGTATATTTATTTATTTTTTATTAGAGAATCACTGTGATGTACAGTTACTAACTTATGAACTTCTGTGTTTGCATTTCACTCATACAGTGATTGTTTACCCATCCCTCCACCAGTGCCCATTCTCCTCCATCAATGATCCCAGTATCCCTCTCACCACCCCACCCCATACCCCACCACCCCACCTTGCCTCTGGGGTAGAGCATTCCCTTTTGTTCTCACTCTTTTTGGGTGTTGTAGTTTGCAATAGAGGTACTGAGTGGCCTTCATGTTCGGCCTATAGTCTACTTTCAGCTCACCATCTTTCAATCCGAATGGGTCCTCTTAACATCCTCTACTTGGTAGCACCGTATATTTATTTTTATTTATTCATTTATTTATTTTGGTTTGGGGCCATGCCTAGCAATGCTCAGGACTTCCTCCTCACTCTGCTCAGGGATCACTCCCAGCAGTGCTCAGGGAATCTTGTGTGGTGCCAGGGATTGAATCAGTGTTGGGATTGAACCAGTTTCAGCTGCATGCAAGGCAGGTGCCTTACACATGGTTCCATCTCTCTGGCCCCCAAAATAACATTTTTCAAAGTATTTTTTTAAAAAATTAGTTTAAAATGAGATGAATTACAGCTAAAAATGTTAATTTTATTGATGCAATTCAGGGAAACTTGTTAGAGAAGACTAATCGTTTCAGTCTGTAGTTCTCAGTCTGTGTTTCTGGAAATAGCATCATTAGCATCACCTGGACACTTGTTAGAATGCAGATTCTCAGGCTGCACTGCAGATTTGTTTTCTCAGAAACTATCTCCCTGGGATCTAAGAACGTGTATTAAAGACTCTCCAGGTGATTCTAATGCAGCTAATGTTTGAGAACCAATAATCTGAGCTAAACATCCTCAGGACCAAAATGAAGTTCTGGTTACTGGGAACATAAAAAGTGCACAAAGTTTTTATAATCTAGGATATGGGAATGTTAAAAGTGTAGTTAAATATTATTATGAATCACTGGAAGACAATGTGGCCTTTGAAAGAAATATAAAAATCAGAAAAAGGCTACCAGTTTTAATAGGAACACATTTTGTTTTTAATCAGGAAAAGGCTAACAATTTTAATAGGATTACATTTTGCTTTTTTTTTTAAAAAAAAAGATGAGTTTTAAAGGGTTGATGAGATTTTTTAGTGTAATTTGTGAGCACCTGGTTACTAGTGGGTAGTTTGAATAGAAGAAAAGGATTAGATTTAGACAAGCAAATTTGGGAGTTTGCCTAGACTAGATCACTGAAATTTTATAATAAAAGAAAAAATGTCTATTGCTTTAGGTCAGTTTTGTTGACTAAACAGACTCTACTAGAAGCAATAATACTTTAGGAACGTGGGGCTGTATGGAATATTCCATATTTTCTATTTCCTGAATTTAAAATTGAATTCAGGGGCTGGAGCAATAGCACAGCGGGAAGGGCTTTTGTCTTGCACACGGTCGACCCAGGTTCAATTCCAAGCATTCCATATGGTCCCCTGAGCACCACCAGGAGTAATTTCTGAGTACATCGCCAGGTGTGACCCAAAAAGCAAAAATAAAATAAAATAAAATCGAATTCAAATACATTTTCCTTGTACTTTTGTTCACACACAATTCCCAAGTCCATGAGATCTGTATAGTTAAATAGGATTCTCTTAGGTTAGGCTGACATGAATTGCAGCTGGAAAAAATGTTAATTTCATTTACGCAGTGCAGGGAAACTTGTTAGAAGACTCATCAGCTGCTTAGGATGATATGTAGGTGGCCACTTTGTATCTTTTGAGTTATCTCCTCTAGTCTTTTTGGATCCTGTGATATTGCATGTATAGAAACAACCACCAATTTATCCCTTTTCTTTTTAGATCACAAGTGGCAAGAACTCAATCAATTAACAGTAGATAGACAACAGAAACTGGAAGAATCCTCTAACAATCTAACCCAATTCCAAACCATTGAGGCTCAGTTAAAACAGTGGCTTGTGGAAAAGGAACTGATGGTCAGTGTGCTGGGGCCCTTGTCTATTGACCCAAATATGCTAAACACACAAAAACAGCAGGTGCAGGTGAGTATGACTTGACTTTGCTGTATCACTGTATCACTGTCATCCCATTGCTCATCGATTGCTCGAGCGGGCTCCAGTAACATCTCCATTTGTCCCTGTTGCGTGCTAGTGTGGCCCAATGGCATCTGCTCGCTCCAGGAATATGAAGAGTACATTGTTGTTACTCTTTTTGGCATATTGGATATGTCATGGGTAGCTTGCCAGGCTCTGCCGTATGGATGGCATTTCCTCGGTAGCTTTTGGGCTCTCCAAGAGGGGCAGAAGCTTTGAGCTTATATAGCTGAGGCGGAGGTGGCTGGTGGGTGTCTCCCACTTACCTAACTTTTGGACATTTAATTTCTTTCTTTTTTTTTTTTTTTACAACATCAGTAACTTTATTGAAAAGGGGGGGCGGGCCCCATCCCCGCCCCTGCTCCGCAGCGCTGGCGCCGGCTCTCGGGGTCCGACGGTCCGATGGTCCGAGCTCCCTGCAGCTCGAGCTTAATTTCTTTTTTTTTGTTTGTTTCTTTTTTTGGCTTTTTGGGTCACACCTGGTGATGCAGAGGGGTTACTCCTGGCTCTGCACTCAGGACTTAGTCCTGGCGGTGTTCGGGGGACCATATGGGAAGCTGGGAATCGAACCCAGATTGGCCGCATGCAAGGCAAACACCCTACCTGCTGTGCTATCGCTCCAGCCTCGAGGCCATTTAATTTCTTGGTAAACTTGGCCCCGAGTTGTTGGGGTCTGGTTAAAGGCACAGCAGCAATTTTGGGGTATCTGGAAGTCTGAAGGTACCATTAGGCTGCTGATGCACTCGCCCCACAGGTACAGGTGGACCTGCTGGCGGCATCATACCCATGGCTTGACTTAACAAATGTTTCCATTTTCATTCTAAATACTGTAGCTTTGAACACTGTGTGCCTGAAGTTCCTTGAAGTCTATTTGTAGTGTTTCATATGCCCCCTACGTAAGATGCCATCCTGAGGTTAATCCCACTCTCCTGCCCGCTCAAGAACCAAAGCTAGGAGACACCCCAGAATGTCTAGTCATTTAGACATTTCATATTGTGGTTTGTGCAGACCTTGGTGTTTGTTTGTTTTCTGTTTTCTTTTTGGAGGTGGGGGTGGGAGGGTGGGGGGAAGGGAGTAGTTTGAGCTATGCCCAGTGGTGCTTAGTGGCTATTTCTGGTCCTTTACTCATGGGCAGACTGTTTTTAAAAAAACAAAACCAAAAACACGACTGTATTTGAAGTATTAATGTGATTGTATAAATAATAACATTTTTATGAGACACTAGTATAAGCTTTTATTGTTTAGATATTATCCCTTTGAGGTTTTATTCAATCTTGATTGTGGTATTAGATAATGAAACTTGTAAAGCTAATGTAATAACAGCACTGACAGGGACGAGAGGGGAGATGGGAGAGGATGGGGAGAAAGAACAAGGGAAGCAGAGAGGGTCCTCGAGGCTTAGAATGTTAGGCTCGTCTGATGATACAGCAGACACATTCCAGAAGGGGGAAATGGCCATAAAATTTAAGTTCATGGAAAGAGCGGAAGCTCCGTTGTCGTTTTAGTTAGGTTTCTCTATGACTTGGTGGTAATAGAGCAGTGAGACTGGGCTAATACACATCAGTCTTGGGAGTTCAGAGTCAGTTTAGAGTTTTGGGTTCTGGTTCATATATATCCTTAAGCTAAAGAGAATGGAAACAGAAAGATCAGCATGCGTTAATGCAGGTTGCCCTTAAAATGATTAAGAAGGAAATTTGGGGGATAATTCATTTTATAATGAGTCTTATTGAGACTATACAGTCTGAGCAGCCTTTTTTTAAACTCAGATTCATTGGCTAAATGTTTGCAATTCAAGACTGTAAATGCCAATGCATCTTACGTTTAAAAAACTTCTACAGTCACTGAATTAAATTATTTTATAAAACTGTTATTGCCATGCATTTCCTTAGGTTTAAATGCTATAGAGGTTTTCAAAATCTTCCAGCAAGACAAAATAAACAGGTTTGGTGCCAGTGTTATATGAACGTGGCCAATAAATGAATTTTTTTTTGTGGGGTTGATGGTTCAGAGACTCAAACCTTGGACCTCATACATGTGAGGCATGTGCTGTACTGCTGGACTATGTCCCTGCCCCACCCCGGTCCCTTCCAGTACACACAACAATTCTCTTTGTACATGAATTTTCTTTTTACCTGAATTGTACTCTTTTTACCAGAAAATGCAGTCATTTTCTTTTTTTCATTCCTTGCATGTTACGTTGGTGTTTTTTTTTTTCCCCCACGGTGTGTGGCCACATTCCGCAGTGGTCAGGGCTTTCTCCTGGTCCTGTGTTCAGGGATCAGTCCTGGTAATTGTCAGGGGGACTGTATGTCATACTGGGGATGGACCCAGGAGGGCTGTGTGCCAGGCAAGCACCTTAATGCTTGTGCGATCACTTGAATCCAACCTGCTATTTTTAGGCACAGTTATCTCTGAAGCAGTAAGTGCTCTATGGATTGGTTTAAAATAAATAAACCCACTCCCCCTTTTAAGACAGAAACCAACAAGCGAAAATAAATACCTGCCATTTCTGTCTTTTTGGAAACTTGAAACTTAGTTTTCTGTCACTACCTGATAACTTGTGTGTTTATTTCCTTGTCTTACCTCTTCACCTTAGATTTTGCTGCAAGAATTTGACACTCGGAAACCTCAGTATGAGCAGCTAACAGCAGCTGGCCAAAGCATTCTGAGCAGACCCGGTGAACACCCTTCTTTCCATGGGATTGTGAAAGAGCAACTGGCAGCCATCACCCAGAAGTGGGGCTGCCTCACAGGACAGTTGAGTGACAGATGTGACCGGATTGACCAAGCCATTGTGAAGAGCACACAGTATCAAAGCTTGCTGAGAAGCCTCTCCAGTAAGCTGAACGACTTGGACAACAGACTCAGCAGCAGTGCGGCTGTGAGCACCCAGCCCGATGCAGTGAACCAGCAGTTGGAAACAGCCCAGAAAATGAAGCAGGAAGTGGAGCAGGAAAGGAAGCAGATAAAAGTGGCCCAGACCCTCTGTGAGGATTTGTCATCACTGGTGAAAGAAGAGTACTTGAAAGCAGAGCTCAGCAGACAACTGGAAGGCATCTTAAAATCATTTAAGGATATCGAACAGAAAGCAGGTGGGTCTTCCCATATATCTGCTGGAAATGGAGATCACACATTGTCCATTTCCAAGCTGATGCCTGCAGCCCAGGACCCGAGACAGAGTCTGCCCCTTTGGGGAGCACAGGAGACCCACGGAGGCAGAGAGAAGGGTCCTGTGTTCATATACACATGAGTGGGTAATTCTGCATGGAGAAAAAAGACTTGGCTGCTAAAGTCCAGTTCATGAGAGTTTGTTCAAATCTTAGGTGTTCTGACTTGTATTTTAACAGGTGTGAATGTTTTTAACTTTGTGACATTACCCCAGAAAAACAGGAGAATGCTATGATTAGAAAACCTTTGTATTATAACAGAAATCCAAAACTACGCTGCTGCTAGTGCGGCCTCCTGACTTCATATCTCTTCATTCTCAGCAATGGAAAACAAATTACCAAATGCTTTCTTTTCTGCAGATCGACTTTAGTGGGGAGAAACTCCAAATCAATAATAGTGAATTTTTTTGTTTAAATATTGAATGTAATCAAAGTAAAGTGAAAGTAAAAAAAAAAAAAGAAAGAAAACCTTTGTATTATTTGTTCATCTGCAGCTATGCTGTCAGAGAAAACTTCCCTAAAGAAAGGTGTGAAAGAGGAAAGCATATGGCACCGTTTTTGTCTTTCACCTACTTTGGCCTTAATTCAGTGACCAATGTAGCAGTATGTGTCAGAAAGCAATGGTGGTGAGATACTGGACTTTCAAGAGCCTACTGTTGCAGAATGTGTTTGGCTGCTATAATTTATTTTGTTGAGAAGTAACACTAAGTATCTAGAAATATCTAGAAAAAAACTGATAGAAATATCAGTTTAAAGTTTTTAACACATTTAATTTTTTTATTGATCACAGCAACCATTTCAGACCGACTTATTTAGACACACTATATAGTAGTCACTGTTATGATTATTATCACTCATCTGACCCTTTATGTGGCAGACATTAAGCTGAACAGTTTCTGTGTAATATTCTCTAATTGTCACAGCAGCTTCTATTAATGTTGCCAGTTTATATCTGGAGAATTGACAGTGATTTCATCATTTTCCAGTTCTTAAGAAATTGAGCTGGGACCCAAATCTGTGTACTCATATATACTACATTATGTTTAATCTCTGATGTATAAAAAAATCTATTAAGTGAAAAAGTCCTATTTGATAAAAGGTGGGTTATCTCTCAGAATAAGTAAAACTATGAGCCACTATCATTTCCCTATATTGGAATTAATCTAGCCCTGTTTTCTTGTCGGGCCGACCTCTTGTTCCTTTTCCTCCCTTTATCAATAACTTCAGCTCATCTGTAGTTTTCTCATTACAAGGTAGTGCTAATGGTCCTTGCTTTTAGGCTGTTATAGTTCCATACACTTATCCCGTGCTTTTTTTCCCCTTTTGGCTTTGCATAGATGAAATCGATATTTTCATGTAAAATGAACTTGGCTGTGATTTTCTTTTCAGAGAATCATGTCCAGCACCTTCAGTCAGCCTGTGCCAGTTCTCATCAGTTCCAGCAAATGTCTCGAGATTTCCAGGCTTGGCTGGATACAAAGAGAGAAGAACAAAATAAGTCCCACCCAGTATCAGCCAAACTTGATGTCTTAAAGTCACTAGTTGAAGACCAAAGGCGATTCAGTGAAACTTTGAATGATCAGTCTAATTATGAGAAAACTATTGCAGAAGGTGAAAACCTGTTACTAAAGGCCCAGGGCTCCGAGAAGGCGGCCTTACAGTCGCAGCTCAATACCATCAAAACCAACTGGGATGGGTTCAAGAAGCAGGTGAAAGAAAAAGAAGACAAAGTAAAAGATGCATTGGCGAAAGCCCTCAGATATCAAGAACATGTAGAGACTCTTCGGCCGTGGATAGAAAAATCTCAGAGTAACCTGGAGGAAATCAAATTTTGCTTGGATCCTGCTGAAACTGAGAATTCTATTGCCAAGTTAAAATCTCTGCAGAAGGAAATGGACCAACACTTTGGGATGGTTGAATTGCTCAACAATGCAGCCAATAGCCTGCTCAGTGTCTGCGAGATCGATAAAGAGGTTGTTACAGAGGAGAATAAATCGCTGATCGAGAAAATGGACATGGTCACTGAGCAACTTCACAGTAAGAAATCCTCCCTGGAGAACATGGCCCAGAAGTTTAAAGAATTTCAGGACGTGTCCAAGGAAGCTAAAAGGCAGCTTCAGTGCGCCAAGGAGCAGCTGGACGTGCATGACTCCCTTGGACCCCAAGCTTGCAGTAACAAACACCTGACGATGCTGCAGACTCAGCAGAAATCCCTGAAGACTTTGAAGCAGCAAGTTGATTTGTCTCAAGAACTCGCACAGGCCCTTGTGCTGGAAACATCGGATTCCAAGGGAACCTCTGATATCTTACTCCAGGCAGAAACCTTAGCTCAAGAGCATCGCGAACTCAGCCAGCAGGTGGATGAGAAGTGTTCATTCTTAGAAACAAAGCTTCAGGGCATTGGGCATTTCCAGGATACCATCCGGGAAATGTTTTCTCAGTTTGCAGAGTTTGATGATGAACTCGATAGCATGGCCCCGGTGGGCAGAGATGTTGAAACATTGCAGAAGCAGAAGGAGGCTATCAAGGTCTTTCTGGAAAAACTGGCAGCACTCATTGCAAGCAACGACAATGCCAATAGAACCTGCCAAATGATGCTGGCTACCGAAGACACCACTCCTGATCTTGTTGGGATCAAAAGAGACTTAGAGGCTCTCAGCAAACAGTGCAACAAGCTGCTGGACCGGGCCCAGGCCCGCAAAGAACAGGTGGACGGGACAATCGAACGTGTCGAGGAATTCTACAGCAAGCTCAAAGAGTTCTCTACTATGCTTCAGAAAGCCGAAGAACATGAAGAGTCTCAGGGGCCCGTTGGTATGGAAACAGAGACCATTAACCAACAGCTTGATGTATTCAAGGTAGGGAATGCTTCCTCTTTACTGAGCATTTTTGTTATGCAAAGGTATTTACAATTTGGTCGAGATAAAAGGTGGCCGATTTTGTAAAACCTTCCAGCGTGTCCGCCACACCAGATGGGATGAGCATATTGGGGTTAAGAGTTGGCGGCACAGTTTACTGAGAACTCAGATCCTTGGGGATTTAGGCTTGAGATAATTTTAAGAGGTCAGAACAGTGCTTGAAATGGCTATCATTGAGAGGTCTCTGATTTCATTGACAGCTGATGCCTAGGGGAATGAGGGCCATGTTTGAGCTCAGAGACATAGTCTGTCCATTACATAAAAGCGTGTTCCTTTCATACAGCCCCTTTTCTCCAATGATGAACAATAGTCTCTTCTTGCTTTCTCCCTCTCTATCATTTCCTTATCCTTTTCCATTACAAACTTTTTCTCATAAATGTTTTATTCTTCCCAAAGTTCATATATATATTTTTTAAAGCAGAGCATATTGCACAAAACGGAGACCTTTGACTCATGCTTGAGGGGCCAAAGAGTGAGAGTGAATTATTTTTGATGGTCATGTAAGGTCCCCACGTGCCAAGATACAGCTGCCAATTGAGAGTGCTCAGTGACACTTGAGGAGTGGAGAGTAGATTACAATGGTAACTGGGTTCCGTGTCCTGGAATTTCCATCATTTCTGATCGTGAGCAGAGGTTGCATCTGGGGACAACAAATCTTGTGGACAGAAATGGTCCTAAGTAGCAAGCATTTGCAGCAAGGGGTCAGATCGATTCTTTTGTGTTGGGGACTAGGACAAGGTACACCCAGCAGTGCTCAGGGGCCATACTTGGCTATGTGCTCAAGGGACTGTATTTGTTCCAGGATTACAGCCCCAGCGACAGTGTGGGAGAGGGTCTTAGCATCTATCCTGTCTCTCCTGCCCAGGCTCTGTTCTGTTCATGAGGTAGGACTGACCAGTGAGAGATAAGTTCCACCATTAGCACAGAAAGGATAAAACGAGACTAAATAAAGACAGGGCCTGAGCAACTAAAAATTGTTTTCATGAGAAATAAATACAGACCAGATGGACTTCTAAAATTTTGTGTTGTTATAGTTGCTGCATATTTTCCTTGATTATCCTTATTCATCTTATTTAAATGGCTGAATTTTGAAAAAATACCTTCTATTTCTGTTGTTGTTTGTATGTTGTTCTTGAAGCCCAATTCTTCTAGGCTTGAAAATCAGATTCTTAGTTAGATCTTGATGTTGGGTGGGAGAATGGGCTTGAGGCTCCATCGGTTGTGTTCAGAGATGGTTCTTGACTCTGCTCAGTAGCGACCCATGGTGGTACTCAGGGGACCCTGTGGGTGCCAGGGATTCTAACCCAGTTTTGTGGGGTGCCAGGCTAGCTCTTTAAACTCTTATTTCCTCTCCAGCCCTTGCTTTCTGGTGGTGAAGGAAGCCTCCTAACTGTTGACTTTATTACTTCCTTCATTGGTATCAGTCATGCATATTTCTGATTTGCAAAACAAGGACCTCATACAAATGAATTCTCTTCAGGAAAATAAAAGTTCTGTGGCAATTGCTGCATCAAAGACTAGAGGAAAGTGTTTGGAGTCACTCTTCCCGGAAGAGAAAACTAGTTTTCATAGACTCCTGAGAAAACATCAAAGTTTAAATGACAATAATCAGATAGTCTTTTTCACTAATGAAATTGAAGCATGTGCATTACCTTTGTAAAATGTAGTTCTCTTGGGTGAAATTAAATAGGCAAACAAAACAAAACAAAAGAGTAGGCTGTGGCTCAGTTGGTAGAGCATAAGGCTCAAGACACACCACTGGGTAATGTGGGAGGTGGTGGGGAGACCTTTATTTATCTTTATTATGCCAACTACTCCTAAGAAAATAGACAAAAGTGATCATTTTAATGCTGATGCTAGTAGGTTCCTTCCTTTCACTGTGTTCCTAAGAATGAGCACACAGAGAAAATGTGCCTCTCCCTCTGGAGAATCCTTGGGAAACCAAAAAGCATCAAGAGATGAGGAATCACGCTCTCATCTTTGCTTTAAAAGTGTCTTTTGCAGGGTGAAAAGCACTAAATAAGCGTCATTACCATTACCAATTAGAGATTGTTTTGATTGTAAAGAGAATTTAAGCGATCATGTCTTCTAAAATAAGCCATTTGGCATACTCTGTTTGCTCTCTTCTCTGATTATTTTGAAAGGGGTTGATTGATTTTAATGAAACACAGTACTGGAGCAATAGCACAGTGGGTAGGGAGTTTGCCTTGCACGCGGCAGACCCGGGTTCGATTCCCAGCATCCCATATGGTCCCCCGAGCACCGCCAGGAGTAATTCCTGAGTGCAAAGCCAGGAGTAACCCCTGTGCATTGCCGGGTGTGACCAACCCGCCCCCCACCTCCCCCCCAAAAAAGAACACCATGACATACCTCCACACTCTTGAGATCCAGTGATTAAAATAAGATGGACAAATCTTTGTATTTAATATAATTATAGTACCATAGGTTAAGAGAAAGACAGAGAGAGAGAGAGTTACTATAAAAAATAAAGGTGGTAATAAAAATGACACTGTCACTAATATTTTTCTTGTTTATAGGTGTGTGCTCTAAAAAAGAGAAATTACAGCAGTTAACATTTAATGTGGACTTACTGTATCTATCTTTATTCTAAACTCTCTGTCTTTAATTCTGTTAAGAATCATGAGCGGTGGATGATGTTATTCCTTCCATCCTATTGTAGGGTGGCTGACCCAGGGAGGCGAGTACCTTTCCCAAGGTCAGCCTGCAGGCAGTAAGGGACAGACAGGGCTTGGGTGTTTTTGTTGGAAATAAGACTATGTTTTGTGTCAACTTTATTCGTCATATTCCGCTCTGATATTTTCTCTGGAAATATTTCAGATTATTTCCGCTGCAATTGAATTGCGTTGGCTTGGGTAACCGTCCATTGCTCATTTTCATTCTTGACCATCCGTTTAAGAAAAGTGTTCAATAAAGAAGACTGCTTTTAGAAGCGTGTGAAATTCTGAATGTATCAAACCTGTATGTAGAGGCTGTGAAGATGATAGTGAGATGATAACCGTGACCACCATCACTGAGTTAGAACTGAGCCTCTCACTGTGAAGTGGATCTATCTTCTCAGAGTGGAAGGAGGGTTAGCTCCTCAGACAGTGCTCAGGGGGCCCCAGGGCCATATTCAGAGGTGCCAGGAGGGTCCACTGTATGGTGCTGGGCATTGAACTGGGCCTTATGCCCCTCCCTGTGTGCTGTCTCTGGTTCAGTTTTATCTTTCTTGATTAAAGTGGAAAATTAGTTTTGGTTTCAGATCTAAATTCAGTTTTTGTTGGACATTAGGCATTAGTTTTAACATAATGCTTTGAGAGAATTGAATTTTTTTCCAGAGGTATAATATATCTCAAGTGAAAAACTAATAGTTTACTAAAAATAGTGAACTATAGAGATTGTAATTTCTAAAAAATGAAACAAAGCTGTGAAATACTGATTTTTCTCACCATTATAAAACAGTTGTTTGACTTTATTCTCTCTGATAGCTGTATTTAATTTAATGATGGATAAATCTTTGAGCAATGTCTCATAAAATAAATTGAGCCAGAGAGAGAGAGAGAGAAAGAGAGAAAGAGAGAGAGAGAGTACAGTGGGTAAGGTATTTGCCTTGCAAGTGGTCCAACTGGGTTTGATTCCTGTCACTCTGTGTGGTTCCCTGAGTCCATCAGGAATAAGTCCTGAGTACTGCCAGGTGTGTCCCCAAAACAAAATAAAATAAATTGCCTTCAGAGTAGATAGAACTGAAACTAAGTAAAAGCAACTGCCCAACTACCCACAAGGGAGTTTTATATTCAGTGGAAGTATAATAGACTATTCAAGGTAGGTAAGACAGACCTCCTTTCCCCACTCTCTTGAAACTTAATTTTAAGTATTAAGAATCAATATTTTTGAAAGGGAAACAATTAATTTAAGATACCAGCCCAAATACATTGAGTAAAAACAAATCCTAGGTCAGAGGCACTTACCTTGCATCACCAACCGCAATTTAATCTTTTGTACCAGATATGGTCTCCTGAGCACTTCCAGGAATGGCTCCTGAGCACTGGCAGGTGTGGCCCAAACACCAGGACCAAACATCCAAACAAAAGCAAATGCTGTCCTGAACCAAATGCCCCAATTCACTGTCAGTGAAAGCTGCCCTATGGTTTAAAAAGGAGATTGGTCTTACCTTTTACCTTCAGACCCACATTGCATTATTTTACAGTAGCTCAAAGTTTGTAAACTGTTGTAGTTTATTTGGGGTTGGGGGATATGGGGTAGGAACAGATGCTTTTGGAACACACCTGGCAGTGTTCAAATAGTATTCCTGGCTCTGTGCTCAGGAGTGACCCCTGGTGGTGATTGGGGTTCATACCTAACGCTGGGGACTTGAACCTAATGTGCAGGCGTAGTAAACCCTGTATTATCTATCCAGCCCTAAACTATTTTAATTGTGTAAATTGTGTTTACCATATATTTTCCTACACTCAGCCGACTTGGGTTCAATTCCTCCGCCCCTCTTGGAGAGCCCGGCAAGCTACCGAGAGTATCTTGCCTACACGGCAGAGCCTGGCAAGCTACCCGTACAGGCGTATTCAATATGCCAAAACCAGTAACAAGTCTCAAAATGGAGACGTTACTGGTGCCTGCTGGAGCAAATCGATGAGCAAAGGGATGACAGTGATAGTGACTTCTGAATATTTGTCATTAAACTAAAATGTCTGAAAAATTAATGCGGTGTTTACTATGATTATTAATTCAAGAAAGTATTTCTACTATATTTCTTTATTACTACCTTAAGTTATGTGCTATTTATACTGAACAGGAGCAGAGAAGTCCCTTTGGTTTCCCCTTTGGGTACCACCTATTAAAGATTTCTAATTCAAGATTATCTTCAAACCCACACTGCATTATTAAGTAATATTAATATCTCCATATTTTTATGTATCAAAGACACATGAAACCAACCATATACAGGGAACACATCCTGACAAAATTCCTATGATGTCATCAAATGCCTGTAAGTTCTTCTGATCATGATGAAGTCATCATTATCACCACATTGAATTGATTTAACTTCAGTGAAGATGAGCGAAACTTGGTGTTTTAAGGAACATATATGCGATCACATCCTAGCTAAATATATACCCCTCCCTACCTTTATCTAGGCCATGGCAAAAGGTCTTACTTTGGAATTTTCTCACTGTTTATTTTTGGCCATTCTGTTGCTGCCCCGATAGTAAATCATTTTGCCCATGGAGATGAACACATCACTGGTTGAAGTCTCTCTGAACCAAAGACTTTTTTTTACTTTCAAAATGGACATGACGTAAAGCAAATAACCATTAGGCCATGTTGTAACCAGAGGCAGAGGCCAGAACACATGAGTAATTACACTGTAATAAATTTTCTCTCCTCTAGGTGAAGGCACTTTTAATCCAGACATATCATTTGAATATTGGTTAGACTAAAATACCAAGAACTGTGGCTAGAGAGGCAGTTTGCACACTACCTATAAACAGTGTGGCAGGAATAAATCACGTTTCAAACAACAGCTATTTATGAAAAAAGAGGATAAAACAATTATGATTTGTGATGGAACTAAGATGGAACTAAGGACTGGAACTATAGCACAGCGGGTAGTGCGTTTGCCTTGCACGCGGCCAACCCGGGTTTGATTCCTCTGTCCCTCTTGGAGAGCCCGGCAAGCTACTGAGAGTATCCCACCTGCACGGCAGAGCCTGGCAAGCTACCCGTGGCATATTCGATATGCCAAAAACAGTAACAACAAGTCTCATAATGGAGACGTTACTGGTGCCCACTCAGGCAAAATCTATGAACAACGAGATGACAGTGCTACAGTGATAGAACTAAATATGTATTGGGGGTGCTCCCAAACAGAGCTCAGGAGGTCCATGGCTACTTTTGGCTCAGCTCAGCCTGACTCTGTCCATTGGGTGAGTTCAGTACCCAGGCCCTACCGTGGTGGCACTTTGGGGACCACGTGGGCCTCACCCCAGGGACTTCTGGAAACCAGGTGGTATCAGAGATCAAACTGCAGGTCTCTGCCTGCGAGGCATCCTGGCCGGCCCTTTGCGCTGTCTCCAGCCTAATAGCACGGCAGTTTGAGAGTTGAAGTTCAACTGTCCATAGGATACTTGAATAGCGGGTTTTTATTATACAGCTCCCCTTGAATTGTCCTCCATTTTTGTTGAGAATGGAGAAGGCACCTAAAGCTTTTGCAGAAGAGGTGCCTGTGTGGCTGAGTTTTTGTTAATGGGACCACCGCATTAGCAAGGAGGTAGTATGACTCCTTTTTCTGGGATCTTTACAGGTGAAAGTATTTTCACAGTAGAAACTGACCTCTTCGCATGGAATTAAAGAAAGGCCACACTCTTTAATCCGCTAGGTCACAGGGCCATTTGGGGAAGGAAGGACACCACACATGCCGGGAAGGAGGGGAAAGCCTCACTGAGGGGGAGAGCACCTCAGACCACGGAGTGTTGGCGCTCACCTACTCTGTAGTATCAGTAGTACCTCAGAGTCGCACAAACTTGGCATAACAGATGCATGCCCTCTGCCCTCTATACACAGCAAATGTGCCGTTCTGCTCAGGAAGTCTGTGAAAGCGAACTGGCAGTGTGGGCTCTCAGCCGGCCGTTCTTGCTCTTTATACTGCATAGCTTCGCTTTATTTCTGCTGGCTTCTGTCAAGGTTGAGGGATTGATGTTTTACTGATTGCATTTTTTTTGGGGGGGGATCACCATAAGATACAGTTACAAAGCTTTCATGAATGAGTTTCAGTCATTCAGTGTACCACCTGTGTATATTTCCCACCACCAATATACCCCACATCCCTCCTACCACCTCCACCCCAGCCTACCTGTATGGCAGGCACTTTCCCCCCTCTCTCTTTCTTCTCCCCCCTCTCTCTTTGTTTCTCTCTCTCTCTTTTTCTTTCTCTCTTCCCCCCCACCCCCCACCCTCTCTCTCTTTCTCTCCCTCCTCCATCCCCCTTTTGGGCATTATGGTTTGCAGTACAGATACCGAGAGGCCATCTTGTTTGGTCCTTTGCCCACTTTTGGTCTTTTGCCCACACATCTCCCATCCAGAGCGATCGCTTCCAACCGTGAAATTTTAAAACAGAATTTGGAGGGGGAAAGATTTTTCTCAAGGGTATAAATCTACATTACCTTTTTCGGGGGGCTCATACCTAATAGGACTCAGAACCTACTCCCAGCTCAGGAGGGGGTCTGATCCTTGTGGAACTTCTAGACTGGAGATTGAACTGGGACCTCTTGCATGCACAGCATGCATTCAACCTGTTGAGCGACCTCAGTAGCCCATAAGTCACTATTTTTAAGTGATTTCCCCCAGAACTCCAAAATATAGCAGCTACTGTCCTTATTGGCCTCCTGTAGAGGAAAGACTAGTATCATGTGTTCTATTATTATGGAAAGCTGCTCAGTTGTGTGTGCAAAAGAGAGAAAGAATATGGTTTATTGTTGTGAAATGGTTTTAAATTAATTGTGCATATTAGTTTTTTTTTTCTTTTTGGGTCACACCTGGCGATGCACAGGGGTTACTCCTGGCTCTGCACTCAGGAATTACCCCTGGCGGTGCTCAGGGGACCAAATGGGATGCTGGGAATCGAACCCGGGTCGGCCGTGTGCAAGGCAAACGCCCTACCCACTGTGCTATTGCTTCAGCCCCAGTGCATATTAGTTTTTTTACATGAAAATTTTACATGAAAATGTTTAAGAGAAATCCTTTTATTTTATGTTCATTTTTTTTCTTTATTTTTTCCCATTTATTTATTTTTTAAATTGAATCACAGTGATATACACATTTACAAAGTTGTTCATGATTGGATTTCAGTCATGTAATGTTCCAATACCTGTCCCTTCACCAGTGTACACTTCCCACCACCAACGTTCCCAGTTTCCCTCCTGCCTTTCCACCCCGTATTTTTAAGCATTTTTAAAGAAGCCTAATAGTTTATTAAAAATTAGTCTGGGATAGGCAAATGCTGCAGTTGTAAACTAAGTAAAAAGCTTTTGAAGCTATTCAGGAGTCATGAAAATATATGCTATTCCCATCTATCTTTAGTTATCCCAATTTCAGGTTTGTGTTACTTCTTTGTTTAGTGTTTGCATGTGAAAAGTGTTTTGAAGTTTGGGGTTTGGTTTGGGGCCTTTTTGTTTGCTTGCTTTAGGGCCACACCTGGCAGTACTCAGGAATTACTCCTGGCTCAGCACTCAGGAATCACTCCCGCTGGGCTCTGGGGAAAGAATTAGAGTGATAATTCTCATAAGTTCAATGAGGATCTCAAAATGTTTAGAGAAGGATACGCATTCACATTTCACGAGAAATGCTATTGTGAATATTGCTATAAACAAGTCATTTTCATCTTCCATAGCTAAATAGAAGCAGTCAGAAGTAAAACCCTTAGATCAGTTCTTTGTCTAGTGGCCATTCCTGTATTCAGAGTAAACTAAATGCTTGGTTTTCTTTTTTTTTAACTTCTTGAATACTATACAATCTAGTTGAAATATTTTACTTCTTGACTTTCCTTTTATTTATTATTATTATTATTATTTTGCTTTTGGGGTCACATCTGATGATGCACAGGGGTTACTCTTAGCTCGTACACTCAGGAATTACTCCTGGCGGTGCTTGGGGGACCATATGGGATGCTGAGAATCAAACTTGGGTTGGCCACTTGCAAGGCAAACGCCCTACCCGCTGTGCTATTGCTCTAGCCCCTTGACTTTCCTTTTAAACAGTATTTCTAAAAGAGTGTTCATGGATTGAAAAATCTGTGTTGAAATTTAAAAAACAACAAATTGCTTAATCTGAACAACAGATATAGAAGAAACTAGGAAAGGAGAGTGAATGGGAGGGAACCTGGAAATCTGGCAGAGGCAAGGAAACACTGGTGGTGGGATTGGTGCTGGAACAGAGTATATCCACAACCCAACCATTAATAACTTTGTAAATCATGGTGTTTTAATAACATTTAAAATAATAAAATAAGCTAGGAAAAATAAAAATAAAAATAAATCAAAACGTGTGTTGTGTACCCCAAAGAACAACAAAAGAAGGTTCTTTTCACACAAGAAAGTATGGTGATGGATGTTAACTCTATTTGCTCTGCGGTCTTGCAGTATATACATATATTGAATTATTACGGTGAGTCCTAAGGCAATGTTACATATGCCTTAATTAAAAAAAAATTTTTTTTGGCCCACCAAAACAAACAAGCAAGCAAAAAACTATCTGTGGTGTGATTTGACCAAATATTGAGTGTCTCTTACCGACTGCCCTTGAACTTTGCACTAATCCCAAGAGGAATGAGTGTGTATTAATTAAACAGTGATTTTCCTGTGAGCGTGCTTGGGGCTCCGTGCTCGTAGGAATAAGTTCTTGGGAGAACAGTCAGACTTGAACTTTAGAATGGAATGTACACAACACTCAGCTTCAAAGCGATCCCTTCCTTCCCTGCATCAACCTCTACTGCCTAACCTACAGCCTGCGGTGGCTCCCTTGCAGGAAAAAGCAGGTTTCAACTGCAAAGCTTTCGCACCCATGCCGCTCTCCCCTCCCCCGCCTATTAAATATTCAGAGGAGCGCGGTCGCGGGACCTTCCCCAAAAGGATTCTTTCCTGGAGCTCGCGGTGCCAGGTCCTGCCTCTCTGCCAGCCAGCCAGCTAGCTCTGTTCGCCCTTCCCGTCCTGCGCTTTTCCTGGGAGCTCGGAACCTCTCGCCCCTTTCCTGGCCGAGGTCTGGTTTGCGCTGATGTCACCGCCAGGCTGTTGCACTGCAGCCTGTCAGCCACTAGGTACCTCCCAGCCCTTGAAAACCGCTCGCCCGCTCGGACTGGGAGGCGAGGGAGTCGAAGAAAAGATGACTGCGAAGTTCAGTCACCCCGGGGCGTAGCGGCGGCACAAGTGCTCGCGCTGGCCCGGGTCCGGAGCGCTCGGCCGCTGCAGGAACGAGGCGGATGCTGCCGGGGCTCCGCGGGAAACGCCCAGGCTCGGGAGGATGCCTGCCGGGGACCGCGCGGGGGGCTCCCGCTGGCGACCGTCTGCTGCAGCCGTCACCGTCACCTCCGCCTCTCTCCAGCTGTAGGCAGAGCCCAGCTGCAGCAGCCACAGTTGGTCACTTTCGAACGCCCTGTGCCTTAGAGGAAAGCCGGGGAGCGCTTCTCTTCCTGCAAATTGCCTCCGGTGGAATAAAGCTTCCCCCCCTCACCCCAGGAGGATCAGATAAGACGCCTTGGAAATACGACTTTTATATTTACAGGGGAGTTGATAGTAGACCATGCTTTCTGGTTGTTTTGACTTTAAATGGTTGTTGGATTGTGCTCGCCTGGCTGTTCAAAAGTCTCTCAAAGCTGCGTTCGGTGTGGGAAGAAAAGCTGCCTTTTGAATCAAGATTATTTATAGATCCCCCCCCCAGATAGAAAGAAAATGTTGACTTTTTTTTATACAACGTTAGACTTATCTTTTTTCTCTCTGAAGATTTGTTCTGTGCCTTGAACAATACCTCCCCCCCTTCTCCTCCCTCCACCCCTGTGTTTGCCCTCTAAGTTTCTGAGGCATGGTTTATTTATAAAGGAGATGGAGTTTTGCAAGCCCTCTTTAAATGGATTACAGTTGACCAGAGCTCCGCTGAAATTAACACACAGCCAGTTAAAATGCTGCCTCATTTGGGAATTTTAATCTGGAAATCTCAGATGCAAAATTAGACTAAAAAGGGAAATAGACCGACAATGGAATGTTCTGAGTGTTTGAACCACTGTTAAGAGTGTGTGTGTGTGTGTGTGTGTGTGTGTGTGTGTGTGTGTGTGTTGCGTTTTCTGTGGAATTGTGTGAAAGGGAACTTTAAGAAGGAGGGTAGGTAGGGGTTATGGAGGAAGAAGGAAGGAAATTTTTGTTTTCTGTTCTTGGTGCACTTTATTTTTTTAGAATCATTCTGAAAAGCAGCCAGGTAAAAGGATAGTTGCATTTAGGCTGAATGCACTGACTGTGACCTTAAACACCTCATCTATTGCCATGCCTAGTATTTGAACATGTGTCTTTAAGTCGAAGGCACTTTATAGTACTGTCCAGAAGTACACCTTTTAGAAAGATGCTTTATCTGACTTCTTATTTTCTGTGTCAAGAGCTGCCGTCCTTGTCTTAACTCTGCAAAATGGGGAAGCCGCTCAGCAGACCAGACTGTTTACGTCAGAATCCCCCATGTGTAGGGAAGGGTGAAGAAGAGGAAGACCTGAATATTGAGGACTGTTATGTCCCACAGCGATCAATCTATGACACTGTGAGACTAAATGAGCAGATAGACTCTGGTTCGAAAGGTAGCTTGTCTTCCCGGCATTTTACAGACCGAACTTTGCCCTATAGTCACCGAACACTGGATGTGAGTTCTTTGTGCTCCAATGGTGCCCTGGCTTCTTCCAGTGTGTTTGAGCTGAGGGGTCGGGAAGCTAACAAGCTAGATGAAAAGATGATCTTTGATGCGCTCAAACTGAATAGCGATATCATTCGCACCACGGGATTGCCCAGGGCCAAATCTCACGCCGAGAAGAAAGAGCATAGACGGTCCTGGCGAATGTTTGTCCCGGCCAATTTTATGGATTATGCAAACAAAAGTGAAAGCTCTTTTGTTGAACCTACTGATATTTCAGATGTTGTTCCCAAGGCAAGCAAGTGCAGATGGGGCACTAACTCTCTCACATCTGAGGAGGATGACTCTGGTTTATGTAGCCCTCCGGTAGAGAGGGAAGAGAAACAGAGCGTTTTAAGTGGCGCACAGTCACAAATAAGAAGCCTGTCTTCTGCTGAGGATATTCATTCAGCAGAGCAATGCAGAGCGTTATTTCCTGCTAATTCCATCAGTGAACAGAAAATTCCATTGCTTTCGTGTAGAAGGGCTGATGAAAACTGCAAAATGATTTTACACGATGTTTCGCCACAAGAGGAAATGAAACCTGTAAATGCCCACAGGGAAATTCGTGGTGAAAATTGCTGCCTGCAGAATGATTTGAAAGAAAGCACTGTTAAGTGTGACCCATTAATTATGCCAAGAGGTGGGGAAAACAAGTGTATTTCCAGCCCTGAAGAAGAGAAAATGTATGGATCTGGTGAATTCCACAGCCCAGCTCAAAGCAGGGAATTTCTTGAGGTCTCTTCTGAGGATATGGCTGCCTCTCCCACAGGTCTTCGGGGAGAGGGTGCAGAGTGTGGTGGCAGAGGGTTAGTAGGAAACGCGACACTATTGACACAGTATGATCTGGAAGAATCCAGCAAGGCTCCTAAAAAGGAAGGGGAGGTTCCTTTTCCAGCTCACACGATGGAAGTGATCCACATGAAGTGCTCCCCTAAATTCACACCAGTAAGAAAGAAAGGAGGTCCCAGAAAAGCCAGGGCCCACCCAGGGACCTTGGACCCTGTCTGTAATGGCTTTCCCTCTGTTCAGGTAATTGATGTAGATGTGAAACTCACTGCTGGGAGCTTGTGGTTTCTGTTAGAGAGTGGTCACTCAAGTTTCTGATAATGCTCAAAACCAGTCCTTTATTTGGGGAGCTGTTTCCCCCAAGATGCCAATTCCCTACAAGATGCCAGCTATTGATAAGTTGATCCTTGTAACAAATTAATTTAGGTCCATTTTTGAGACAAATAATTGCTCCCAGCTGTTGAAAACCCTACTATTGATTGTGCAGATGGTGGCTGTTCCCTTTCATTTATAATGCCTCCACTGTGAATTGATGTTAACATTAGGCTTTTACACAAATTGTGGTTTAGGACACTGCCATTTAAGGGCAGTTATATTGAATTTATTAAGCTCGAACAGGCTTAGTCATGAAGGTTGCAAACAGTATTATATTGTGGCCTATGAAGTGCTCAACTAAAAATGAAGGACTTTTTAATTGTACTGGAATTTTTCTCAGTAGCTTTGCATGTGGAAGTAGAGAAGTTATTCTAGCTGTATTTTGGAGTCCATTTAGCTCCTAACTTTTGCAAGTGGTGAATGAGGTAAGGAAGGAAAGGGTGCAGCCTTATAATAAGTAGAGCTTGTTTGGCAAGCCTGTAATTTTTCTCTTCCCGCTCAGATTGAAGTCCAGCTATTTTGGTACTTTAACTAAACTCTCCTGGTAAGCTTTGCCTTACTGGGAGAATTTTTTTTTTCTGTTTTAGTTCATTGTAAACTATTCTTTTTTGCCTGTGTGCTTATGAATTTGGGTGCAAGGATGAGGAACTCTCTTTATAGGTATTATTTGATCACTGAAAGATAAGGAATTTGGGGCATAACAGAAAAGATACTCTTCTCAGTCTATTGAAGTGAGTTCAAGTTAACAATCTCTTTTCCTTGAGAAGAAATCTCAAGGAAATTTTCCATGTTCTGCTAATTTAAGTGCTTAGCAGAGTTCTCTTTTTTTCCCCAAGGATTATATAGTTCATTATTTAAAAAAAAAAAACCTAGGAGTTTATATAGATTGTTTGTAGTTACTTTTCAAAATCACTAGTGTATTTTTGTAGCTATACAGAAAATTACTACAGGCACTGGTATACTGTTCTGAGATTAATTTCTTTAAAACTCTGGGACATTAGGAGGCTAGTATATGATATTTGTTGTTTTGGGGTCTTGGGATCCTAAAACTGAAAGGGAGAATAAAACTTTTTCTTGGATCCCTACCAAGACAATTTCCTTGAATTGAGAATGTAGTAGTTCTTCTGCCCCACCCCATAAATGAGAGCAGTTAAAAAAAAAAAGGACCTCCCTTATTCTTAGAAGGAGTGACTGAGAAAATGGTACTGACAAAAAGCAAAATCATTTCACCACCTTGCCTCAACTTTGTGTTGACTTTGCAAATAAATTAATTAGCTTTACAAAGCTAAACCAACTTGTTGCTTTCTTCTCAGTGATTTAAGATTTATCATTTCTTTGATATGTACAAGTGATTTTTCTATTTATAACTGTTCAGAAATATTAGGGTGGAAATTGTCTAAATGAAGTAGTTTGGACTTTTGACTAAGAGGAGACTGTGGAGGGAATAGTCTCTCTCTTGTTTGCTGCTGCATTATGTCTTTATTCGTACAATAATAGAAGCATTCTGGATGTCTGGCCCAGGGCCACAGGCTGGAGAGTTGGCCTGTTGCAGCCTCCACTTTCAAAATTATTTTCCATACCGTGCTTATAATTGTAAGTGCTCTTGTGAAATTTACCTTGATCCTGTTTTCATGTATTCTAACTGCCCATTCACTGAACTAATGACACATTTATATAGTGACTTGACTTTTATTCCCCCAAATCTTCTCTTAACCGTTATAATCTAACCTAAATCTTTCCTTCTGTTTATTTTTCTTATGACATTCTTCAATATCTTATAGAAATACTTACATTATCTTTGAAAGAGTTGATGTAGCCTCGTATTCCTTCCTGATGACTTGATGTCATTGACTTCAAGATGGAAGTAGAATTTTTCTTTATTGATATCCATTTGGCAAATAACCATCAGGCACATATTACCTGGAAGGTTCTGTGGTAGTTCTGGGAAAAAAAGAACAGCTCTAAGGAAAATAATTTTCTGCTTTTGTGGAACTTAAAAACAATTTTTTTTTATTAAGGCTCTGTGATTTACAGTTTTTCATAGTAGAATTTCAGGAATATAATGTTCCCATCATAGCACCCGTGTCATCTTCCCTTCATAGAACTACATTGACACCAGCACCGCAATTTGAGTTAATTAAACCACATTCAAGTGTGAGCAACCAGTGGTACACACGAGCATCAACTTAACCCAGCATATTCGATCGCTTGCTCATTAAGGCAACTGAGAATTGTATCTTAGATGAGATGAAAAGTTGGAAGACAGTGCCCAGGACTCCTGGCAGTGCAGCCAGAGAGGTAGTATCGAACAGAGAGTACTTGCTCGGCTGGCAGTGTGTACAGGATCAGATCTGTGCACTACCCACAGATACCTTGGTTGGCATGCGGGAAGCCACCAAATAGGACTTCGTATTACTGTAGCATCTGCCGGTATCTCTTTTGTGTCTTACCCCTGTTCTTAATCCCTCTCACTAACCTTATATTGGCCTCTTGCCTGACTGCATCTTCTTGTAGTGATTTCTGTTTCCAAGTTGAGTCTCAGACTTGAGTTGCTTGCTTACAGCAGCCATGCTTAAATGCTCCTGTAAAGTGCATTGCCAAGGAGGATGCATGTTGGACCCCCATTATCAGTTTGCTCCTTCGCAGTTTTCATACATTGGTTTGCTAGAGTTAAACTGGGATGATAAGAGAAATTATCTGCTGTGAAAATGAAGCAATAGAGAGAGGAAATCTACACTGTCTTCTCTTAGAGGTAATCTGATTTATTGAGTTTAGCACATCTTTCTTTAATGCTGGTGAATGGTTATAATAACCAGATGGATCTGTGTTTAGTTTGCTTTCTTACCATTTTTCACAGAATAGAAGCAACAGTTGTCTTTGCCTTTAACAATTGATACCTGGTAGATGAGCACCTTTTTATGTAGTTGGGTCATTTGTAACTCATCTAATCATTCCACTGCAGGTATTCCAAAAAGAAGAGATTGAACCTTTGCAAGTTAAACAGCAAGATGTAAACTGGTTGGGTCAAGGCCTTATTCAGAGTGCTGCTAAAGGTGCCAGCACCCAGACTTTGGAGCATGACCTGGATGATGTCAATACAAGGTGGAAGACACTTAATAAGAAGGTAACGTCTCTGTCCCCTTCTTTGTTACTTTTGTTAGTTATTGCTATATTCTGACCACTAATGCTACTTAGGGTGAAAGATGCATTGACTTCTTAAAATTTAATTTAGTTTTTCTGTGAAGAGCCTGGGCTGGAGCGATAGCACAGCAGCAGGGCATTTGCCTTGCATGCGGCCCACCCAGGTTCAATTCCTCTGCCCCTCTCGGAGAGCCAGGCAAGCTACCAAGAATATCCCACTCACAGATCCTGGCAAGCTACCTATGATGTATTCTATATGCCAAAAACAGTAACAAGTCTCACAATGAAGATGTTACTGGTGCCCGCTCGAGCAAATCGATGAGCAACGGGATGACAGTGACAGTGACAGTGAAGAGACTGTCCCAAACCCAGATGTCCATAGGAGCTGGCTCGGGAGCAAACATGAAAGAAATGAGTGGGAAGCTGAATGACAAGGGCTTCTCTTTGCTATTATATTGACTTGATAGACACACAGCAGAGCAGGCGTGATGAGCGTGGCCCACGAGCCAAGTACTGTGCCAAAAGAACATCACAGGACTCCTTAAAGGAGAAGCAGCCTCTGGACGCCAGCAGCTCCTGCCATATAGGGATCTGGGTTCATTGTTCCTCGATAGCTTACTTACTTTCCAAAGAACTCAGAACCCGGGGCTGGAGTGATAGCACAGTGGGTATAGGGCGTTTGCCTTGCACGTGACCAGCCTGGGTTCAATTCCCAGCATCCCATAGGGTCCCCTGAGCACCGCCAGGAGTAATTCCTGAGTGTAGAGCCAGGAGTAACCCCTGTGTATCACCGGGTGTGACCCATAAAGAAAAAAAAAGCACTCAGAAACCTCATGTTATATGTGAAACCTTCTGGTTTTCAGATATCAACAACTTGCTTTTCACCATGTAATCAGTTGTAATGTGCAAACAAAAGCAGCTTTCTATTAGCTTGGATTAAGCGCTTGCCTCCATCTCTATAGATGAGTGACTCCAAATATTATTTCACTGATAATATATAGGTCAACTCTTTACTAACTGCCCGTGAGGGTGAACTCTGGTAAATAATACCTCTGCTATTTTAAGGAGTTGGTGCTGACTCACGGTGAGAACTCTTCGCATGAGACTGATTATCAAAAATGATTATGGGATGACCATATTTAACTGGTGTTATCATTCATGTGTCTTCCCTAATTTGAAATTCTAAGGAGTAGCCAGGTCTCAAAACTACATTTGCCATTCTTTAAAGTCTGATTTATATTGGAGTGTTGTTTCTCAAACACAGTTGGAATGCAGTGTCAGTGTAAATCTATTATGTAGTGTTTGAAATATCTTGCTAAGTACTTTTTCAGTCTAAAAGGGAACCATCTATAAGCAGGGCAAAAGGTTATCCCTATGTAGGACACAGAAACTCCATTTATTAGAAAACAAAGGCCCTGGTTTATAAAAAGAAATAGGGACCCTAAAACTTGGAGTTAACAGAATTTAATTGTATATCTCATCATGTCGTTCTTAAAATCATTACCCCAGATATTCATTGGTAGCACTGTAGCACTGTCGTCCTGTTGTTCATCGATTTGCTGGAGTGGGCACCAGTAATGTCTCCATTGTGAGACTTGTTACTGTTTTTGGCATATTGAATACGCCACGCCACGGGTAGCTTGCCAGGCTCTGCCGTGCAGGATTTATTGTAATAAATTAAAAATGAACCCCCAAGTATCCCTCAAAATGACTTCTGCATTGTTTCAGTAACCTTCAGATGTTTTAGTCAGTTATTGCTAATTATAAATATATTGGTGATTTTTAAATCTCTAAAATTTTGCCTCTCATATTTTACTGTTTGGAATGATAACCGTATGCCAATAACCGTATCTTTTTTTGCTCACTTGCTAGAGGTTGACTCCTTTCTACAGCTATTTCTACCCTTTTACATATGCAGGATGTATTTTAAGTGAAAAGGAAAGGAAAATAAGTGAACAAATTGGAAGCTAAGCTTGCAAAGTGATGACTGGTGGGCAAATTTTATTCCTTTCTGAAACAAGTAAATAAGTTGAACAATTGGAACTTTGCAGGTGGCTCAGAGAGCAGCCCAGCTGCAGGAGGCCCTGCTGCACTGTGGGCGGTTCCAGGATGCCCTGGAGTCCCTGCTCAGCTGGATGGTGGACACTGAGGAGCTTGTGGCCAATCAGAAGCCCCCATCAGCAGAGTTCAAAGTAGTGAAGGCCCAAATACAAGAACAGAAGGTAAGTTGGTCAAGCTTTTTATTGTATCTCATGTTAAATCTTAGTAATGAGGGCCAGAGACAGAGAAGAGTGGGTAAGGTGCTTGCTTCGCATGCAGTTTACTGGATTTAATCTCTGGCAACTCATATGACCCCCTGAGCAGCACCAGGAGTAATCCCTGAGCAAAGAGAAGTAAATCCTGAGCACCACTGGGTGTGGCCCCCCCAACAAACATCTTAATGATGAAAATAAAATTTACTGTGTGACTCTATTTGTATTGCTTGATATTCTAGTTAACTGGTTACTGAGGTGCTAGCCATCTTATTAGCAATTCAGCAAATATTTGTTAAGCAGCTGTCATGGGTCAGGCATTGTTCCAGGTGCTGGAGACACGTCACTGCATACAAAAGATAAAAATTCCTCATGTAGTTCAAGAAAGGTCTAGTAGGAAGGGAAAAACAGGGAGAAAGAGATAGGCCATAAGATATGAAGAGTAAATTGTGTTAAGTTAACAGGTTATAATCATGCAGGGATGGGAGATAAGAATTAGGAAGTGACAGAACTAGGGTCGGGAACAGGAAGTGATCAGAATGGATGCTGTGCTAACTAGTATAAGCCAGGAAAAATCTCATTATTGAAAGGGAACCCTGGACAGAAATACATTAGGTTGATCCACATGAAATTGTTTTTGTTAAGGCTCGGGGAATAGCCCAAAGGGCTGGAGCACATGTCAGAATCCCAGGTTCCCTCCCAATACCAGGTGGTCCCAGTGTACCATAGTGAACACCCCTAAACAGTGAGCTGAGAACAGCCCCTGACGGAGCACTGCTAGGTGTGGAACAGAAAACAAAACAGAGAAATTGCTTTTGTTTCATAGAATAAGTCCAGGCAGTTTCTATGATTCAGTGTCTGTTGAAGAGGTAAGTATTGGATTCATATATACTGAGAGAGTGCTGTTCTCTCTCCGACATCATTAATGCAGGAACAGAGCTGGAAAGACAGACTCACTACAGAGTTAATAAATCCTCGGGACCATGTGAGAGTTCCTCTGTTCTCAATGATGTTAGAGTTTAGAGAGTCAGCTATAACACAACTGCTAGTATTTTCATATTTATTTTTCAATCCAGACTTGAATTAACCTACGACATAGTATGTGGGCAAGGTTTCTCGTGTGAAATTTTCAAGAAGAAGGAGAAAACTAAGAGGCTCAATTTAATTCACTCTAAAAATCCCTCTTTTGTTTGCTTTGGGCCCACCGCCACCAGTGCTAGTGCTTACTCCTGGTTCTGTGCTCCAAGGTCACTCCTGGCAGTGCTCTGAGGATTCGATGTGGTGCTGGGCATTGGTCCCAGGACAGCTGTTTGCAGACCATATCCACTGTACTATTTTCTGACCCTCTCTAAACATTTTTGGAAGGCTTTAGCAAATTGGGAAATAGGCACAGTAGAATGAGGTTAGAGGTGAGAACTAACAAACGTAACTGGAAACCTATAATGTGTGTGATATTTGAATAATTTAGCTGCTGCCGTTTATAACTTAATCTTTCATTATTCTTCTAGAGCTAATGAACTATATGCTTAGTCAACAAAGTCTATTGATTTTGTGTTCTTAATTGCTAGAGACTTTGCTGTTGAAGCTTAATGAAAGTAATCTACTTAATTTGCTCTCTTTACTGCCAAAACCACCTGCCATGTTTCGTCTAATGATTCTAACCCGTGACAAGAGTTTATTCCTTTTAAACTTTTTCCACTTCTTGCTTTGGTGGTCTAAATGTCAAAATGAAAGTGAGAGAACACTCTTGTAGCTTGCTGCCTCTGCTAACAATCTTTCATTCTTTGCTTACTACCAGTAAGAATCATATTAAGGGAGAAATGAAATATTTATAGTATTTTATGCACCTGTGCCTTTCTCATTGCTGTTCGTGTAGTGCCAGGGCATAACACTTGCTCTTGAAATATTTGTTTTGATTAGATTAAAAGCAAGGTAATCATGAGTGCTGGCTCCCTTTATCAAGCATTCCATTCCAGTCATCTTGAAACATGTACTTGAAATTAAATTTTATTTCTGCTGCTAAATCCTAAAATATTATTCTTACTTAGATAACCTTTAAGATTTCAGATTAGTTCTACTGTAATTTCCTTTTGGAAATGATATATAAGGGTACTTTTTTTTTTTTTAAGGGTACTTTTTTTTTTAAGTTTTCATCTTTATGAAGAATTTGAGGATTTAGTCTTGCCTTGTCAAAAGAATCTCTATTATTAATCTCACAAGTTTGTGAACTAACTTGGCTAAGTCTCCTCTTCATTGTCTGTAATAGATCACTTCATGTGGGAAATGGTTATGAAACATTAATGATTTATGATATTATTTGTATCAGTGGGATAGATAGTAGTTGAGTATTTAGGGCATTTCCATTTTATTAATATAATGAATTTTGTATTTTTCCCATTATTCAGGAATTATCATAGATAGCACTCTTTTATTATTTTTACATTAAAAATTAATAATGACATGTTTATGGCCTTATAAACTTTAATATTATCTACTACCAAAAATAGTGAATCATCAAAAACAGATTAAAAAATCCTACTTCTTGGGTATTCAGTGTGCATCCGTACAAATTATAGTTGATACATATCAAAAGAACTTAGAGTATATTTCCCTGTATGTTGATACAATTTCTTTCTTTGCTTGCTTTTTATTTCTACTCATTTTTGACATTTTGTCCCAAGCTTCTCCAAAGACTATTGGATGACCGCAAATCTACTGTGGAAGTAATCAAACGAGAAGGAGAAAAAATTGCAGCAACCGCAGAACCTGCAGATAAAGTGAAGATCTTGAAGCAGCTGGATCTCTTGGATAATAGATGGGAAGCTCTGCTTAGTAAAGCTGAAACACGGTAATTTAAATGCTGGCAGTGTTTAATACAGTGGCTTTAGTGCTGACATTTTTGTAATTTGGCAATACCTTTCTCCAAACTCTACGTTTATCATGTCTATGAACTTAGGAAGCAAGGGCTGGGGACCCTCTCCCCCTTCCTCTGGCAGTAATGTCTTAGAAATACTGCATTTATCCCAGCCCCTTTCTTCTTTTAAAGAAGAGCATTTTTGTCCAGCATAGGCTTTTTTTTCTCTGTTTATTACAGAGATTGTCTACTTGCTGGGCATCAGGCATGGAGGTAGACTTTGGTTTTAAAGGGGTTTGCTGGACATATCACCTTGGCCCTTAAACAGGGTTTTATATCTAGTAGGATTTTATAGCCATTGAAAAGCAATAATCAGTATGATCTGCCACATTTTTAACATGTGCTTTAAAGGTTAAATAAACAAATCAATAGGCTGCTATGGGGGAATGTAAGAATAAGAACCTGGTCTGGAGGCAGGGAAGTGATAGATAAGTTGTGTTTTAAAAGAGGAGCAGCAGTTAACTACAAAATGAGGCAAATAGAAGGTGCTGGAATATTTATAAAGGTTAGGTAGCCTGGAGCATGGCTTTAGTGAGCTCTTTATGATTTTTCTTTTCTTTTTCTTTTTTTCCTACCTATAGGGTATTTTGATAGGAAAGCCACAAATTTTGTCAGTGAGCCCAGATTTCTGTTTGGTGTATAATAAAAAGAGGAACCATTTCTTTAGCCCCGCCCCCCTGTTTTATTTCTCCACGCTTACACCCCTTTGCTGGGCTTTTGCACTTAACATTTTTTATTATCTGCATGGGCACCACATTGACTAGTGTTGAGTGGTAGCCACATTGAATTGTAGCTACATGCACTAGTTGAGTTGAAAATAAATAAACCACTGAACAGAGTGACTGTGTTCAATAAATTCCTGTCTTCTTTGGAGCTGGAATAGCAAGAAGAAGAATTTGCCTAATCTTGATTTATACAGTAGAATTAGTTGATTCATTATTTTCTAGGACCATAGATTAAATGCTCCCAAGGAACTAAAAGTTGGGGCCCTGAGCAATAACACAGTGGGTAGGGCTCTTACTTTTCCTGCAGCTGGCACAGGTTTGATCCCTGGCACTCATATGATCCCCTGAGCCTTGCCAGGAATAATCCCTGAGTGCAGGACCAAGAGTAAGCCCTGAGCACCACTAAGTGTGACCCAAAGACAAACAAAAAGACTCAGAAGATATAGGCATGTAAGGTTAGTCTGTTGTTGAGCTATAATTTTAACAGAACTATTTTTAACATGTGCTTTAAAGGTTAAATATTTTAATCTTAACCTTTGAGTTCTTAAATATAAAATAGCTTCAGATAGAATGCAGATGCATGAGTAAAGACTTTTGTTGACTCTTTCATACATTCCTCATCCCTAAGTGACCTTTATTTTGGCTCCTTTATAGGAATCGTCAATTGGAAGGTATCTCTGTGGTAGCACAGCAGTTTCATGAAACCTTAGAACCGCTGAATGACTGGCTCACAACCATCGAGAAGAGGCTGGCGAACTGTGAGCCCATAGGGACCCAGGCAGCTAAACTTGAGGAACAAATTGCACAGCACAAAGTAAGCTAGTAATCACACGTTATTAAGATCCAGTTTTTCATTTACTTTGTGGTTTTACGACATGTGCTTGAATCGTGTACCATTGTTGTGTTGTGTGTAACTGCCAGCTGAACCCATTTCAAATGCCATCATTTCGTTTTGTTTATGTTTTCATTTTTATTTCTCCATTCTTTTTTTGTTTCTCTCTGTTCAAACTTTGTTTAGGCCTTAGAAGATGACATCATCAATCACAATAAACTTTTACACCAGGCTATTAGCATTGGCCAGTCCTTAAAGGTTTTGAGCTCCAGGGAGGATAAAGATATGGTACAGAATAAATTAGACTCCTCTCAAGTGTGGTACATTGAGATTCAAGAGAGAAGTCACAGCAGGTCCGAGCTCCTCCAACAGGCCTTATGTAATGCTAAGATTTTTGGGGAAGATGAAGTTGAACTGATGAATTGGCTGAATGAAGTGCATGACAAACTGAGCAAGCTCTCAGTCCAGGATTACAGCTGTGAGGGGCTATGGAAGCAGCAATCTGAACTTCGGGTATTTTGATTTATTTTATTTCATTTCATTTCTGTTTCTATTGTTTTCTCAGTCTTATTTTATATATTGTGTTCACTGTGATTTAAATGGATTGTTGTACTCAGAAAAGATTGCCTGGGTCTTCAGATTACTTTTAATGAAGTCGTTTTTAATAAGAGATGGAATTTATCCAATTAGTTGGATTTTGTTTTCCCTTCCCACCTTTAAGTTGTATTGTCCATACAAAGACCCATCATTAATCAGTATCTCTATGCAGCCCATGTTCATAGGGCCCTAAATCCTTTTTGAAAGGAAGAGTGCTGTCAGTTATGGTAGATAAACATGGGGCAAAGGCTACAGTGGTGAAAAGAGGAGGGATAATTATGGGACAGTGAAAAATGTTTGCAAATGAGTATCTTTATGTACCCTAATTACTTTTTGGAATATTAACTAACTCTAATGTTTATTTAATTCCTCACCACCACCACCACGTGAAAAATGGTACCTGTGTTCTAGGTTCTTCAAGAGGACATCGTACTCAGAAAACAAAGTGTAGATCAGGCATTACTAAATGGTTTAGAACTACTTAAACAAACAACAGGTGAGATACCTTTCAAATCACATAATCATGCAATCTGCATTTTATATTGCTTTCAAAATATTTTAGCCATGGAGAAGAAGCAAAATTCTTTTTCATTTTTAGGCTACTTTAAGACTTTATTAGGGGATGACTGGAAGAGCAATGCAGAGCTGGGTGGGTTGCAGGGGGGTACAGGGAGGGCAGTAGGTGGAAGGTAATCCCACTTTTTCTCATGATCTCACTTAGATCTTAAAAGAATTAGTGAGTATTACTCATAACCTAAAGCACAGTGTTCCTAGCAGATAGAGGATAAGAGAAGTCCACAGTGGAACTAGATTCTTTTTCTACGTGTGTGTGTGTGTTCACGTTTGTGGGAGCATGCACATAATGGGAACAAGTACCATTCATTGTGAGTTGAAATGATTCAATATAGTATCTGAAATTAGAACTGGGAATATAAAATCCAAGATTCAGTTTCTCTGTCTCTAAAAATAAGAGAGAGGCAAGGGAGAATCTGGCAGGAGAGTTCAATAAATGTATTTCTTTTATAAACTACATGAGTTTTTAATGAGATTATATTTAAAATTCTGTCTGAAATGTTTTTATTAACAAAATGTGTATGATACTCATATACATTATGCCAGGTGATTGTCCTTGATACTTTATAAATAAAAACTGAGTTTTGGTCACAGCCTTGTGAACAAGGTTCTGTACGTACATTCAGTAAACAAGGACACAGGGAGTAAGTGCCCTGTCAAAGTTAACAGTCCACAAAGTCAGTATATTAGCCCTAAAACAGAATATACCACATAAATAGATACAAAAGGAAAGAATGCTTCCCACTTAACTGAGGGCACTGTGACCCTTTTCGGTTTTACTGTTTGCATGTCAAGAGCTTCCAAAAGTCCTGGAAGAGATTAAGTCCTAGAAAGGGTTTCTTTTTTCTTGGCTCAAACTTTTTTCAAGAAAAGTCTCCTCCTTTTGTCCCCCCTCCAGAAAATCTCATCAGCAAACAATAATATGCAAAGAACCCATTCCTATCCACCCCCCCCCCGCTTTGTTTCTTTTATGATATAACATGCCTTTGAAATTTTAGGTGATGAAGTCTTAATAATTCAAGATAAATTGGAAGCCATTAAAGCAAGGTACAAAGACATTACCAAACTGAGTGCGGACGTAGCCAAGATCCTGGACCAGGCTCTGCAGCTGGCAAGACGGCTGCACTCCACGCACGAGGAGCTCTGTGCCTGGCTAGACCAAGTGGAGGTGGAATTGCTTTCATATGAGACTCAGGTTCTGAAGGGGGAAGCTGCAAGCCAAGCACAAGCCCGGCAAAAAGTACGCTCTGATTTATCCATCCTGGGTCACCGTGTCATCTTTCCGGGAGTCTTATTCACACTGAAATGGAATTTGATTTGTTTCATATCATCACTTAATATGCTAAAGGATGCCTGGGTGGGTGGGAACCCAGCGGAAATTGGCAGCAGATCAACTGTTTAAACATTTAGGAGCTCTGAGATGAAAACACAGTATTATAATCTGCTCCCAGAGTCTGATGTTTAGGACAGCTTGTTATGCAAGAGCTAGAATGATGGGAGAAAATCAAAACAAGGGAAATGGTTATTGTTCTTTGCTTAGAAGAACTGTTTTATAAGATGGATACATGGTAAGAAGTAGCTTTTTTGATTACAGTACAGAAATCATACTCAGCCTTGCTAATCATTGTTGAAGTTAATTTTTTTTTTCAGAACTCAGGCTCTGTTTTTTATTATCCTTAAACACAGGATTATGCATGGGGCTATGGAGCCGATGAGGTCAAGCTCCTTGAGCCTGAGTGATGAAGCTAGAATGATTGAAAGCCAGAATGTCCTCGTTTTGAGGGTCACATTATACATTATTCTGACTTGGGCTTTTCTCTTTAATTTTACTTTTCTAGTACCTGATCACTTCCGGGTTCCGGAATAGTAAAGATCACTTTGCATTAACTTGCTTGGTTTCGTTTCCCAAATTTTAAACATGCACATTAAGCAAATGAAAATCTTACCATACTGACAAAAGAATGTTCTCTGAACACTTCAGTAGACACTTTCCTTTCTGCACAATAGCTTGAATCAATGAAGGTTTATGAACGTTAACTAGATCTGGGGCGGGAGGGCGGGTGTCACTGTATCACATCATTTGCCTGCAAAGACTTAATCGCCCCCTTTCCCCCACCCTAAGGATAGCTAAAAAGCTTTTTTAGGCTCTTCAGTGTTACCAAAAGGTTGGTATGTTTTCTTAATTCTGTTTTTAGGAATTGAAAAAGGAAACTCAAAACAACAAAGCAATAGTGGACTCCCTTAACGAAGTGAGCAGTGCTTTACTGGAACTGGTACCATGGAGGGCCCGGGAAGGACTTGAAAAAATGGTGGCTGAGGACAATGAGCGCTACCGATTAGTGAGCGACACCATCACTCAGAAGGTGGAGGAGATCGATGCCGCCATTCTGAGATCACAGCAGGTAGGGGCAAGTGGTTTGTTGTCTAGGCAATAAATTTTCTCCAGTTGTTTCCAGAGCCTTTACCTGAACAAAGATTTCTGTGCATTCTGTGCATTCATTTGTTCTGCCTCACAAATGAAAGCCGGGATATGAAAAGAATGCGACTGAGTCGCTTCAGCATCAGGATGCAGGGCAAGGCTAATCGGGACATTGTTAACAGCCATCTGCCTCTTTATTTCCAAGACTTAGCCGCACCAGGTCAGCCATGGTGAAGATCAGTCCTTTTTTTTTTTTTTTTTTCAGCAAAATGCTTTGTGGCCTATCTAGATGCATGTTGAGGCGTTAGTGTTACTGCCTGAAGGGCAGTATATCTAATGTCTGTCAGCAAACACTGAGTTATCCTGTCAGTGTGAACTGTTCACTTCCATGCAACTGTGGCAAAGGTTGGATCTATTCTTTCTAAGTGAACAAGGAAGCAGTTGTGTGGGTAAGGGAGAGTGTTTGTTGAAGATGACTCAAGGGCGAACATGACCATTTCTGACCTCTCTGTGACTAATACAGTTTATAGTTCCACAGAGTTTTACAGACACCCAACCTCTGAGCACTGTTCCTGCAGAAAGCTCTGAACAGCAGTTGGGATCCTGTAGTCATTTATCATGAATGTTTTGATAAACTTTTATTAAAATCTCTGAGTATTTACATGATTGCATCATTAGACTCAGCGCAAACTTCCTGGGATGGTGTGATCTCACATTGTACTTCGTTGTTTATTGTTTGTTTGTTCGTTTAGGGGCTACACAGTGATAACTCAGGGGTTACTCCTGGCTCTGCAGTCGGGAATCACTCATGGCAGGCTTGGGGGACCATCTGGGGTGCCAGGAATTGGACCTGGATCTGCTGTGTGCAAGGCATGTGCCCTTCCTGCTATTACTATCACTCTGGCCCCAGTGTACATTAAAAAATATAGATTAAGGAGCTGTGTGACTAAGCTTTAACTAATAGCATTTGAATAATGTTATTTGATTCCCACCAAAATCAGAGGGTTCCCCCGACTGCCTGTGAATATTGTAGCAGGTCTCTTAACTCCTGGCGATGTTCCAGTTATATTGTAGGTGAATTGGGGTGGGTCAAGACTGGCCAAGTTAGCTATAAGCACCTCTGCAGTACTGTCATTAGTGGCCCACCCACTCCAGGAGGCAGCTGTCAAGCTGTGTCTGAAGTTCCCTGGGCCTGCACAGTGCAGGAACTGGTCCCAGCCAGCTGGCTTTCGGGAAGCCATGGTCTCAGCCTGGAGTGAGGAATTGCTTTTTTCAGGAAAAAGGGGAATCAGTCCTACATTCTGCCCGGGTTTCCCTGCACCATTGCCTTCTCTTATATTAAAGAATTTTAGGAGGAGACGAAATAGTGATGTCAAATAGTTTTATTAAAAAAAATTTACTCAGAGCAACATGAAGGAAGAGAGAGTTTCATGCTCAAGAGAAACCCCAGGCATCTCCAGAGGGAGATAGACAAATGCACATCCCATGTTGTCACTGTCACTGTCATTGTCATCCCATTGCTCATCGATTCGCTCCCATGGGCACCAGTAACATCTCTCATTGTGAGACTTATTGTTACTGTTTTTGGCATATTGAATACACCACGGGTAGCTTGCCAGGCTCTGCTGTGCGGGTGCGATACTCTCGGTAGCTTACTAGGCTCTCCGAGAGTCCGAGAGGGGCGGAGGAATAGAATAGGGGTTGGCCTCATGCAAGGCGAACACCCTACCGCTTTGCTATCACTCCAGCCCCATCCATGTTGATCTGGAGTGAATTTCCAGGAAGCAAAATGCGTGCCATGAAGAAAGTACACATCTCATGAGAGACACTTCTCTGGAATGGGGAAATGCATGCTTTCCCCTCTGCCTTGTGAATGTTGAAGTTTTCCCAAATGCCCTGCGCCTCCTGTCTGTTGCTAGGGTGAATGCCACAGGGGAAAATTTGGAACTGTCGATGATTCTTTGATATTCTTAGCCGGGCCTTTGTTCCGGCTGGGAGGGCGGGGGGTGGTATGCTCTCCTCCTGGACAGTCCAGCCAGGGTTGGACCTGAAATTCTGCATCTTATTAAAGGTTTTCCAGTCTCCTCAGATGTGCCCTGTGGCTCAAAGACCTTCATGCTTTTGGGCTGTTTTAGGTCCCAGACAGTGTTTTCCTCCCAATTCTTTTTACCAGGACCCTTCATGTCTATGCCTGAAACATCAGCCAAAGTAACAAATACAAGTCTAGGAGATTATGTGGGAGCATCCACTATTTATTTTTTAAGGTCACTGTAAAAGTATAACATATATATACACATATATGTATATGTATGTATATCTATATATGTATATATACATATATGTGTATGTGTATGTATATATATACTTTTCCCTCAAGTGTAGTGCTCTCTGGTACTTGCCACTTTAGTTCTATGCTTTAGAATCACAAAACCTGCTGAAAATACAATGTTAGCAAGAGGCCTATCCAGAAAAGTTTTGTGAGGGCGCATTCATGCCTGAGGAATGTATTTGCATGACTCTGTTTTCAAAGTTTGGAGGAATTTGTATGCCTCATTATTATAGGAAAATGAGTGCATTTATTTGTGAAGTTTATTCAACTATTTGAAAATACAGATGTGATGTTTTCCACCAAACTTTATTTGAACATTTCAGGATTGGCACTAAGGGCTTCTCTAAGAAACAAGGAAAGTATTGTTGACTCTTGTGAGTAAGAGTTTCCTAAGAAGTTGACTATGGTTAGTTAGTTTGGTAGAATGTGACAGTTAAGGGTAAAGTGACAAGTTAAGCTCACATTGCTTGGTAAGCTCTGATAAATGCCCCAGTCATTCATTAACTTTAGCCAGTTGTAGTCAAGGTTTGACAAGTGTATGCCAAACGTGTTTAGTTTTTTTTTAAAATAAGTAAATAGTTCGGTATGAATCGTCTAGGACCTAAATTATATACTGTCCAGAAAAAATAAAAATATTTTTCCTGCTAAAATAATTTTTTTACAATTTCATGTTTTCTGAGAACATGAAATTGTAAAAAAAGAAAGACCTAAGGAACATATAATGCCATTAATATCTTCTGATTGTTATATGTTGTTATATATTATTTTCTGTATTTATATGTTTATTCTCTTGAAATGCATCTGTCTAATGGCAATTGAGAGCTTTGGGCAACATATGCAGTGAATAGTGAGGTGACTTTTCTATGACCTCAGACAGTTTCAAACAGAATTTAACTCACATCTCATTGTGTCTCACCTCGGAGTCACCTGATAAATAACATCAGAAGGAGAAAAATCTTAACTGCTAATCCATTTTGTTTCTAAACTCTCTTTAGTAATCTGAGAAAAGTTGCCATTGTTACAGAAAAATATAAATATGTGATAAGAATGTTTCCAACTCTAATGGCTAGGAGACATGAAAAATGCAAGCTAAAAGGATGATGAAATCTTATTTTTCTAAACAAGTGTAAGAATAGAGTAGCTTGCCATTCTTCTTCGACAGAGATTCTGTTTAACTCTCAAAAGGATATTTTATGAATTCAAAATGCTCGAGTTTACAAAGGAGCTGATCCATCACTAAATTTGTTTTAGAGCTTACCCATTTATAGTTGTTTGAGATCGGGACCAGAAAACAGTTTAAGTATTAAAGATTTGTTGGCTGTGTCCCCCATGATAGTAGATCAGTGAAAAACAGAAGGATGCAAGAGCAGGGACCGGAATCCGCTGGGAGAGAGTACACCCACAGCATTTGCCCCACACACAGCTGATCAACGTTCCATCCCTGGTGGCACATGTGGCTCTCCCAGCCCTGCATGGAGCCTTGAAGAAACCATGAGCTTCAATGAGTGTGGCCCCAAACAAACTAACAAAAAGAACCAAAATACCAAATGTTGGATTTAGATGTTAGCTCCGTATTTTGTAGCTCTGTTTCATGTCATATAAACAAATCATCTATTATTCTCTCGTTTTCACCTGATGTATGGACATATTTGGCCACTCTTCATCCTTTTAGACATGCCATTAGTGAGATAGTTTACTAACCATCACCCATTCCTAAAACCTTCTCCCAAGTGCTCCCACACTCAGGTGACAAAGGTGGGGGTGTGAGCCTTGAATCTGATAGGTTTTTTTTTTAGTAGATGAAATTGTCTCAGAATAACCTAACTACATTAAACTGATTCGAATAAACTCTCTTGCTTTGGAAGCATACTTCTCTTACTTTATGTCTTTTTTTTTTTGGTCTGGCATTAAAGTTGATTTTATACCGACCTTTTATCATATGGACCTAACTTTTATGATAACTTGCTTTTTTGGGGAATTGAACAAATTCATAAGAATTTGTGGACTATCATTTCAGATCACTATTAGAGAATGTAGAAGTGGCATGTTTGCTCTCCAAACATCAATATGAAATGTGCCCAGAAAATATATGGAAAAGAATGAAAAGTTTTTTAATTAGTCATGATTCAGATTTTTCATTTTGATCTTGTATCATAATAACAGGTTCAAGAAGATGTGCCTTTGAATTTTGAAATCATAGGGCCAAGGGCCCACTGTAAATGTAAATGATGTTTATTTTGATTTGGAAAATAATTGAACAGCCTCAATTATGGGTGAATGAGTGAGTACTGTATTCATTGTGCTACCAGTAACAAGCCTCCAAATATAATTCTACAGATTTGCAGGCATTATTTTGAAGAGGATATTCTTTTTAAAAAAGAATTGGACCCATTCATTACTTTTAGGAAATATGTGAATAGAGCAAGGCAGTTTTAGTAAATAATGATGGTATGCTTTATTTAAACACACACACCCACCACAGCTGCCTCTCTCATAATACACGCATTATATGGTTAGAAACTATATATGGGTTTGCATATTGAACCTCACAAAGTAAGATATCTTTGTAACATTTCTTTGTCTGTTTGTAAATTGAACCAAATGAGCTACATGGAAATAAGGGAAGGTGCTTTTTGCTCATAAAGCACAGACCTTTTGCCTGAGCTTACACACTGTGCTTGTTTAAGCATAATAGCAGATTATCATTCGTTGCCTTTTTTTGAATGTGAAGTGTACAATTGTTAGAAGCTTCAAAATGATTTGTACCTCACTGGGACTGAGAATCCCAAATACTCTACAGAATTTCTAATTTCTAAGCATGAGCTGGCGACAATAACCCCATTAAACCACACAAAGGTGATTTGGGGGCAATGAAAGTAAACAACCCAGTGGATCATTCTGAATCAGCTTACACCTGTTTATGTACTTTATAAAACAAGGAGGAAACTCCCCAGAGGAAGGGAGATTTGTTTAGACCAGCCAGGGTGGTGTCGGAGTGGGAGAATATGGGCTGGGTTATGAATAATGCCTGAGAAAAATGGAAGGAAACGCTAATCAAAAGAAATTGATAAGATCCGCAGCCAGGGAAAGGGAGTAAAAGGATGTCCTTGAGGTTAAGGTTCACTTTATCACTCTGTCCTTAACTTCTACTTCCACTCATGAGAAACTTTCCCCCAAAGTGTGAAAGCAATGTGTCAGATATCAGAGAATGTTTAAATAGTTCGTTAAGATCTACTGCTCCTTGACTGTTGTGACATTTGAGCCATTTGCATTGAAATCAGAGGGATGTTTTGCCTTCAGGACAACCATATGCGTGCAAGCACAAATGAAGCATAACATGGCAACCAAAAGTGCAGACTCTGGGTCAGACCAATGTTTGACTCTCACCGTTGGCATTTACTAATTGGATAATAATCTCTGCAAAGTTAACTTTATTCTACCTTAATTTTTAAAAATGGGTCTCAGCTGATTGCCACATGATGTAGATGTCGGGCTAAAGGAGATATGGTATTTTAGGCACTTAAATCAATGATTTTGAGTATGTTGCTCAGGAATATTTAGAATAGTCAATAAAAAGTAGCTCATTAAATTATAGAAAAGTTCTCAAATCTCAATTCAGGTAAAATAGGAATTAATTAGTTATATTAGCTAAGGGTGCTGGTTAGATTCTGCCAAAGAAAGATATGACAGTATTAGAAAATACTGGGGCTGCAGAGAGTGCATCTAGTAAGGCACTTGCCTTGCACACAGCTGACCCAGGTTGGATCCCTGGCATTCATATGGTCCCCCAAACCGTGCCAGGAGTAATTTCTGAGTGCTGACTCAGGAGTAATCCCTGAGCATCGCTGGGTGTGGACCAGAAACCAAAATTAATAAAATAAAAACATTTAAAGAAATAAAAAGTAAAGTATTTCTCAGAAAGCATTTGTGAGACACAAAGATTATCTTAGTTTATGTGAAGGTAATGTTTGCTACTTGTATAGACAATAAAGAAATCTTGTGCTCCATGTTGTTCAGGAGGAAAATACAGTTTTTACACTCTATTAGAAATGCACATTAACTAGTTGTTTGAATGAATCATCAACCTGAAATTCCCTGCTTTACTGTAAATTGCTTTTTGTAGACTCTGTGGCTATTAATTTTTGCTAATGATTAAATATTTGCTTACTTTAAAAAAAATCTCAAAAGAAAAGACAAAAGGAAAATTTTGCTTAAAACCTTGTTTTCTTTCAGCAGCACAAATATTTGACTTAGGTAAAGAAGGACTGTTTGAGTTTCTGTCTCCCATTTGGCGATTTCCATGGTTCCATAATGCAGCTTTATTTGACTCTCTCTCTCTCTCTCTCTCTCTCTCTCTCTCTCTCTTACTCTTACTCTCTCTCACTCTCTTTCTCTCTTCCTCTCTTGCTCTCTCTCTCTCTCTCTCTCTCTCTCTCTCTCTCTCTCTCTCCTTTTAGTGAAGACAGAAGTAGTATTAATTCAATATATGCAGTAATAGCCTGATTTTCTTCATGGAACTGTCATATAAATACTAAAAATAGCCTGAACACAAACAGTATATGTTGTGTGTTGCTTTTTGTTTTTCATGATCGAAAAACATGTATTAGATATTTTGCAGTCTTTGCAATCAGGTAGAAAGACTTGGGCTGTTTTTTGGATTTGTACTGCCAGTGAATCATGTCATCAGGACTGGGCTTAAACACTCACATTGCCCAGACCCATTAAATCTTCTAACTGAGGCCGTTGTTGGGTACCATTTATCATTAGTACTTGTGATACTTGATCTCTCTATTCCTTTATGATAACTTCTACAGTTACCTTCTGTGATGCAAGATATGGAAAATGTTTGTGTTTTTTGACTAGGTTGTCAACTTCTAGGTATTTTCCTAAGGAACTAATTAGAAATATCAACAGAGATTTTTATGCAAGGATAGTTATTACAGGGTTGTTTATAGAATCACACACACACAAAAAAACAACAGCCTAAATGCAAGTATCCAGGTATATAAGAATACATTGATTTTATTTTAGAATTTTACTTAACAGATTGTGATGTAAGAAATCTTCATAATAATTGATAATGCATAATAATTGATAATAAAACTATTTTTCCAGTGTTATTTCAGACCTTTGTAAATCCCAACTTCTGCAAATACCAGTTTCTAAAATAACAATGGTATTGACTCTGATTTTTTATTTTCTTTATATACGTTCCTGTACTTCATGAACATTTACCATGTTCATGAATGACTATTCAATTTTAAAATTCTTAAGCATGTTTTTTTCATTGTCATTTTAAAAGATGTTCAGTATTATACCCTAGTTATTTGGGTTGTATACTCTGTATACACAGAGAAATATTTTGCACCTATTATATATGGTAAGTAACTGATAAATAAAATATTTCTTTTTTTTAGTTAAGAGTCACACTTTAATAGCAGAATGCTATCTGCCTGTCATATAGGTTAGAGTCATAGATGAAATGACTAAAAGATGATCTGCAGTGGCTGAGGTTTTTAACTTTTTAATTTGAGTATTAACTTCTATGGACAGCTTCTTAGAGCTATCAGAGAAGAAGGCAACCATGTTAGAAGGCAAAGATGTCATAGAATGATTAATGTGCCATTAGGAAGTCAGCATGTTTTGAGAGCATGTGTTTTATTATGGTGTGGAAAGTTCTCCTTTTTTTACAACTTCAGTCATTATGATAAACTTTCAGGATGCCTTCAGGAGATAAGCATAGAGTTTTCCAGTTGGGTAATGAGGATATTTAAAAGAAATATAGATAGGTATTTTTCTGGCACCAGTAACAGGAACTTACTGACCTAATTATTTATCTTTTGTTTAGTTTGACCAAGCAGCTGATGCTGAGTTATCCTGGATTACTGAAACAGAAAAGAAATTGATGTCTCTTGGTGACATCAGGCTTGAGCAAGACCAGACCTCTGCTCAACTTCAGGTCCAGAAGGTGAAGAAATCTATTTTCCTTTGCATCTAAGTACTTGCTCGAGCATCTTAAGCCTAGAAGATATGCTTGTATGATTTACTTTTTAAGACTCTGCCAGTGTAACTTGGTACTTTTTAACTACTTGGCTTACTTACTATCATTTGAATCACATGTATTCTCTCTTTAATCTTTATTTTGGGAAATCACAGACATTCACCATGGAGATTTTGAGACACAAAGATATTATCGATGAACTGGTTAAATCTGGACATAAAATCATGACCACATACAGTGAAGAGGAAAAGCAACCAGTGAAGGTATGTCACCTTGTCTCTGTGACTGGAAGTGAAATTTGAATCATCTGCATGAACTGCAATAGCTTTTCACTTTTCCTTTATGTACAGCTTCCTTTCAAACAATTAAATTTTTTTAATCTTTTTTTAATAGAATCGTGAGATATACAGTTAAAAAGTTGTTCATGACTGAGTTTCAGTCATACAATGTGCCAACACCCATCCCTCCACCAGTGTACATTTCCCACCAACAACGTCCTCAGTTAGCCACAACTACGGTTTTTAATTTTATAAGGCATGTTTTAAACTTACAGAAAACAGTGGAGGGAACATTCCTTAAGGGAATTGCTCTAAGGACAAGTATTTTTTGTTTTCTTTTGGGACCACACCTAGTACGTCGAAGTGTTCAGGGACTGTTCCTTACTTGGTGTTTATGAGTCACTCGTAGTGCAGCTCCGGGGACCATATGTGATGTCCAGGATAAAATCCTGGCTTCTTGTATGCAAAACGTGCTCCAGCCCACTGAGCTATCTCTTTGGCCCAAGAACAAGCTTTTTCAGTAAATGTAAAATCTATTAAGTATCTCACGGTGACTCAATTAAAAATTTTTTAAAAGCTATTAAGATTTCAGTTCTTGAATAACTGTCACACATATAAGCATTCAATGAATGGTACACTATTATTGCCATTATTATCAGTATAAAATGTTAATATGTATATCAATCCTTATTTATATGTTTTTAGGACATTGGGTCTCTAGAGCTGCAACAAAAACCAAAGTATAATTCTCTCTAATGCTAAAATTCCTTCTGTGCAAACTTACATTAAGCTTTGTTGGGGAAAAAAATGAGCCTAATAAATAAGGTAGTATCCTGTTTTTGAGGTTTTAATGGTCCTGTAAATTGATGGAAAATCAGCCAAAAATGTTTACTTCGGTTTATGTTAAGACATATCTAAATAGCCAAAATAAATTTAAAAATTTTTAAATTAAAAAAATTTAAATTATATTTTAAAATATATGTATATATCATTGCCTAATATTACATTTTAAAGTTTTGTGCTTCATTTAAGGTTACCACAGGCCAAAAAAATATATACACTATATATTGATAATTAATATCTGTTATTTATGCTTTATTTATATTCTCCAAAGTTTCTTATCTATAATTTAATATTCCCTTTATTATCTTTGCAAATATTCTTACATGAAAAATACAATGACTATAAAATAATTATTGTAAGTGTACACAATTATAAAAATACATTTTTAAATAGAAGCACTTATAAAATACAATGATTATAAAATAATTTGTGTCATTTTGGGACTTGAATTACTATTATGTCTTATCATCTACAAACACATTGTGATATGAATTTATACTATTATTTAAATCAGTGTTTCACAACCTTTTTCCCACCACCATCCACTTCAGACCTTGTTTCTTATCTGTGGTCTTAAACTGTCCTATCGGTTGGTTATTTAGTCTCAGTCAATGCCCCTCTTTTCCCCACCCCCCACCCCTCGTTTGTGTGTTGTTGTTGTTGTTTTTAACTTGTGTCCTCAAAGTATTTTGGGAGGCACAGAGGGACCATATTGGCTGAGCTCTCGTTTATTATGACACTCATAAAGTCAGTGTGTGGCTTCATGTTCTACTTGGTTCTAAATATGTGTAGTTAATTTTGCTGGCTGAAAATTTCTCTTGCAGTCTAAACTATACAAGGTAGTCCTAACTTCTTCCAAGAATGTAAATGCTGCTAAATTCATGTGAGACATGTTTTCTAACTAGAGGACCACATTTCCCATCCAAAGCGACCCCTTCCAACCACCATTGTCATAATGGTCCCTTCTCTATCCCTACTGCCCTCTCCCCCAGCCCTTGAGGCAGGCTTCCAACAGTGGCCCTTGTTTATACTGTCCTTGGGTGTTAGTCTCGTAATGTTTTTTCATATCCCACAAATGAGTGCAGTTATTCTATGTCTGTCCCTCTCCTTCTGACTTACTCCACTTATTTCAGCATGATACTCTCCATGTCCATCCATTTATAAGCAGATTTCGTGACTAGTTTTTCTGACAGCTGTATAGTATTCCATTGTATGGATGGAACATAGTTTTTTTAACCAGTTGTCTGTTCTTGGGCACTTGGGTTGTTTCCAATTCTGGCTGTTGTGAGCAGTGCTATAATGAACATACAAGTGCAGATTTCATTTCTGCTATGTGTTTTTTTGCACCCTGGGAAATATTCCCAGAAGTGATATTATTGGGTCATATGGAAACTCAATTTCTAGTTTTTAGGAATTCTCATATTATTTTCTAGAAAGGCTGGACCTTTTGGCATTCCACCAACAATGAATAAGACACTTTCTCCCTGCATTCATGCCAGCATTGGTTGTTCTTACCCTTTTTGATGTGAGCCAGTCTCTGTGGTGTAAGGTGATAACTCATTGTTGTTTTCATTTGCATCTTCCTGATGATTAGCGATATAGAGCATTGTTTCATTTGCCTTCTGGTCATTTGAATTTCTTCTATGAGGAAGTCTCTTCATTTCTTCTTCCCATTTTTTGATAGGGTTGAATTTTTTTCTTCTAAAGTTCTACCATCTTACATATCTTCAATATTAACCCCTTATCTGATGGGTATTAGGTAAATAATTTTTCCCATTCCATGGGCTGTCTACTGTATCTTGGTCACCATTTCTTTTAAGGTGCAGAAGCTCCTTAGCTTAATGTAGTCCCATTTGTTTATCTTTGCTTCCACTTGCTTGGTCAATGGTGTTTCATTTTTGAAATGCCTTAAGCTTCAGTGTCACGGAGGGTTCTGCCTATGTTTTCCTCAAAACTCTGTGTTTTATAAAATAAAAACTGAGATCCAACTATTATTAGATTTTGTCACCTAATATAGTTTTTGAGATCTTGTCTGTCATTAAGTCCCACATTGTTTGAAGAGTACATAAAAATATTATATAAACATATAATTTATAAGCCAGATCTCTAATTGTTATATGAGATTTTTCCCACTAAAAATATTTTATATTTTTTATAGTTTTATTATGTGAAGAATACTTAACCTGCAGTAGAATATAATCTGCTTTAAAAGGAAAGGAAATCCTGACACATGCAATTTCTCTTAGCAGGGCCTTTCTTCAATATAAAATTTTATGCATAGAAATAATTGAAATATAAATTGCTTTTGTTGATGTATTTTTATGTTACTGCTTCTCGGCAGCAGGTGTTTGATGCCAGAGGAAAGCAATCTGTTTTTTGTTTTGTTTTGTTTTTGCTTTTGTGGTTATACCCAGCGATGCACAGGGGTTACTCCTGGCTCTGCACTCAGGAATCACCCCTGGCAGTGCTCAGGGGACCATATGGGATGCTGGGAATCGAACCTGGTTCAGCTGCATGCAAGGTAAACACCCTACCTGCTGTGCGCTCACTCCAGCCCCAAGGAGGAAGCAATCTGGAGCACCTGTGCTACTTGCTTGTCTTGCCTACACGAATGTAAGGTTAAACATATGTCATTATCCTCATTCCTAGAAAAAACTGGACAAGGTATTGAAGAATTATGATGCTATCTGCCAGATAAACTCAGAAAGATATCTACAGCTTGAACGGGCACAGTCCCTGGTGAACCAGTTCTGGGAAACCTATGAAGAACTTTGGCCCTGGCTGACAGAAACACAAGAAATCATCTCGCAACTTCCGGCTCCAGCTCTTGAATATGAAACTCTGAGACAACAGCAGGAAGAGCATCGGGTAAGCACAGTGTGTAAAGGAGACCGTGGTGTTCTCACAGAAAACAAAAAGATCATGGTCTTTATAGGGTCTATAAAGCACCTTGGGTGATTGGGTCTTTGCAGAATAATTTTACTCTGGTCTGCTTAATTATAGTTGCTTACCTATTATCCAGCATGGTGGGGATATGACTTGAGGGCAGAGAACATAGTATGTGTTATTAATTACATTGCAACTTTCACAAACTAGTCAGTATGTATACAGTATCAGACTATTTGGGACAAGGAACAAAATTCTCATTTTAAAAGTTTGCATTCAACTTAATTTTCTTGACTAGGCCTTACATTTTATGTAATGGTTAGAGCCGTCTAGAATATATATTTTATATATATACACACACACACATAAATATACACACACATATATATACCGACTTGTCATACAAACATGTCCACTGAGCTTGGAGAAAAGGTACAACATAACTATATCCAAGAAGTAATATTTTGTGAAAGTATGAAAACCAACAAAGTCTAAAAACAATTACTTTCAGTTTGTTTTGGGCCACACCCAGCTGTGCTTGGGGCTTGCTCCTGGCTCTGCACTCAGGGATCACCTCTGGCAGGCCTTGGAGGACCATATGGAGTTCTAAATGGGTCCTACATCCAGGTCTGTTACTTGCAAGGCATGCAACTTACACCTTTTACTTTCTCTGGCCCAAAGACAATTATTTTTTTATTGTTTTCTCCTTGTGTGCATGAACTCTTTTGAGGCTCTTGGCTCTTGTGAGTTGTATATGAGTTAACTAGAGAGTTTATTCATCCATACAAATATATCATGTTTTAAACAAATATAAAATAGCATCCTGAAACAAGTATTCATTTCCTTGGTCACCTAAATATTAACAGAAAGCAAAAAAATTAAAATTTTGCAAGGACTTGAGTGAGAAAGGCAAAACTATCAGAAAAAAATAAAAAGACTTACTATTTATGGACTTGTGAACTTAATTGCACTTCCAGATCAGCACATGATGTTCTCTGAGATGTGTGTGTGTGTGTGTGTGTGAGTGAGAGAGAGAGAGAGAGAGAGAGAGAGATGGGGAAGGGGGAGAGAGATAGGAGAGAGAAGAGAAAGGTTTAACTGAGGATATATTACATCATTGTTTGAAGTAGTAACATACTTATTAATCTTGTTTGTTTACTTTCCAATAGAAGCATTTGTTTACAAGAGAGTTTTAGAGAACATTTTAGTGCAACATGGAAATTTTACAGAGTTCTCTGTAAATCATATAACCAAGGAAAGACTTGAGAATTGAATTCAGTGTTAGTATAAAGTTTTGTCACAGAAATTCTGACATCTAACTACTGATTGATATTTAATTTAAAATAATGTCATGAATTTCCTTTATCCGAATTGATTAAATTGCTGCTTCTCTAGTATAACACCAAATAGTATGGCTGGCCAGGAACATTATTAAACCGAAAACTTCAAAATTGCATTGATTTTCTTTTTTTGTTTGTTTGTTTAATCTTCTGCCTCTCAAAATAGGGATGCATAAAGGGATATACAAAACCTTGCAGCCAAATGATTCAATTTTTCTAGCTAAATTGATCACAATATTTTCAGCCTTTCAGAAGGTCATTCTAACCAAATAGATGTCTTGATGCCATACTACCTCTAGCATGACTAGATCTTTATTACAGTATGTTGCCCAGAAGAGTTCTGTTGCACGTAAGGCAAGGTGTTTCCTTTCAGGCCTTTTCCTCATGTATATGCACACCCACATGGGTATCTTTTTTGGGGGGAGGGGGGAGGTGGAGGGTGGGGGAAGAACTTCCCATGTGGTGCTCACAAGATCCAGGGACTCCATCAGTGATTCTCAGCCAACCTCCACCCCTGTGGTGCTGGTGGTTTTCAGGGCCATGCCTCTTAGTTTTAGGGTTCTACAGAGCTGCAGCCTGCAGTGCTTTGGGAGGGGGCCATGTGGTGCTGGGAATCGAACCAGGGTCAGATGCATGTAAGACCTGTGCCTTCACCACTGTAAAATCTCTTGGCTCCCAAGTAGGCATTTTGGAGGCTTCTCGTCTACTATGGGGGAGTTTATAACAGGGTGGGTAGTTTCACTACTTCTGAGCAAAGATGTCTCCTAACAGTGCCACACATATGACATCTCCATAGACTTTAGGGAACAGAAGCAATCTCAGCAGAGATATGTTGTTTCGTATATTTAACTTTATTTGAGAGATACATCCCAAGAAATGTCACAGGGCCTTGGAGCCACTCCTGGTAATACTTGACCTAGCTGTGCAGGCCAAATGGTCCTATATTCAGTGATGCTACTCAGATACAGCAATCCTGGTGTCACCAAGGAGACTCCAACACTGCTCAGGGGCCATGTGGTGCCAGGAATGGAAGGCATGACCTCCACATGCTGGGCATATGCTTCAAGCCCTTTGAACTCTCTCCCAATACCCCTTTATTTTGAGTCTATTGAGTAAGTTTGCTCAGCAAATGTGCCTTCTAGAATATGGAAACCAGACTTACTTAACATTTTGCTTTACACTGACATTGTTTATTAGAAGATACTGTCATGAGCACCTCAATTCTATAAAGCAGCATGTAGATATGAGTTAATAATCTGAAACAAAATTCTGAACTAGAACTGTCAATGAGATGGATTGCCTACATGATTTTCATATTTGTATCATGTTGGTTTCGAACCCCTGACTTGTATTTTTAAAAGTTTATGTTTCTTTTGAATACAAAATGTACTATTTTTGAAGTTTTCCCAAACTTTAAAAACAGTTTGATATGTTGTAAATTGGTTTGCGGGGGGCTCTTTTTTGTTTGTTTGTTGGGCCAAACCTGGCTATTCTCAAGGCTTACTCCTGGATCTGTGCTCAGGGATCATTCCTGGTGGGTTTTGATAGCCATACAGGGTTTGGGGGTCAACCCCCGTATGGTGGGCTGACCACGTGCAAGGCAAGCATCCTACTTGCTTTACACTGGAAATTGTTAATGATTCTGTGTAACCATTGCCTCAGTAATTTTCAGAATATTTCACTAATAATAGTAATTAAGTGGGCACCTTCAGTAAAATTGGAGATATTTGGCAGTTTTGGTGATTATTCTTGATGAATGGTAACATTTTTTTTCTAAATAGTCTTTCCCAAATATAATTTTCTTTCAAAGAAATTTTTTGAGAGGGACTGATAGCCACAGTTTGGAGACTCACCAGTGGGGCAAAGAACTATTCCTTAAATCTGGTACCAGTTCCTTCCTGCAAATGGGAGACCACCTAAAGAAATATTTAGGCAAATGTGCATCTTCCCCCAGGCAGTGGGGGCCCCAAGTTCCAGGCATGAATGAGATGGTCCAGTTTATTTGTGTCCCAAAAACAAATGTGATTCTGCTTGGATTCCTTAACCACTCATATATATATATGTGATATCAGCATATCAATTTAGTTCTTAATTCAGTGATACTATGAAAATATTCATATATCATATTTTTCTTTAAGTTTAACTTTAAAATGGTGTTTAGTACATAACTATATTTGGTTATTCTCCCTGAATTTAACATTAAAATAAACACAAATAAATTTGCAGGTTAGTCATGTTTGTGTATATATAGTTTCATATATACATTTATGCATGTTGTATATATATACACATTTTATATTGGTTTATATACATAATTGTAATGGTTTCTGTATCCCCTTAGACTCCTTCCCTCCATTCCTCCTTTCTTTCCTTCTTTCCTATCAATATTCCTTCTTCCCTCCTTTCTGAGTATGTAGAAAGATATCTCAAGAGTTATGATTTGGTCTCTGTAGGATAGGAGAAATATACTAAATTGTTAATACTTTTGTGTAATAAGAGTCTTGGCAAATACTCTGTCAAAATGTGATGGTCTTGGTGTGAAATGCATAAGGAATGGAAACTCATTATTTCATTCAACCTCCCAGTCTTACAGGTACCCTTATAGAAACTTTGACATGGTCACACTGTCATTTAATCTTTGTGCCAGAGGCATCTCTTATGGGCAGAGACTTGTATGAGCTATGATGTGTAAAATGCCTTAAGATGGGGAGGGTGTTTGTTTGGAGTTTCTTGCCAGCTGGATGCACTGGGGATGTAGACAGCTGTAATGTGGAGGTGTAACCCTCAGTTACTGAGAAATTGTTTGATTTGTTATAGCAACTGCGAGAGTTGATAGCCGAACACAAACCTCATATAGATAAGATGAACAAAACTGGGCCTCAGTTACTGGAATTAAGCCCAGGCGAAGGCTTTTCTATCCAAGAGAAGTATGTGGCAGCTGACACCCTTTACAGTCAAATTAAAGAAGATGTCAAAAGGCGAGCAGTGGCTCTGGATGAAGCCATTTCTCAGTCGACTCAGGTAACCATTCACCACGGAAATAAGATTGAGCTCTTCCAAACAGCACAGCATGAAAAGACGTTTTCCTTGATCTCCTGATAAAATTTCAACTGAAATTGTTTACAATATTGATACCTTTGTCTCTAGAGGTAGTCATTACTCCTGTCCAGTTCTTATATTTTTCTCTCTGCTCCTAGTTATACTGACAGAATTTTATGTCACTTAGAAATATACACTTGCCTTCAGTGTTTGTATATTTAAATTAGTCCTAATTAAGGGAGAATGCAGTATTTGCCATGACAAGAGAAAAAAGCAAACATCATCATTATTAATATAGTACTCATAGACAGGAAGTATGAGGAAAGACTAGTAGGTCATATAAGGAGACAAATACATAGTTAGAAATGGACTATTTTTTTCTGAAATACCTTTTTTTCCAAGTAATTGACTTTGAAATTACCTACGGATTTTCTATTTTTAAGTTTGAAAATAGTTTTGTTTTTTAAATGGTTGATTTTTTATCATTAGGTACTCTGGCATTAGAATGTTTCGTTTTCCAGTTCCAAGTGATTTTTTAAATGTTAATGATAGTGTATCTTTAACATTATATAAGTATCAGTTGACACAACTTTTTTTTCTTTTTGGGTCACACCGGGCGATCACAGGGGTTAACTCCTGTCTCTGCACTCAGGAATCACTCCTGGCGGTGCTCGGGGGACTATGTGGGATGCTGGGAATCGAACATGGGTTGGCCACATGCAAGACAAACACCTTACCTGCTGTGTTATTGCTCCAGCTCCCAGTTGACACACTCTTATAATTTTACTTC